>NC_132886.1:17790369-18146619 GCF_030463535.1 Salminus brasiliensis
GAGCCCAGGGTTGCTGAACAATGCAGCCCTGCAGTGGGGGAATCGCACTCAGTCGTATTGGAATCTATAGCCCATAGCCAGCACCACAGGGTGGTCCACGTTTACACACTTCTCCTGGCCTGTTAGAGTCAGGGATCATTGGTTTGTATCCAAGACCATGTACATAGACTCTGGGTGAGAACCACAGGTGGCCAAAAACAAGAGAATGACCATTGATTTTGTTGCTCTTTCTCTTTTTGGTCCCTATCTGTGTGCAGGCCGTAGATATTTTGGATGGCTAAGTGGGGTCTTGAGAGACAAAGGTTAAGGAGCGTGAAGATCGGCAGCCTGCAGTGAGTTTTAAGAACTCTGTAGTTCTAAAAATGTACTTTGGCAGGTCTACTGTCAGACTGATTTTCCGCTCTGCAGTCTTCAGATCAGTTTTGCTTTCTCAATTCTGAAGCATTTTAATATAAATTCCTATTATAACTCAGCCTTTTTATGAGCTGCCCACAACTGTGCTATTTTGTGCGTTACTTAAAGTACTTCATGACATTCTGGACACGATTTATAGTAGCCGAGTTTACATTTAGCCTGATAGTCCGATAATAATCTGACTAATTTCTCAATCAGAATAGAAGATATCCACGTATACGCCTCAGTCTGAATAGACTAGTCCGGTCAAGACTATTCTGAATACAATTTCTAACCAATTGAACAAGGTTGGTAATTCTTTAAATAATCTGGTAAACAGAAGAATAAAGGCCATGTAAAACACCAGGATCCGATTACATTCACAATTGGAAAGTTTAAGTACGTTCTCTGCATGTTCAAGGCAACTGCAACGCATTACATGTATTATTACTGCAACTGAGGCTCTCACTGTACATGTACACGGCAAAGGGGCGTGTCTGTTTATAGCACAGGATGCAAAGGATTGGGTCGATCATGAAGTTCAGAATTTTAAATATATTTCAAATTAATTATCTTCAAGTACATGACTCTCAAACCTTTTACAGAAAATATTATATAACTGGGCTGGAGAAAATCTCTGCATGTAAATATAGCCGGTATATTGACAAAAATGTAGTGCACACTTTACAGTGTGTTATCATTGCAGACACCCCACTCCTTTCAGTAAGGTAGCACCACATCCCCCATCCTATATTCCTTGCTTATCAAGCTTCTTGTTAGGTTAGCTTAAGGTTAACAATTTATTGTACATTAAAATATGTACTAATTACCTTTTAAGCAACTTTACTGGGAGTCTGCCCCTGGTTTGGACCCCTATTACACTTTAGCATAGATATTTAAGCACCCTGAGAAATATAAACATTACTGTTACAAACTGTGTGGTGATCAACTCCTGCCATTAGTTTGGACCCCTATTATGCAGGCGTACACTTTAGCACAGTTTAGGGTAAGGCTTTTATAGAACACTGGTGACAAAGGGTATTCTTAGCAGAATGCTCGCTGTCTCTTCTCGCTTGTTTACTTGTATAATAAAATCTATTTCCAGAAGTTGCACGTAATATGTGGGAATCTGCCGGAATTTCAGGCAGAGGTGAAATATCTATATATATGGGAAAGTGATGCTGACTGTGTCTGTGTGAAAAAAATGTCCTGTTTTTTTTATTATTTTGTGCAAATTCTTTGCTGATGTAGTTCCTTTAGTTAGCTAGGATTCACATTAAAACTTTATGTATTTTGACCAATTCCTGCAACTTCCTATTAAGCTAAATAGAATCTTTGGAAAACATTCTGTAAATCTGCCAAACCTCACAACTACAGCAGCTCTGTAAGAGCATATTCGGGAGTGGAGCATCCACAGGTCAATTTCAAGCTACATTTATTCAATATTTATGTCAGTGTGTAGAAAACCATTTGAAATATATTAAACTCTGCTTTGTTTGCTCATGCAAAATTAATATTTTATTCATTCTGGAGGCACTAGTTCCTTCCCCCAACTGTTCAATATTCATTTCCGCAAACGATTTTTCCAAACTCTATCTGTTCAGGTACCTTTTTGGAATGGAAATGATGAAAAGATGATGTGGAGGAGAAAGGTAAAGAAGTGACACGAAAGTAAAGGGACTGTAAAGGAGAAAGAGAGGAAGAGAGAGAGAGACAGAGAGACTAACAGGGAACAGGAGGCTGCAATTTATGGCAGGTGGAGAGAAAAAGCAGGGGTGAAAGTGAGGGGAGGAAAGATTAGAGTTGCATCGGATTCAATCAAGAGAACACTGGAAGTTATGCTGAGGCTTTTTGATCAATTCAACACAGAACGATGGCAATGATAGGGAACGGAGAGAGACATGGAGACTGAGATAGGAAGAAACATAAGAGAGAGCGTGACGAGGAGACAGACAGAGCGGGAGAGAGGGAGAGGAAGTGGGAGGCAGCACTGCCACTATCTAACCATTCAAAAAGTCGCAATTCTGCACTTTTTCAACAGCCACAAAAGAAGGATAGGGTTGCGGAGTGATTGTGGGTAAAAGTGGCATATATCAGACTTATACAGATATGACAGCCATAGCGTTTGCGATACTGCTGGGAGACAGCTGAGGCGGCTTAGCCAGCGGCGGCTGATAGTGCCACTAACATCTGCCGATCATCAAAAGGAATAGAAATTGGAGTGCATCTCTATGGGCTGGAGCCCTGGGGGGCTCTCCCTGCGTCCTCCTCCTCCCTTACTGCAACACTCTGTTAGGATTCGCCAGGGAAGTAAATGTACAAGGTTCATTTGTCCTTCCTTCCAACAGGAGCGAGGGGAGTTAACCACTTACATATCAGCTTATTATCCAGTTATTAATCTTTCATTTATTTGCTTATCTGTTTTTTATATGGTCAGACTTGTGGTGGAAAAGTCCAAAGTCTATCTGGAATCACTGGGAGCAGGAATGGAAGACAGGAATACCCCATGGACAGAGCTTTTGCAGACCTTTGCAGTGCCATAGTAAGTTATTCATCTTAATGCTTAAACTATTTTGAATTACTAAGTAACTAATATGTTGTGTTGTATGTCATAAACCATCATAATATAGAAATAGTTTTTAGCGTTCTTAACTGCAATCAACATTAATCCAACAATATTACGTGTACAAGTAATTTTGCACCATTTCTATTGGTTCAATGTAAAGGGCAGCTGACATCCATCCATTCATTCATCTATCTTACCCTACTCTGTCTGGTGAGGGTCGCCATGGTCTACCCAAAATCACTGGGCACAAAACAGAAAACACCTTGGACAGGAGACCAGTCCATCGCAGGACACCAAACGCACCCATTCTGCAGATTACACTGACATTAAAGTTTTTAAAAAAGGAAAAGGTTACCAGGTGAAATGAGAACAATGATATCTAGCAATGGTTAAGGAATGGACATCTCAACCTGCGGCTTACATGTTGACACCTAGTTAATTTGCCTTTCTTCATTCATTTCAATTGGTTAATTATTAGAACAGCTAAAGTTATACATGTACACAAATAATATATGTAGGTGTTCACTGATTGGCTAGGAATACAAGGGATTCAAGCATTCTGTAACTTCCAAATTCCAGTTTATTTACATTTTCCTTAGAGTATACAGTAGTTTACAGTCCAATATATTTAAACCTACTATTGAAACTATGTATAATCTAACTAATATGGATTGAAGATTGGTGGGTGTGAATGGTGTAAAAGCTTTTTTAGAATTCAAGAGGCCATAAGGCTTTGTGGGAGTTGTAGAGCAGAAGAACAAAGAAACAAAGAAGAAGTGAACATACAGTATAAAGATGTTTGATATTCTGTGAGAGGAACTGTACCATCTTCAAATCACTTAAGAGTCCACATGCATCAAATGCTTCAGCAGTACAAAGAATGCCACTTTTGCTAAGTCAGTAAGTGACATTTCTTCCCTCCTAGATATTCCATTAACTAAGAGTGGTGTTACTGAAAAGTGGAAGCATTTAGGAAGCAACTCAGCCATGAAGCGGCAGACTACGTAAAGTTACAGAGCATACTGCAGAGATCTAAACCTACTGTTAGAGCTGAAGAGGGGGACCAACTTTATGTTAATGGATATGGATTTAGAATGGGATGTTAAAAAGCTTGTATTGTTGTAATGTGTCCCAATACTTTTGTCCATATAGTGTATGTACATTTGGGACATCCTGATGAGGTGGTTTTATGTCAGATTTTTTACTTTTAATATTTGCATCCCAAAGCAACTTTAGTGCTAAAGTTCTCATGAAGAACCTCCAGCCTGCTAATTGTGATTGGGTGCATTGAGTGAGTCTGTCAGTAAATGGGGGGGGGGGGTGTAAATGAGTTACAAGCCAAGTCCACAAGAAGCTTCACACCTAATAACAAAATATATATTTGCCCAAAATAATTGAAGGGAAATGCCATTTTGTTCATCAAGGACAATGCACATTGTGCTGTTTATGGACAATCCATTAATGACCATCTAAGCAGTACGCAGCGCAGTTAACTATGAAATATTCTACACTATTTCTGCCTTCTAGAGAATCCCTATTGATCTGCGTGTTTACATTATAAAGACTCTCTCTGGAGTGAAATAGTGCTCAAGATGAAGAAACAACAATATCTGCCCGGCTTTTTCTCCCAGGCCCCGCTCCCTGATGGGCTATCTGTTAATGTTAAGCTGAGGAAGGGACTGCACTGGCAACTAAAGCACTGAGCTGCATAAAGACAGATTTAGTGGGTTTTAAAAGAGCGGAGGACGGAGGTTAGAGAAGGTGCAAGGCAGAGCACTTCTTTGAAAAAGTCTTTATAGTTCAGCCAAGCAAAAATTATACAGGGTAGTATGTAATCACACTTCTACAGAAAAGACGTTTGGAAAGGTTGGTGTTAAGAGAAGTCGAAATGATGACCATAAACTTGCTTGAATATCATTACTAAAATCATTGTATCTGATTAGAATGAAACAATATTGTGATAAAGGCAAAGACACAGTATGTGGACTATGAGAAAAGTACAAAAAGTAAGGCCCCACCAGTAGGATGCAAACATTTAGTTTCAAAAGTGACGCAACAATCAGTCCGAATCCTCCTGATTAATCAAATCCAACCACTGATAAGTCTTTCCACAACATACAGCACATCTCTAAAATGCAGCAATTTTCATTCTAAATGGTGTAGATATTACAAAATGTTACAGAACTACAGTAGCACTTAATTCTGGGCGGACCGTTACACATAAAAATACATTTTCAAAATATACCATTTGTTCTACAGTTTATATTTGGAAACTAAGCCATTACCTAGTCTAAAAAATGGAGTGATCACACTGGAGTGATATGGACTGTAGTTGTTACTCCAGTCAGTACCATATTTACTGAAATTGAAAATGTGAGAAAAATGATTACTGAGGATATTATAGGATAATTGGATATTGTGCTTTTCCCGGAATTCTTTTCAGGTATGGGAAAAGAGTGTAAAAAACATAAGCTGTAAAGTCACTAAAGCTCTAAGTTAAATAATCCTTTATTAGTCCCACAGTGGAAAAAATCACAGTGTCACAGCAGCAAAGGGACAGCAAGACGCTCAAACGTTTCAAGGTGTACATAAATTAGCAATGTACATACAATATAAATAACAACAATCCAAAACACTGAAGAACAATATTATTTACAGATAGTTGCACAATGACCCTTAATTGCACATGGAGAATGTTGCATTGAAGGAACTGTAAGTATTTCCTGGAAGTTAAGTATGAGTGTATGTAGTATGCTGGAAGCAAAAATTGTTGTCGAGTCTGAATATAGAATATGGTATATATATATATATATATATATATATATATATATATATATATATATATATATATATATATATGTTTTATATGTTTTATATGTATGTAATAAAACGCTAAAGCTGCTTATCAAACCATTAATGAGGTATGTTTTTACGAGTTTGCCCGAGCTGGAGGCAGAACTATACACACTGACACGAAAACACACAAGAGAAATGTCCACCTTCACATGAATACAGTTAGACTACCACAGGTTCCACCAATTCACTGCAAAATTTATTATGTGAATATAACTTATTAATTTGCATAATGACTCAGGCGTTCGTTAGCATGCGGAGGAGCTGGGATTGATGAGAATTTAATTATGACACTTCTTCGTTATTAAAGTGTAATCAGAGAGGGCTCTCATCATTAACTCCCACCTTTAGAACAAGCACGGCCTGAACATTTCTCCCAGCTACCGTCTCGCAGCAAAATGATTTCCTTTTCCTATCGGCTGAAACGGAAACAATACAAGCTTCAAATCGACCTGCAATTACCAGTCTCATCCATCAGAAACGGAGGAGGAGAATAAGAAAGGAAAGAGGACAGGGGCAGAAGAGAGTATGAGGAGAAGAGACAAGATGCATTATGAAGAGACGAGAAGAGCAGATTAAAGAGAAGAGACAAGAAGAACAGCAGAATGAAGAGAAGAGACAAAATGAGAAGCAGAACGAATAGAAACAAAATGAATAGAACAGACGAGAAGAGCAGAATTAGATGAAGAAGAGATGAGAAGCAGCATGAAGAGGAGCAGAATAAAGAGAAGAGACGAGACAAGAAGTAGTATGACGAGAAGAGACGAGGAGATAAGAGACAAGAATTTAAAGAGAAGAGATGAGAAGAGAACAAAAGAAGGAGATGAAGAAAGAGACAAGAAGAAAAGAGATGCAGAATAAGGAGAAGTGAAAGAAAGAATGAAGAGAAAAGACGATAAAAGTGCACATATTTGTCACTGTACAGCGAAACGTGTCCTCCGCATTTAACCCATCTGGTAGTGAACACACTCACACACGCACACGCACACATGCACACACGTTAGGGGCAGTGAGTACGTACGTACGTGTATACACACATACATATATATACACACACACACACACACACACACACATCCAGCGCCCAGGGAGCAGAGAGGGTAAAGGGCCTTGCTCAAGGGCCCAACAGTGGCAGCTTGCTGAGCCTGGGAATCGAACCCACAACCCTGTTATCGACAGCCCGGAGCTCTAACCGCTGAGCCACCACTGCCCCACAAGCAGAGCAAAAGAAGAGACAAGAAGTAGAATGAAGAAAAATGAGGAGAAGAGACGAGACAAGAAGATAAGAGATGAGATGAGAAGTAATATGAGAAAAAGATTAAAGAAAAGAATCAGAATGAAGAGAATCACAGGAAGAGAAATGAAGAGAACAAATGAGAAAGTGGAGAAGATCAGCAGAATGAAGATAAGTGAAGAAATGAAAAAAGCAAAATGGAGAAAATTGCTAGAATAAAAGAAATTGGATAGAAATGAAAAGAAGAAAAGCCAAATAAAAAAAAATAGTTGAGGTGCAGAATTAAGAGAAAACAAAACAAAACAGGAAAAACTAAATCTGATGGAAGGAGAAGAAGGGAGAAGAGAACAGAATAAAAGTCAAGAGATGAACATAAGACAGGACTAGACATGATGAAAAGCAGAATAGAGAAAAGATAAGAAATCAAATGGAGAGAGGAGAAGAAGGAGGAAATGAAGGAGAAAGCAGAACATCCCTCCATATGTCATTTCATGGCTTCAGCACCCAAAATGCCAGGGGGAGTTAATTCTGCTCTGGTTTGTGTAATTTCATATTCAGTGTCGTTCCTCAATCATGTGTATTTTTGCCTGTGAAGAGAAGCCACATCTGTCTTTAATTCATCCAGTAGATCAAGCGTTCCCCTCTCTCAGCGTATACACTAAGCCTGTGAGTTTAAACAAGTATTAGCCTCTATCTCTGAGAATCTCTCCAGCCTCCCTTCCCCCTCACAGTCCAAACTTTTTGAAGTACTATAGTTCCCTCTCTCCCTGACAGTATTAACAAGCAGTCATAACAACTGCTCTCTCCCTCTCTCTCCCCATGTTTATATACAGCCCCCCTCATTCCCTGCTGGTACTGAATGACAACCACATGCCCACAAACACACCCCACACACACAATCACAATGATGCGCAAAGGAGCCCTGTCTTCTGTCTAGCATAATTGCATGTATCAGTAACCAGTAAACACACACTCACTCATCCTCAGATACAATTCTCAGGACTTTGCTCAAAGAAACAGAGGGAGACAGCGCTACATGAAGTGTGTACAGTTGGTTGAAAATATAACAGCAGTTCTCACAAGTGCTCTAAATCATCAATGTTGATGAAAACAAAAAACAGCGATGAAGGTAATTTTACTAAAAACGAAACAAGAAACCAGCAATCATCCTTAACTCTTTTAAGGAGAGTAGAAGATGAGACGCAGAATGAAGAGATGAGAAGCAGAATGAACAGATGAGAAGCAGAATGAAGAGATGAGGAGAGAAGCAGAATGAAGAGATGAGGAGAGAAGCAGAATTAAGAGATGAGGAGAGAAGCAGAATGAAGAGATGAGGAGAGAAGCAGAATGAAGAGATGAGGAGAGAAGCAGAATGAAGAGACGAGGAGAGAAGCAGAATGAAGAGATGAGGAGAGAAGCAGAATGAAGAGATGAGAGGAGAAGCAGAATGAAGAGATGAGGAGAGAAGCAGAATGAAGAGATGAGAGGAGAAGCAGAATAAAGAGACGAGAGGAGAAGCAGAATGAAGAGATGAGAGGAGAAGCAGAATGAAGAGACGAGAGGAGAAGCAGAATGAAGAGATGAGGAGAGAAGCAGAATGAAGAGATGAGAGGAGAAGCAGAATGAAGAGATGAGAGGAGAAGCAGAATGAAGAGACGAGAGGAGAAGCAGAATGAAGAGATGAGAGGAGAAGCAGAATGAAGAGACGAGAGGAGAAGCAGAATGAAGAGACGAGAGGAGAAGCAGAATGAAGAGACGAGGAGAGAAGCAGAATGAAGAGATGAGACGAGAAGCAGAATGAAGAGACGAGAGGAGAAGCAGAATGAAGAGACGAGTGGAGAAGCAGAATGAAAGAGACGAGAGGAGAAGCAGACTGAAGACAGTGGGCAGTGGTGGCTCAGCGGTTAGAGCGCCGGGATATCAATAACAGGGTTGTGGGTTCGATTCCCGGGCTCGGCAAGTTGCCACTGTTGGGTCCTTGAGCAAGGCCCTTTACCCTCTCTGCTCCCTGGGCGCTGGAGTTGGCTGCCCACCGCTCTGGGTGTGTGTGTACTCACTGCCCCTAACACGTGTGTGTGTGTGTGTGTGTGTGTGTGTGTGTGTGTGTGTGTGTGTGTGTGTGTGTGTGTGTGTGTGAGTGTGTGTTCACTACCAGATGGGTTAAATGCGGAGGACACATTTCGCTGTACAGTGACAAATACGTGCACCTTTACCTTTACATGAGGAGAGAAGCAGAATGAAGAGACGAGGAGAGAAGCAGAATGAAGAGACGAGGAGAGAAGCAGAATGAAGAGATGAGGAGAGAAGCAGAATGAAGAGACGAGGAGAGAAGCAGAATGAAGAGACGAGGAGAGAAGCAGAATGAAGAGATGAGGAGAGGCAGACCGTTTTGCACAGAGATGGAAAAAGCCACCTTCAATGTCTTGGCTGTGTCCATATAGTCATAATGAAACTACACAGACAGAGCTGACTATCTTATGGCTCCACATGGCTACCAGACCAGTAAAAATCTAGTCAGCTAAATTCTCAGATTCAGAAGATTCCCACAACATAAACCAAAGCTACTGCCCTTTCTTCTTAAAGGCCATAAAGTGTATACCATGATGGTGTATATATTGTGTGGTATACCATGATTTTTGTTTGTGTGCACAAGTATATATGTGTGTGTGTGTGTGTGTGTGTGTGTGTGTGTGTGTTTTTAGAGATGTTTAAGTAAAATTAAGTAATGAGGCTTTGAGTGTGAGGGGCTTTAGACAGGCACTGAAGCAAAAGAAAGTGACTCATTTAAAGCCCTCTGTCCCCTCTAATGGGAGCAACCTACAGCCCTGCGCCATGGCCTGATCCATCCGGGACCACTGTGTCTGTGCAGGTATTTGTTCCAACCGTGAATCACAAGCTCTGGAGCATGCTCAGAATACAGACGCTGGGTTACATTCTGTACGTCTGAATCTCTACCACACTGAGAAAAGCAAAGAATTCACTCAATTCAAACAGGCCCTGTGGATATCATGACCATCTTGACATTATACAGCAATCAGTCATAACATTAATACTGGCAATGCTTTGGGCACTAGAGGGAAAGAACACATCTCCTCCGATGGATGCAAAGCCAGCAAGCGCCTCTTTATGAACACAGCATGGGTATGGATTCAAACTCAAATTAGCGCGCTAGACCGCTAAGCCACTTTAAGCCCCTCTTTGTCATTTCTTGACATTGAAACAGACGTCTGAAGATGTATCTGAAGATACACTGTAATCTTAAACCTATTGCTACTGCATGTAGCGAAATAATGACCTGTCTGTCTAATTAGATAATAGTCACTTAACCCCCCACCAAAATATATATATATATACAAACACACACATACAATTATGCCTTAGAATCTTTTTCATATTGTTCAATTACTTGATGTTGAAATGAGCTCAAGCAAGCAGTAAAGCTCTCTCTGCCTTGAGTCATCCAGATACCGAATCACTCACAGCAGGTGTGTCAAAATTCAAGTCCTTGAGGGCTCCAACATTGTACAAGTTACTGCTTTCCCTGCTCCAACACACAGAATTCATGGAATATGTGTGTTACAATATGGGATGCATCCCATATCACCTCTGTTCTTGCTTTAGCATATTCCCTTCCCTTCATCCGAGAGCAGGAAACCCCAGGGGAAAGTTCTAGACGCTCCAGTCCAATATAATGTAAGCAGGAGAAGAGAAGACACATGTGCCCTTCAAGTTAAAGAAAAACATCCTTTTGAGCTTGCAGTGTATCCCAGAGTCCTCTGCAAAGAGTGTTCGATGTGTTTGACTAATACAGAATTCATGCAGGTTAGCTGAATTTCAAATTATTTCCCAAAAAATGCTTCCCCTGCATGAAGCATCCTTTATAAGACCTGCACAAAGCCTGCATTATTCAGACTCACCTGTGATGTTTCAGAGAAGTTGCCACAAAACTGACTTATGCGTTTAAAGATGAATTAATGAAGTGCAGTACTGAAATGGGTTTTATGGGTCATTCAAATGGGTTTTTATGGTCTCATAAGTATATGCCATTCTGATGGTGTGGTTGTACTCAAGTCTGGTCTTGAGACCACAAATGAAAGGCCTCTGTGTTGTCCGAGTCTTGTCTCAGAACCACTCTGCATCATGCCTGGAAAAAAAGAAGCTTGCTCTTGCCAGATTTGCGCTAATGGTAGTTATATTCAGCAAATTGTGGCATGCAGTTGGCTACACCATGTTTAATGCAAAGATATAGACCTTCTTTGGACGCATCTAACATTTCCACTTTCGCTTTTGTTAATTATTTGAAACAATGTAGACACAAATGACATGAGAATTATTTTATGCATTTTTATGCAGCCAAGTGGAGTTATTAGGGGTTCAAGCGTCGCCCCTATTGTATCTGCTTGGATTTTTTTAAATTTTTTTGTTCAACTGCATCTGTACTCACTGTT
Organism: Salminus brasiliensis; assembly: GCF_030463535.1. Lineage (NCBI taxonomy): Eukaryota > Metazoa > Chordata > Actinopteri > Characiformes > Bryconidae > Salminus > Salminus brasiliensis. The sequence goes on from NC_132886.1 coordinate 17,801,864, forward strand.
ACTCAGTATAAATTGCTATATCAGAGTAAATTGCTATTTTTGTACTCCTGGACTCCCTTCACAGTCATGAAGTGTAGTTCGCACTTTGAGCTACTTCCAAAGGACACATTTTCTGGATGATCTGAGATATACAGAAGCATCAATGAAAGGAAAAGAAGCATGTGGATTGAGGTGGTAGAGTAATATGACAGGATTTAACCCATATATGTCCTGTTTGCTTCTCCAAAGTTATATAGTGCAGTTAGAAGCGTCCCAGATTAGCAAGGGTATAGACACTATTCTCCCTATTACAAACCTTTTTAAATGCTACACAGTGTAACAATGAATTATTATAAAATACAATATATTTTAAATAATTTGTTCTGGATTCAGCTCTTACCTGTTATACGAACACACAATAGGAATATATTTCAGTACTATTTAGACATATTTTGTGTAAACTTGTTCTGAGCATAAACTAAAGATAAACAGCAGGGTGGGCATCACATGAAACACTCTCCACTATTTAAGATAATCTTATACTAATACTAATACTGTGAGTCAGTTGACTGCTCTGTATCTATTCACTCTTACAGTTGGCATTCATTTTACTGGGAAAGAACCAGTTCCAAATGGCTCATTTTGCCAAAAAGAAACAAGTTTCCCTATGAATAACCCTCCATATTTGGAGACAAAGAACTGAGTTGGTATGCTGAGGTTTGGGAAATGGAGGTCGATTAGAGTGGAATCTGACTGGTTCTATACCCGTTTGGTAGAGCTGTGAGTCACTCTGACAATGCTAATCTTGTTATCAAGTTATAACACCCCATAGCTGTATCCTGTCTACAGAACTCTAAACCCAGTATCACCCAAAAACTTTCTGACAAAAAAAAAAAAAAAACCTTCCAAAAGTTGGAAATCACTTGTCGGTCTTCAAACGGCACTGAAGCAAATACAGCTGCGGTGCATCTTTTACCTTTTCATGCTCTTTTTTTTTTACTCCCCTCTCCTCCAGCTCAGACGCATGCCTGAAGACACACTCTTTCATTTCCCTGGAAAAAAGGGAGAGAGAAAGTCATTTAAAACTTATGACCTGCACCAGTGTGTTCTACCTTCTCACTTTCTTTCTCACGCTCTCATCAGTTCAGCACTCTATTTGGAGCAGTCGCTTGCATGTGTCACTTACACACAAACTGATAGGCAGCAACTTAAAGGCCATTTAGTCTTTGAATTTGGGACCGGGAAAGGCAATAAGCCAATATTTGCTCACTGGAGGTTTTTTGGCTTCCGTGCAGTTAGAAGAAGAAAGCTGATGAGAGTGAGAGAGTCAGTGGGGTAAAGAGTTGCAGACACAGGTCCGTCAGGTATATTGGAGATGGAAAGCATTTTCAATGTCTGTTCGGGTGCATACTGTATGTGTAAAAAGTGCCCAGGAGCAAGTACTAGATGGTTTAAGCAAAAATCAAGCTGACAATTTCCGCTTACTTAAAATGTAGTCGATCAGCCTAGAGATGTCTAGTATCTGATGTGTACTTCTTTTCTTTATATTATATTATACTATACAACAACTGCATTTCAAAGTGTTAGACTACTTTTATTTTTATCAATGATGAATTAATGTTTATGGTTATGTCTAAAAAGTTGATGGCAGCCATAAGTGGAATAGTAAATTGCCTAAGACAAAAAGTTTCTTATTGAATGTGCTGGTGTCACTTTGGGCATTTTTACACTTGTCCCGAATACCCAGGACAGATTCTGGGTGCGTTTGGAGGAGGGGCTTATCATGGCTGGTTTGCTTTTACACAGAAGAATTCCATATGAACCGTGAAGCAATTGTGCAATTTTGAATGTCACTTTTCTGCATGCAGTTGTGCTAAATGACAGCACCTTGGGTCATCCGTTTACTGATTTTCCTTATTATCCTTTGGATACAAACACTCAAGCAGCTAAAAGCTAAGAGCGCTTTCTGGAGACATGGCCTTTCACCGTGCAGGAACACCTGCAAACAAGAGGTCGTTCTTGTAGGAGAGGGATTTTATCCATATAGGTGATAAGTTGAAGCAGTCACATGACAAAAATGAACCAATCATGCAACCCCAAACATGGAATTATGAGCCAAGAAATGTCTCCTGGCTGACAGACTAAATTTATGGTAAAAGAGAAATCATTGGATTTTTGGATTAAGCATCATTTGAAATCTTTCTCAATCCTGTAAAAAGATGTTTTTTAGATTATATGTGTAACACAGGGATACACACCTTAATGCTGCGGGAGACTGTCTCTCTCTCTCTCTCTCTCTCTCTCTCATTCTCTCCCTCTCCGGACATTAAATTTAGTGTGTCAGGTGCTAGCTAGGTGTCATAAATTCAGGCCGGCTTACGAGGGTGGGTGCAGAGCAGGAAGATAATTTGTGGCCAAAAAAAAGGGTATTTTTTCAGCATGGCTATAAAACAGCTGGGGGGTTGAGCCTGAGAGAGGAAGAGAGAGTATGAGAGAGAGAAAGAGAGAGAGAGAGAGAGAGAGAGAGAGAGAGAGAGGGCATTTGGCACAGTAATCTGGGCAAACTCTCTCAGCCCTTGACTGCTGACATCACCTCCGATCAAGTGTAAACTATTACAAAGCAAAGGGCCGCCATTTATTTAACCCGTCCCCAGGAGAATAGGAAGGATGGAGGAAGGGATGGCGGTAGAGGGGGATCAGACAGACAAATGTCAGCTTTTCTCCATGGATTTCTCCTCTTTTTTCATGCAGGCTCCCTCTTGCGGCTTTTTATTTCTTTTTTCTCTTTCAGTTCGCCTCTGTTTACGGCTTTATTTTTATACAGAAACAGAAATACAAAAAGTCAGAAATTGAAGGCAGGAATAACACAATTAATAAAGCTGAAATTAGTAAAGCCGCTATGTACAAGAGATCAAACGTACATTTTAAGGAGTTTAAGGATGTGATATATGAATTTCTTTCACTTATATTATATAACTGTATCAACTTAACATCTCGAAACCTAGATTTATTATTTAGCAATCAATGCATATGCATTAATGCACAATTTGGTGTAGCGTATCTTGTGGAGTCCCACAGGGTTCTATTTTGGGGCCTATACACTTGATGTGTGTAACTTAGTGTTTAAAATATAGGATATTTGAATATATCAGTAACATTGTCAACACCACAAAAAAACACAAACACAATACTGTCAAACAACACATAGGTGTGTTATAGATCATTGCAATAATGCAAAAAACCTTGTGTCTGTAACTATTTGACAGTGAATTCAACTGAAAGGAAAGTAGAAGAAGATGTTTGTAGCACAATGATGATATATACATATACGAAGGGTGTATCATTCCCCTTTGCTGCAGTAACAGCCTCCACATGTCTGGGAAGCCTTTATACTAGATGTCAGAACATTGTTCTGAGGATTTGATTACATTCAGAAACAAGAGCATTAATTAAGTCATGTACTGATGTTAGGTGATTAGTTCTGGATCACAAACACCACACCACCTCATTCCAATGGTGTTGGATAACAAGACTCAGAAAACGTTAAATTCCACTGCTCCACAGCCCAACACTGCCAGAGCGTCCCATTCTATTGACTGTGGTGTGACAATGTTTTTGCACATTCAAAGATTTTAAGTGATTACTGATGAGATCAGTTCATTCAATTCAGTACAGGGCTGAAATGTTCATAGTCTGAGTCTGCTGCTTCAGTATTGTCCTTTTTGGACTAACCACACAGTAATATAGCAACTATTCCAGTAACTAGACATGTTGTTATTAAGTGTAGCACTGGTTGTGCAACACTAACATGCACAAAAGTAGTATGGCATTTCAATCTGGCCTATCTGTGGTCATTTAGGCACATTTTACTCTTTGCAATCAGGCCAGTCATAGTACATTACAGAAGCTCCACCTACACCAAAGCGGCTTTTCTTCCATTGACTATTGCTTTGAGTGTTTCATGAATTTCAGAATGGAGCCAGTGTTGGGTCTGTGGCAACGCTATTCTCACTCACCTCCAGCCTTAATCTGCACACAAAGAAGCCAAATAACACATGCCAGAGAGCTCACATTACACACTGCAAGTGCATCTGCCTATGCATTCAGGCCCATGAACAATAGGGGTAAAGTGAGTGGCTGAGAGAGAGAGGGAGTGAGTGAACGAGCGTAGGTGGGCCGCCTTCTTCTAGCCGGGAATCAGTTCTTCTGCTTCTGCGCCTTTTACACACCTACAGAAAGATTTCATTTAGCAGCCTCAGAAATTAGCTTCCCCACCGACTACATGATAGCATTTCTCCCCACCCCCAGCCCTCAGTGTTAAAATTTTAATACCTCTGCACGTGCATGTGTGTGTTTCTTGGGAGGGGGGGGGGGGGGGCAGGGTGAGGGACAGAGAGGGAGCATTAGAGAGTAAGAGGCAGAGAAGAAAAAGAGAAAGAGAAATACAGAGAGACCGAGAGAAGGGCAAAAAGAGAGAAAGATAGAGAGAGGAGAGAGACTGTATTGGCCGTATGTTTAGCCGGCTGTGTTGCTTGCAGTTCAGAAACGCCAGGCAGGACAAGTAGTGGCCCACCTAACGAAGGCTGAAAGTTATGCTACCCCGACGGCGTCCACCATACATCTGGGAGCGCAAACGCAGAAGACAATTCTGGAAGAGCAGTGCAGAGCCATTTTTCAGACAAGCCTTGGATTTGGCATTTCAGAATGGTGAAAGCAACCTTTGAAAAGCTGTGTGTCATGATTGGACCTTCCATAGGGCCAGTCATTCCTCTATTCTCCGGCCACCCATACCAACTAATAAGAGAATCACCATTGCTGGACACTGGTGCAGAGTATAGGGTAGAGGGGGAATGTTTGGAGCAATCCTAACAGCAGTTGGTGGGTGTGTGTATACTGAAGGTCAAGCGTACGCCCAAGCATAACAAATCCATTCAGGTTTCCTTATGCACATTCTCAAAGTTCACAAAGACTACCAGAGGTAGAAGGACAGACACAGAGAGACAGAGGTGGACAGAAAAAGGGAGAAGTAGACAAAAAAGAGAGAGAGCGAGTAAGAGAGTCAAAGAGACAGCGATAGACAGAAAGAAATACTGGGAGAGCGAATAAGAGAGAGAAAGGGTGGAGGGCAGAGAGAGAGAGAGCGAGAGAGAGAGAGAGAGAGAGAGAGAGAGAGAGAGAGAGATAAAGGCAGACAAAGAAAAGAAAGAGAGAGAGAAAGTAGGGGAAGGGAGAGGTAGACAGGAAAAAGTGTGCGACAAAGAGAGAAAGGGGGAGAGAGAGAGAGATGGAGTGAGACACAGGCAAAGACAGACAGAGAGAAAGTAAGAGAGTGAGACAGAGTGAGAGGAAGAAAGAGAGAGAAAGGGGGGAGCGAGAAAGAGAGAGAGAGGTAAACATAAACAAAGGCTAAGTTAGAGTGAGACAGCGAGAGTGTGCATGTGTGTGTGTGTGTGTGAGAGAGAGAGAGAGAGAGAGAGAGACCATTTCAGGTGGGTATATGAAATATGAGGTTGTCAACAAACGTCACTATAAACCCAGGTGTCATCAAGAAGGTTTTGGAGGGGAAAAAAGGCTAAACAAACCCAGACGAGGTTCTCCACGTCCATGAAGATGACTCGAAATCGAGAATCCACGCTATACCTGGATGGATACATGGATCCAGTGTGGATCCAGTCTCTCCATCTTTCCAGTTCTCCAGGTGTGCCTCACTGCTCAGGTTTTATTGGAAAACTGTGAGTGTACTAGCCGTGACCTGTCGTTGACTAATACTGCATTATAACTGGAGTGTTAGCTTGTGACTCTCATGTTAACTTAAAGGTTAGCATGTTAGCTAGTGGCTAAACCATTAGAACACAAAACCCCAGCTTAATATTGCTAAATATTGTGGTTATTATGTTGAATGCTCTAATAAACTAATAATGGAAACATATTTATGTGAGGTGCATTTTTTAGCCACACCTTATTTTTACTGTATTTGTTATTGAATTTAACAAGACATCATCGCTACACACTGGGTGATGAGGGTGTAACAATTCACAAAATCCATGATTTGCCTCGTCAAGATCATGCAGTCGGTTAATGTACTGACCTTCTCATCAGGGCATCAGCGGTTTAGATGGCATAATATTAGCCAGCATAAGCATGTGTCAGGTGATGTAACAGAGCTAGCAGTCAGTGTTCTCCTCTGAACATGTTCAGCTGAAGCTGCATTAGCTGCAGTTTGCAAAGATGTGGTTGGCTCACTCTGCTAGAATTGTGTGAGGGGGCATTGTAGCTTAAAGGAAATCGGATGTGACTAAAATTGGGGAGCGACAGTAATATAAAAACTGTACTTCTAACTCTTACTCCATTCTCAAAACTAACTGTAACCGTTTCTAGGTCAACTTTTATACATGATACTTGGTTCACAATGACACGTGACATTTGTAAGAAATTAATGAATTCTTTGTCCATGCTGATGTATAATCTATTTGGAGAATAGAGCTGCAGGGCAGGAGGACTGTGGTGTAGCATATGATGGTACTAAGGTGTGGGGGTGCCGATTGCTGCCGGTTGTTTATAATCTTTGATGTTTAGACACTGTTGTTGTATTAATTAGCATCATTTACAGAATGTCTTGTCGCCATGATGCAATTTTTTCAATGCATTGCTACCCTGCTTGTGGACGGTAAAGAAGATACTGGTGGGCGGAGCATGGACGGATTAATGCTACAGTACTGCAGTTTGCATATGCACACACACCCACTTACAAAATCTCACTTTACCGTCGTCTTAATTACAGTTATTTGTGACACTCGTCGGCTGCCTCTCTGCATTCGAAGCCTTTTCTCTCTCTCTCTCTCTCATTTTCTTTCTGTCTCTCTCTCTCTCTCTCTCTCTCTCTCTCTCTTTTTAGCTCTTTCTGTCCAGCCTCACAAGCTAATGGGCAACTGACTAAAATGCTCATTAATCTCAATATCGCAGTTAACTGCATGGTTCTCCCTTGTGACTGATAGTTAGTATTTCCACGCCTGTGAGAAAATGGCTTTTACAATTACCATTATGTGGCGACAAATCATATTTTGACGCGGCCGAAAAACAGCAGGTCGCAATCAATCGGGAGCGGCGTGAACTTTGACATTCAGTAAACGTCAGGCAATATTTATATGCGTGGCTGAGCGGCCAATGAGAGTGCAGGCCTGTCGATTACTAAACAGAATAACAACTGCTTCAGGAGTAGCCCGCGCACGGGGTGTCAGCCAGCACGGGCGAGCTAGTGAGAGAGAGAGAGAGAGTGAGAGTGAGAGATTAAATGAGTGTGCTTATTTGCTGTTGTGTGCTCTGACTGGTGAGCGTGGAGAATGCCACAGGCGCTCTCTCTCTCTCCCTCTCTCTCTGTCTCTAATGAAGCATGTGATGTGTGCATGAGATGTGTGGTGGCACGCGAGTGAATACTAGAGGCACCGAAATGTCTGTGCAACATTTCTTCTCCCCAAATGCATTCTGAGCTAGCCTTAGCGTGAAGGAATGAACTAGCTATTACCACTACAGCAAAGATCCCTCAAATGTACTGCCGTGGCAGCTGGGTAAACTAGGCAAGACACAGACAGTTCGGAGCTATTTTTCACCTGGAAAAGGCCGACCTCCGGTCTCGACAGGTCCACAGTGTGCTTCGGCAGCACAGCGGAGGGAAGCGTGCTTCTCCAAATAATGCTAAAATTCACATCCTGCTGAAGTGAGCGATGCCAGGAGTTTACACACACCGGTGCAGCTGGGTCATTCTCAAGAAACAGTCGCAGACCATGTCTGTACACACTGGATTGCCATAATTTCCATGCATACACATAATATTCATATCATTTAACTGGAAGGCCATGTCGAGTGACACAATAAAAGAGTAAAGTGTTGATTTTCCAGTTTTCTCTTTTTTTATTTGTTTTACTTTTTTTCTTTGCAACTGTAGGGAAATTAATCAAAACAACAAATGTAATATGGCCAATTTTAATCAGCTCCATATACCATATATGGACACTTTGTAGTTTTATAATTACAGACTGTAGCCCATCTGCTTCTCTGCATACTTTTTTAGCCTCCTTTCACCCTTGACCTTTCACCCAGGACCACCACAGGATCTCCACAGAGCAGCTATTTTTAGGGTGGTGGGTCATTCTCAGTTCTGCTGTGTCACTGATGTGGTGGAGGCGTGTTAGAGTGTGTTGAGCTGGTACGAGTGGATCAGAAACAGAAGTGCTGCTGGAGTTTTTAAACACTGTGTCCTCTCACTGTCCACTGTATTAGACACTTCTACCTAGCTGGTCCACCTTGTAGATGTAAAGTCAGATCATATGCTGCACAGTTTGTGTTGGTCATGCTCTAGTCCTTCAACAGTGCTCACAGGATGCTGCCCACAGGACACTGTTGGCTGGTTGGTGAACTTTCCAGTCCAGCAGTGTCTGATTCACTCGAACCAGCTTAACACACACTAACACGCCACCACTGAAAATGATGCAGCACCCAAATAAATGCTGCTCTGTGGTGGTCCTGATCTTCTTTTTTTTACTTTACAAGAAAATGCTTTTCAAAAGACAGCTTTTCAGTTTTGTTCAAATGCATTGCATGAGTTCCATCACTAGCATGTACCAAGCTGCCTAGTTCCAATTGTTCCAACCTGGTACCTCCAGACCTGCCCTTCCCTTCCCTGCTGCCTGCTATCCTGCTCTGGGGCCTTGCATTGATATCCGCACCCCACTGCATAACTATGCTTCTGACTGTTTACCTGCCTGGACTTTATCATCTTACTCACATTTTCATCTTTTATGGCTTGGTGGCACAGTTGCTATTTTTTTCTTGATTCAGTTTTGTTTGATTGTTGTTTTATTCCTGTTTTGCCTATTATTGTTATTATCCGGTTTCGACCAGAGGAGGATGGGTTCCTCTTTTGAGTCTTGGTTCCTCTCCAGGTTTATTGCTCTCAGTCTAAGTGATTTGTACTTGCCACTTTCGCCACTAGCTTGCTTAAAAGAGGCTGGAACTCAGATCTCTGTAAAGCTGCTTTGTGACAACATCCGTTGTGAAAAGCTCAATATAAATACATTTGAATTGAATTGAATTGGACTAGCACACCTGATTTGACTAGGTATTGCATTCCTCATGGGGAGGTTTGAGAATGGTTACACAAAAATATTCCACATGTAAAGCTACTGCTGTACTAATGTAACATTTATTGTTTTTTTCTAATGTTCCTGTTTTGAGCAAATAAACACTTACTGCTCAGATCAATTTTTTAAAAATGAGCTATTTTAAAAATGAGCTATTCTGACAAGAGTGCTTAGTTTAATTGCTTATTTTGAGGGAAGAAACACACAAATGATTAAATTATTCATGTTTTTAAAGATTTGACCAGGTACCAGGTTTGTATATCCAAAACAAAATTATCTGGTTTTCATTCATTTTCATTAAAGTTGGATTGCAGTGTTTTTCCTGCTTCTGCATCTGTATTGTGCTGGGATGTTTATGGAGTGCACTAGGTGTCCTCTTTAAGCTTATCCATTCACCTTTATTCAGCCCAGGAACTGTTATTCTCTCTGAGCGTGCATACACACACATATACACATACATACACCCACACGGCACATTCTACTATTTTTATGGGAAATAACAACCCTGTCAGTACTGTTTTTCATTTTTCTTTGCTTCCTCACTTCCCGTGTCCTTTTCCCTTTCTTTGATTGATTGTTTTAATTTTAAAAACACACTTATCTATTTATTTTTCGTTCTTTTTTCACGCAGACCTCCTATCGGTCAGGGCTAGGTCACTCCATTCCAATTTTGGCATAAAATAGGAAAATGCAAAAAGATACATTCCCTCTCTCTCTCTCTCTCAGTCTCTCTCTCTTTTGCTCTCTCTCTCCCATTCTTTGTTCCTTCCCTCTTTGGTGCCTCCATTATTTTGACCTCCACATTTTAAAATAAGGTGAGGAGAAAGGGTAAGAAAGGCATTGAAAATTATGCAGCCCCGGCAGTGTGAAATGAATTGTAAGAAGTGCAAAACATAAATGTGTGATGTGAACAGGACACGGTGGACGGCAGTGAATTCAAGCGCATGCAGCCAAATAGCTCTTTTAATGGTCAAATTACAGGGGGAAAGGTTATCCAAAATTATGTTTTCAAGGTAAGTGCTCACTAAAATGTACACAATGCTCTCAATCTCACGTGATCTTGCAAACCCCATAAAGCCTCAGGTTAGTGTTGGGTCATATTTATAAATGTAGGGTGAATTGCTGTAATGTAGGACAATGTCTAATGTGGGATACCTAAGCTCTATTGGTGTTGATCCTCCTCAAATAAATTAATACAACTAATACAACTCTAGGTTAAAAGAGTTGCAATCAAAATCACGTGGCTTCTTAAATTTCCAATCTTAGGCCTTTTTCACCCTTTAACCAATCATGCAACCTCACACACAGTGCCTGGAGCAGATAGATTACACACATGTAGCACCAAAGTCTGCTTGAAATGAACCCTGGACTGGCAGTTTCAGAAGGACCAGAGGGCAGTTCTCTAGACCACTCCTGCTTTCACATTTGGTCAAATGTATAGAGCTCTCAGGATGTTTTCACACATGTAGTTAGTTTGCTCTGGTCTGACTCAGAGAGTTTGTAAACTTGAAGCGTTTTCCTCTTGGTTTGGTTTGTTGCAACTTGCAATGTACTTTAATGGTCAATAATGGGGTGGTATACTGTATTAACACCTATAGCATTAATACTCAAATGAGTTCAGTCTTCTAGTGTGTGACAATGCACTACCAACTAGACAGAAGTTGATTGTTTTTTTTTTAACTATTACCTCTATTTTTTATTTTCTTGCAATTTCAGAAATGTTTAATAGCGATCCTCCAATGTGGGTGGTAATAAGGGCAGTGGTCACTACATGGGAGTTAATCAAACTGTCAGAGTCTTTACATTAACTTAAGAATTCCCTTCCTCAGGAGCTACAGTGGCCCAGGAGTGTTCCCATGATGCTTTGGGGTGGCTTGGGATTTATATTTAGCAGTAGTTTTGATGAGCATTGCTATTTTGTTTGTGGTTTTAGAGACATTTTGGTGTGGCTGGTTGGGTGTTCTTGGTGAGTTTTGACTATTTACCATCATGATGTCAACTAAGCAGAGACAGAGCCTTTAACATGGATTAGTACAAATACTGCGCATGAAATATGTGTGAAATAGTTTTGTGCAACAATTCCCTCCTTCTCCTTTAAGTTACCATTTTTGACATACATGGGGACTCTCCTGGCATCATTAGTGAATCTAAGTAGGTTGCTTCACACATCTGACTATCCACATAACTAAATGACTCAAAATACCCTGACAAGTTAAGTTGATCATTAATCAGTTCTGATCTCTTCACTCAGATTGGATTTTGGTCTGGATTTTGCTGGTTCACATTCAGAAATGTAAGTGACCTGAATTGCTCTGTAATGTGAACGACTCTGGTCTCTGAAACCGCAAGGCATGTGCCTCCACAGAGATGTTCTTAATGGAGAGACTGGTCACTGGTTAAAATAGGATCTTTTTGTAATGCTTAACATGGTGACTGTAATGGATGGATATGGATCCTGCACTTCAATGCAGCAAGATGAGCAGGGTCTACATGCAAGTAAAGGAACTCAACACCCCTCACTGCAGATCTGCAGTAGAACAATTTTTTTTTAAATCATTTTTTGTGCATTATTGAGGCCAACGGTATAAACTATTCATAAGGCTTTTCATCAGATTTTATCAGTGATTTAATATGATTTTGAAATGGTAATTTGACCTTCAGTTCAAGCATTTTGGTCTCTCCCCATTCATAGAGATCGAAGCCTGGTCTTGTGTGACTGAAAATAACTGACTTGCAGGGACTTCCTATAAGGACTTCCTATAAGGCCTGCATCACCAACAGAGCTAAGCGCATGTGTACAGGCAAAAAGATGCAAGAGATCTGACCGTTCACATTCATGTCGCGTAGTCAATGCACCAACCAAAAGGTTCTTTTGGGGTAGGAGGAAACCCATGTGAACAACATAGAGAACACATTAAACTCATCACGAGCAGCTAACCAGAGTGAGGATCAAACCCACAACCACAGGCCTATGGATCTGTGCAGCACACACACACTACCGGTACAGTACCACCATGGTTATGAGGACCCTTTCTAAAGTTTTGAAAACATCCACAAAATGTAGGCTCTACACCAATTAATGTCATTTCGTTCCTGCCCTACATCTCAGAGTGGAGCCCTGCCTTCCACTTTAGGCCCAAATCCTCCCAGGGAACCCAAATAAAACATATGTTAAAATGAAAGAAGTTTTTCAGCAGATTATTAGATTTGCTGACACTAAGCGAGTTTATCGACTGCAGTCACAGCTCAACACTCTGCACCCGGTGTGTCTGCTGTGTCCATTTGAGCTAATTTTATTATAAAAGCCAATAGTCCAATTCAGGGTATTAAGCAAATTAATTCCCATTTTGTGAGTTTCCATTTGTGCATCATTACTACACAGAAATGTTTTCTTATTCAGATATTCAAATTAGGGTTGAACATGCAATATACTCAAATGCATGCTTTAACAAACAGCAACATTACCACGAAGGCACACTCCCAATGCCCACTCATAATGATATGCCAAGGTATTTGTGCTGTGTAGCAGCAGCCACTAACCTAGCTTCTTGGAGGGAGGGAGTTTGGAACTTGGCTCCAACCCTAACCCAGTACTCCCGACTCAGCTAAATTCTATATTCAGAAGACCTACTTAGTGGCAGTTCAAGCTTGTGTGGCGCCCTGGGCAAACCCCTGCTTCAGCACCATCAGTTCTTTAGTTTTCTTTAGCTTTATTTAACAGTGAACAGTGTTAGCCAAGAGTCCAGACTAAACCAGTTACACCTCGATGGTGTAGCGTATGCAGACTGGTTTTACATAAACCAGAAATAACACAACACTGAGACAAAGCTAATGAATTCACACTGTGACTTTATGATACAGTGGCCCAGGAGTGTTCCTATGATGCTTTAGGGTGGCTTGGAATTTGTATTTAGCAGTATTGAGCATTGCTATTTTGTTTGTGGTTTTAGAGACATTTTGGTGTGGCTGGTTGGGTGTTCTTGATGAGTTTTGACTAATCACCATCATGATGATGAACTAAACAGCAATAGAGCCTTTAACATGGATTAGTACAACTACTGTGCATGAAATATGTGTGAAATTGTGTCTGTTTGATTTTATGCAACAACCTGCCGCCTTGCTGAAAATGTGCTACTGGACCTATAGACCACCATCACACAAGCCTTGCGTTCATTACTGCTGATGTGTAATTAGTAGTGTTACCTGGCTTCTAGTCATGTTGTAATCAATGACTGAGGCTACTGCCCTTTTCTAAATACACAAGTAATCCAACCACTTATCAGAGTTTCCACTTTATTTTAAAATCCAGTTTCCATCCAGTTTAAAAATGTTCACCTCCAGCCGAAAAAACTCAGCTCATCATGTGTCATTTTTAAAGAGACAACCAATAAAAGGAGAGTTAAACTGAACTGAAGTGAACCCAGGGCTGAATGGTGGGACAGATTTACTCATGTTTGAGGATTAAAAATGCTAAACTCCAAGATCAATGTTAATTAATTGAGCATACATTCAACGGTTAAACAGCAAGGTTAGCAGCAAGGTTTGGTTAAAACTCTTGAGAAACAGACCTTATCAGACAGATCTTGGTGAGTAGTTTAATGTAGTGAGTGGGAGGAGTTAAACCTGCTGGATTTTTTCTTCTTCAAAATGAAGCTCAGTAAGTGCTAATCTTTAAACACTCCGCTCCTTCTCTGCTTTGCTAAACTCATCACATGTGGATTCGTAGTGGATCCTCCATTGTACAATAGTACAACTAGCAGCTACAAATATAAGCGAGTGATCTACTAAAGGTAAGAGGAATATTAAAAAATAACGAACTATCAGACACTGACATGTGTTCAACTACCGTGACACAGGGGTAAAGGTCAGAATTATGACTGACAAACTCTGGAATCCCAATCTTTTAATTGTAGGTCTTGTAAATTGCAGCTTTGGTTAGGAACACCTATTTGTAATTCTTTCCACAGCACATGAAGGCAGCATCTGTTTAACTGTGTTTACAACTCCAAATGAACATTTGTTACTTCTGACATGATTACTGGTGCAACACAAACCATACAAAGGGTGCAGCCATCCTCTCTCGCTAATGCTACACTGAGCACCAAAATAAGACACTGACTCACACTGTCCTTATGACTCATGTGTGATACTGGGAGATTGTTTTCAAAGATGTTCTCCAAAAGCAAGATTGCACTGCACTTTAGGAGTTTCACCATACTTTAGATTCCTCCTTGTTAGATGTCAAGATAAACAGGCTGTTCTCATTTGGGCCATAAACTACTGCAAAAGATGTTTGCATTTAAGTTAGAACTAAGGTTATGTTCATAATTCAAAGATGTGGAAGTTTTAGTGACTTTTTTGCCACTTTCCAGAGATTTAAACTGCACAATATATTAAAATCCCAACATGTATTCAGCAGTAAAAGCAGGCAAACGTTTTAGTATTCTAACATTCGTTACTTTCCCCCTAACACAGAAAGGCTAGGGTGTATTATTCAGTAATTACAGGGGCTTCTGTACAAACTGATGGGGCTATTCTCTAGTAATAGAACTTTCGGCACAGGCTTTTTAAGGGGTGAAATAAGCCAGCATTACAAAGTTATAGAAATAAAAAGATATCAGTTGAAATACACCATTCCTGGTAGTTGACAAAGCAGCAGCATTTAACTCAAGTCAAAGCAGAAATCTTTAAGGGTGTGTTTATACTTGTAGTTCAGTTTCCTTCGAACCAGACCCAGAAAGAAAATGATACATTGCTACATTTTAGTCTGTTTGGCTTTGCATTCAAACTGACAAACTTGAACCGAAAATTAGGGGGGAAATGATGACCTATGAAGCGTGCTTGACAGAAGGTTGCAAGCAAATGTCTGTACACGGCTGGTGTGTTGGCAGGTCACTGGATGATTATGGAAGCAGGCAGGAATAAATAAATATGTTTATATATTTATTTATTTATTTATTTATTATATATTTATTATTTATTCATATTAATATATATACAGGAATTTAAAGCCCAGTTTTCTCCCAGTTAAGAGTAGTGAGTAATAATGTGAGAAACAAAATGCAGTAAAATGGAGAATATTACCTTCAAATGTAGTAGAGTGAAAGTAAAAGTTTTAGATATACTTGGAAGAAAAAGTTGGATCTTCTCAAGAGAAAACAGATAAAAACTTCAAGATGTTGTTTTCTTAGATCATGGAAATTGTGATACATTCATTATATTCATTACATTCATTGTGATACATTGTGAAACAGTCAAATGGTCAAGTTTTAAACTTTGTCTTTGAGAGGTCTTGGAAGACAGATTAGACAGAATTTGGTCATTGAACATGACCAGACCAAAGCAGAGTATATTTTAATTAGATCAACTGCAATTAGCCATTCTTCAGCCATGAGAATAAGCATTAGAGCCCTTTATCCAATATAGGTCTCTGTCCAGTTTGCCATAAAGCTGGAAGCCTGTGAATCAGAGAAGGATCCAAGTATTCCAGTAAGCATTTTGTGTGTGTCTGTGTTTTAGAAAGCTACAGTGAGTTGGTGCAGCTCTAGGAATGGCAACTCATCATGCTACTTCAGGCAGCTGGTTGGAGGTGTAAAGTCTGAGTTTGAAAGTCTTCAAATAGTTTTGCACCTTCACAGAGACCCACACTGAGGTACCAACAAATCAATTATATTCATGCGCTGAATAGCATTTTGTACATGAACTTGCACAGTGTGATTGTTACTTGTGCTCGGAGCTCTGCTAAAGAAACGAAATTAAAAAGAACTACAAAATAATGGAAAAACCAAACAATATATGGATATATAATAAAGACTTGGCAGATCTTTGGTCTTCAGAGCAGCTTCAGTCCTTCTAATGTTGATGTTTTGAACCATTTCTAGGGGGAAATTATTAGTGGGACTGCATTGAAAAGTAACAGACCCTCTATCATGTTGAGCAATTGGGAGCAAGCAATGTGGGTTGAACTCTTTTTCTAAAGGCATCTTATCTGCATGCAAAAAGAACAGAACAAAGGGCAACACATCACAACATAGCTCTTGCTTCAACTGCTCTGAGGTCTAGGTTTTGCACTAATTACAGCAGGTTCTGCATATCGCTGGCTGCAGTGGTTTCCAAATGGCAGAGGGCCTATCATAAATATCACTCTGAAGCTAATGATGTACGGTTTGATGGCGGCTGAGTGGGGGACACTTTCAGTTCAGTTCAGTGGACGTTTTTTTGTCAGTTGCATCAACCTAGAGGCCTGTCAGACAGATTCAGCTTTCAGCCTGTCTCCTTTCCCAAGGCAGCTTTACTGTGTTTGAAATGTGTTGTCATGATTTTGGACACTGTCTGTCTTTCTCAACACATGATTTTTTTTTTTTGCCGCTTCTTTGACTGACTCACCATTTGGCAATCAACTTTTTCTTCTTTCGTCAGTGTGTTAAATGTTTCATATTGGTTTAGAAACCTCACAAAATTAGAGGTATAACTAGGACAGACTAACTGCAATAGATTACTAAAACCATTTTATTAATTTGGCAATTCATTAAGTAGTGTTTTGGAGGTCAAACAATAAAACAGGCTTGCCTGAACAGATACAGAGCCTATGAAAGATAATTATTTACTGAAATTATACTGAAAAATGCCTGGCATGCTTTAAGGCATGTGTGTGATGATTAAGGTGGGTAATTTGCATAATGCTAATAAGGAAAGATGTAAGCTTCCGTTACCTGCTAGCCAAATTTAGCTCCATAGCTCCAATCTAAAACTAAACATCACTCACATCTTAGCTATTTAACAGCATTTGCAGTGGGTTTTATTTTTCTGCCATTACTTGATTTAATATTTTATTATAGATATAATTATCTTCAGACATTTTATACTTTTTTAACAAGTACAGGTAAGGCATTGCCTTTTAAGTTCAGCACAGACAGACTCTGTGGATCAGGTGTACCCACAAGCAAGCGACCCATTTCAGTGACTTTGTGAAAACCTTCACGTCTCCATATGCTTCGCTCTTCTCATCACTGCTTAGCCTGGGCTCATGGCAGGCACCTGCTAGACTTCTCAAACTCAGCTCCTGCAGCCCCTCAGCACTGCACGCTCCTCTGCCTC
The DNA here is from genome assembly GCF_030463535.1 of Salminus brasiliensis. Classification (NCBI taxonomy): domain Eukaryota; kingdom Metazoa; phylum Chordata; class Actinopteri; order Characiformes; family Bryconidae; genus Salminus; species Salminus brasiliensis. The sequence continues at coordinate 17,819,077 of NC_132886.1, forward strand.
GCTTGCTTTGACATGCCCTGAACCTACTTTATAATTATGAGCTGAATCAGGGTTGCTGGAGCAGAGAACACACTAAATGCACTGCTGTGGCTTTTCAGCATCTGACTTTGTGTCAGTCTCTCACTTCACAACCCACACCCAAAAATCAAAATCAAAGCACAGCCAGATATTGATTATAGACTATATATAGACCATCCAGTATTCAGACAGATACACAATTGGCGCTTTTCCACTGCATGGTGCCCAAACTAGTCGACTCTACCCCAAAATGTAGCTGGTTACATTGCCAAATATCATCACTACAGTTTATATATTCTAAATGACATTATCTGAACAGGTTTCCAGACTTAGAATAGGTTTTTGTTTAAAGCAATCATATTAAGTATAGTAAATTATAGTAGTAGTAGTAATAATAATAATAACAATAATAATAAACACTTAGCATAACAGGCATGCAAGCAACATATATTCCCCTCCATGTCTCAGTTTTTAGTTAATGCTTCATTTAAAAGCTTAAGCTGGTGTGTGTTTTTATTATTGTAGTGTTAGCCAGTTAGCCGGCTAGCTTTCTCCTACATGTCCAGACAGATAGCAAGAGCAGAATATATTCTGGTATAAAGAAAATATACAGTGTAAAAAGTTAACATGAGGAGTCTGTTAGGAACAGAGAGTGATGTCCAGTTGTCCGCCTCACTAATATAGTCTATACTACGATGTCTCATCCGAGCCAAGGGTGGTAATTCACACAATTAGGTAGGTGGTCATAATATTCTGATATGACTGTATGTGTCTGTACATGTTTTTTTGTTTTTTTTAACATTTGTGCTAGGAGTAGAATGTTTTACAGTCTGCTGGCAACAATCCATCTCTTCTCCTGAAAGCAGGGATCATTCAGGATTATCACAGAATTAATTAAAGGAGCTTTAGAGCTACTCCAAATGGCTGCCATCAAACTGCACTGTGTGACTCCCATACAAGGCTGCGAGGGAGGTGAGATTAAAAGCATAGGAATCGCATTGTGGTGTTTTGTCAAAGTAAGCTCAGTGGAACAGTGCAATAGACAGGTCAAGTGTTTATCAGCTGGATGCCTCAAAGGATCTCTCTCTCTCTTTCTCTTTCTCTCGCTCTCTTTTGCTTGCTTGCTCTCTAGCGTGACCCTTGGCTTACTAACTGCAACAATTACTCTTGTGCCAGTGTGACATTTATACTCAGGACCACAGTGTCACACATCACAAAATTAGCATACATGTGGGTCTCTATGGGTCTCCTGAGGTCAGCATGTCAGCTTTAAATCAGTACAATTTTGAACGTAATGTCAGTGCTTTATGACCACACTGACGGGCTGGGTCAGACTACATTAGATATAAGATTGTGTGTTGTGTGATGTGATGCCTCTAATCTCTTAGACAGTAATATCTTACAGGAAATGGTCATGGAGAGTAATTTTGACTGTGTTTAAAAAAAGGTGCTAAAAGCCTGTTGACTTCAAGCCACTTGAAACTCACCTATAATAGGCTTGACCAATCCCTACACTGCAGATGTACCGATGTTGTAGGAGAATGATCTTGTGAAGATTTATCCAACTTTCAAACATGATGGAAATTAGCGATTTCCTGTTGCTTTTGCTTTCTGTTATTTATGATAATCAGACAGGAGCCTGTAAAATCCCACACGGCCACACTGCATCGTATTACTACAAATTCTTAGAGGTATCTTTTGAATTATTAGTCTATTCTAACTAGCTAAGGCTTTTCTTGGGTAAATAGCAAAGCACTTTTGTAAGTCGTTCTGGATAAGAGCGTCTGCTAAATGCTATGAATGTAAATGTAAATGTAATTCTTTCCTCTAGAAAAGGTTTTGAATGTGTTCAATAAAAGTCTATTTTTGAAATAAACATTTAGTGACAGAATTCCGTGTCTTCTGTTACAAATTACATGACAGTCCAAACAACCCCCAGCAATAGAACAGGTCATACTAAAGAGGTAAATGACTGATATGGGTCAATGGGGAGAAAGGGGGGAAATTAATTATATATATGTAGATATGACAAGATGACAAAGTTAGCGGTGAAGCCAAAATATGAAAAAGAGTGATAGAAAAGTTTTTTTCTCAAATAAATCACATGATTCTCTTTCCAGTTGGCAAGGGTGGCTGGTGACTGGAGGAACGACTGGCCCTACAGATGATCCGATCATGACACATAGCTATTCAAAGGTTGCTCTCGGCATTCTGAAATGTCGAATCCAAAGCTGCTCTGAAAAATGGCTCTGCACTGCTCTCCCAGAACTGTCCGGTGTGTTTACGCTCTCAGATATATTGTGGACGTCATTGAGGTGGCACAGTGATTTCAGCCCTCATTAGGTGGGCCACTGCTCGTTCTGCCTGGTGTCTCTGAACTGCAAACACCACAGCCATAAAAAGACTGCAAATAGCTGTAAAGATGATCCTGCTAAAAGCAGACCAAGTTAAATCACTCCACTTTGCTTGTTCAGATGTCATCAATAAATTCTTTGCATAACTGTAGAAAAGCAACTTATTTTTTTTTCTGCCAGTATTTCGTAAATGCTCATAACATTTGTAAAATGAAATGCAATACAATTGAAAACCTGGTTAATGTCATTTAATGTCACTTTTCCCCAAAGTTAAATCATCAACTCGTTTAGATCAATTACCCGTGTAGAGCTGCCCCAATCAACCGTAAGTGGGAAGTGAAGGCATCCAGTGTCAACAACAGCTTAGCTGCGAAGCAATGGGGAATACAAGATCACAGAGTGCATAGTGGCAATCTGTTCTTGGTTGCAGAACTCACTACTGATTTCCAGACTCTCTGATGAACATGAAATGTTTATTATCTGTATCTTCATGATTTGGGTTCTATGGCCAAGTGTCAGCTTTTAGCACTGGAAACAAGTTGTCTAGAGTGATTCCCCTAATAACATGCCCATGTGGGGCCTGTATTGGTAGCCCAACTGGGAACCAGAAAGATTTGTCCATGGGTTCCATGTTGGCCCCACATATATGGAAAACCACCAGGGTCAGTGATGGGACAATGAGGGGTACACCATGGGCCCCATGTGGGTTGTACACAGCACATGGAGCCTAAATTAGACCCATGTGAGATTAGGGTGGGCTTTAGCAATGGGTCCCATTAACAACACATGTACATACTCACTCAAACCCAAGCCAACCTGGAACCCAATGAGCATGCTGATGTTATGGACTTTCCTCAAGAACAAATTTAAGAATATTCATAGGGAGATAGTAGAGATATCGATGGCCCGATAACAAAATTATGTATCATAAAAATTATGATACAGATCACATAAATGGGGAAAACAGTGTGGACAGCATTCAGGCTTCATGATGTGAAGCTCAAGTCTGTGTAGATATTGTGATAAGGATATGTTCCCTGTTTCACACACGCTGCGTGTCATGTCTGCTATCTGGGAATGTGTGCGCTCATGCCAGCACTCTTGATCTGATGAAATACTTTTTATCGCTTGCTCTCCATTTAACTTTGATACCCCATAAATAACCACTCCATAATTTGTCACATCCTACTGTACACTTGAGCTCACACTCCATTTTCAAACATGAGAAACGCTTCTCGACAGCCACCTCAACACCCGCTCAAAGTTTAGTCAGCACAAAGATTTGCTTCTGAAGTCCAACCTCATTGCTTTTATTAGCGAGCTCACAAGCAGGCTTTGTGTTCTGTCACAGTTGTGCAACTGGGCTTATTGCAGTGACACATTCAGAACAGCTTGAACAGCTTACACACACACACACACATAAAAAAAAACTGGAGGAGAGAAAGAGCAAAAGGAAGAATACTAGTCAATGACAAGGACTACTACAGACTTACTATTCTGCTGAATTAGTTCATCCTATTGTTAACATTACTGTATATTGATATGTAGACCATGGTATAGTCTGCATAGGGCAAACAGTAAATGCGCACCAAAGCCTAAGCTGCAGCCGAGGTAGGCCAGGTCCTCTGTAGGACTGTCCTATAAAAACTCCTTCTTAGTAGCCTGTTGGTCACACAGATGGAACAGTCTAGCCAGGCTGTGTAGTGACATCACTGGAAAGGTTAAGATCATTATCCATATTTTTTTTTTCTTCTACAGATGCTGTGAAGAATTGCCTCCAGAATATGCTGTTATTTCACTGAACCCATTCTGCTCCCTACAAATGAAATGTTCCCTGTGCCACTGGCTGCAACACAAGCCCAACAAACATGATTGATCCATCCCTGTGCTTGGCAGTTGGAAAGGTTTTTATTTTCGTGACCTGCTGTACCATTTTTATCCAAACAGATCATTGCTCACTGCGGCCAGTAAGTTCCATTTTCAAATTCCAAAGTCATCCAGCTTGTTTGGCTGTTCTTTGAAATTATCTGACGTTGAATTTTGTGGTGAGGACGGAGGAAAGGCCAGTACCGCAGCATCCAGGCCAGAACAAACCGGCTAATGAACAGTTTCTACCCACAAGCCATCAGGTTCCTGAACAAGCTTATTTTGATAAGTTTACATATCAAAGAATTTCTACAGATCACTCCTGTCTTTGTATATTCTGTATTTTGTGTATAATTTTTTATATAACTGTATTTTAATATGTTTAGTGTGTATATAGTTTTGTCCTCCTGTAGACCATCAACCTGAGCCTCACCACAAGCATTTCAATGCATAAATGTCCTGACATGTTGTGCAAATGACAAATAAACCTGAAACCTACAGTCTATTTTCAGAGTTTTATGCAGCTGCTCATCACTTCTCTCATTTCATAACAAACATTATGAAACATTGCCTAACATTCCCTAACAGCCCTCATGGGCAGTGACCTCCAGTTCACTTATCTTCTTGGGTTTGCATGTTTCAACCACCTTCTTCAAATGTTACCAAAGACTTCTTGATTGAATCCATCTTGCCCTCCACACGTTGCAGGTTTCCAGTGCCACAGGAGGCAAATCAGCCCTAGAGCATCACAGAGCCACTGCCATGCTTCAATTTCCAGTGTACATTCTTCCTTATCCAGACATTACCGCTGATCCATAGGCCTGAAAGTTCCTGTTGTGTTTCATTACTCCACTAACAAGATCTCAGAATTCCTACCACTAAGGTGCACCCCAAGCACAAGCTCCTGTCCAATATTTTCTACATATTTTACAATTCCCAAAGAGGTTGGTTCTGTTTCGCCAAATACACACCAGCCGGCCTGTTGTGTACTGAAAAAAGAATTGAGAAGAAAACATTCTGCATTTCTCCATTATTAAGTTTCTAAGCGGAAATGAAATGATGGAAACAGCAAGACTTGCACATTCTACTATGGTTAAGTTTAGGGTTAAGGTTAGGTTAGGTTTAGGGTTAGCTTAGGGTTAAGTGTAGCCTAGGTTTAGGTTAGAATTACGTTTAGGTGTAGTAGGTTAAGTTTAGTTGAGGTTTAGGTCCTGGTAATAAAATTTCACTGGTTGCTTTGTAACTTTCTCTTGTCAAATCATGTGATTTCTACATGTCTGTCAGTAATGTCAGTAATTTGTGCAGATGAGGTGTACAGGCCTTCTGTAACCTCAGTGCCTGCTGCAGTCACTCTAAGGTTTTTGACTACCTGCCCCCTCAGAAATCACATTTCATGTGTTCTATGTCAGGCACACCTGGAGCAACTAATGGGAAAAAGAACTCCAGCTGTGTGCATGCTTGTGTGTGTATGGAGAGAGAAGGAGAGAGATAGTTGTTAGAATAGCTCTGTTTACGTTCGGTGTGGCTGAACATAGCTCTCTCTTTACTGGCTCTCAGAGCCACTGGTTAACAATCTCTCCTCTAATCTCGCAAGCATGAGTTTGTCGACAGTAGCGGCGGGTTTATTCTAAATCAGGCAGATGTGAAAACAGCCCCATGGTGCTTTTGCAGTGAGCACTAGCAACACGTTAGTGCTAAGCGTTCAGGGCTGACTGTAATGGGTTTAAGTTACGCAGTGCTAAATGTCTTTCTGCGTTTTTGTTGTAAACTGGGTATTACAGTATGTAAAAACCACAGACGGTAGGACGAATTTTAAACAGTATGTACCATCGTACCTAATTCATTCCCAAAGTCTTCTACTCTTTCACTCTTCCACACTTTTGCTTAGCTCCCTCTCACTTCAGCAGTCAGTAGCAAATAGGAAAGATTAGAGGAAAGGAGGATTTCATCGTGCTCTCCACGGAACAAGTGTGCCATCTATCGAGAAAAATAATGGTTACAAACCTCTCCCCACCCATCTACACACACACACACACACACGTGCTGGCATGTATGGATGGTGAGGTGCCTGTGCAGCAGCTTGAGTGAAGGATGAGAATCCTCTGATGTTGGAAGGCATATCAGCTACAGCATCTTCAAAGCAGAGACAAAGCACTCAGCACACACACACACACACACATTCACTCTGTGGCATTGAGTGTCCTTGGTGGTCTGACTGACTGACAGACCACGGCGTAGGTCACCTAATGGAGCCCTGAGCTGAGTTGAAGCCAAGCACACACACACACACAGCAGTCATCTATTCTGTCAAAAACAAGGGCTTCCCCCCTGACCACATTAAGATTCACTTTAGCAAATTAATGTGATAGACAGCTCTTTGTATCTGTCTGTCCATCTGTCTGTCTGTCTGTCCCTCTCCTCAACACCCCCACCCCTACCCCCTCTCTGCTCTCTCCATGGTAAGGGCTCCTTCTTTTTTCCCCCACAGTTCGTTACGGAGGGTGGGCAGCGGAGGAACGGAGAACGGAGGGACGGAGGGGATTTAATAAGGAGAGGGAAGTTGAAGGAGAGCCACATGTTTTATTCATGCGTGCTCACATCCGCTGAGTTTGCACAAATCCAATAGAAACTCCTGTTGTTTGACAGATCAAGCCTAGCTCTTTGACACATAGGAAAATGATTGAATTCCTCTTATGGAGTAGGGAGAAGGAAGAAAGGGAAGAGGAAGAGTGTGCCGAGATGCAGAGCGATGCAAGCGAGGGCGTGAGAGATGGGAGGGGGCTATGACACACAGGGTGGAGAGAGAATCGTACAGGAATAAACAAAACAGGAAAGACAGTCTGTATCAACATCGTTCATTTTCCCCGACTCACTTTATTTCCCCCTCCTTACCTTTCCTTTGGCCTTCAAGTCCTCACTCATCCCATTTATCTCTCTCTCTTTCTTCCCCCACTTGCTCACTCTCTTGTGGGCTCCATCCATCCACATGAGCACACTCAGAGTCTCTGAATGATGGCAATCCATGTGTGAACCCTGGATGTCAGAAACATGTCCAACTTGTTTATGTGACTCACAAACACACACATAGGCAAGAAACACAAATAGCAGAGACCCCAAAACCCCAAAGAAACACAAACTGTTACGTAACAGTCTATATATATATATATATACCCTCAGAATGTGCATATGCCCAATCCCCCAGAGGTTAAACACAAAGGATACTACAGGAAAATACTGAAACAAGGCTAAAAGGGCTAAGCGCTAACATTAGCCAAGGAAGCGAAGTGCTACAAAAGCCTGGAGAAGCCGGGGGACCGTCCCAGAGCAAATAATCCAGTAAGACTCTGGAGTAATACTTACAATGTTCTTCTTACCATACTAAAAACAAACCTTTCCTGGGCTGCGCAGCTGATTCCAGGTTGGCTCCATATCCCCCACCATGACCCTGACCAGGAATGAGAAGATGTATGGATGTATGGGTGATTCTGTTGGTCAGTCCAAGTGTCACAGTGTTAATGCATACAATTGTCCCACAATGCAATGCCAGGAGGGGAGTCTTTCATGTGTCTTTAAGTAAACAAAGAAGTCCATAACAAAACTTATTTTCAAATGAAAATCAGTCGTAGTTACAGAGTGGCCAAGAGCAGCAACAGATTAGCCGTTTGTTATGGTGAATTGTAGCATAGTTACTTAATCGCTGTCATGTCCCATTAGTCCTAAAAGGGGTAGGATAGTCTGTGTACAAAGCCACCAAAATCTTATACTCTAAAGACATTTACGTTTAAGGCACTTAGCAGACGCGCTTATCCAGAGCGACTTACAAAAGTGCTTTGCTATTTACCCAAGAAAATAGTTTGAAAAGTTAAGACACTGCTAAACTCAAGTCAATTTGAAGACCATACTACTGTACTATTCCCCCAAGTATTCTCTGAAGAGGTTGGTCTTCAGTCTGCGTTTGAAGACAGCGAGCGACTCTGCCGTTCAGACACCCAGGGGAAGCTCCTTCCACCACTTCGGTGCCAGGACAGAAAAAAGCCTGGGAGCTTGTCTCCCGTGAATTTTGAGGGATGGCGGGTCGAGCCGAGCCGTACTTGAAGCTCGAAGGGCTCTTGGTGCGGATCGGCTTTTGGCCATTGCCATCAAGAACGGAGGGGCTGGTCCATTCTTGGCTTTGTAGGCCAGTGTCAAGGTTTTAAAGAGCAGTACAGAGTAGATTTATCGTAAGAGTTGACAACTCAGTGATTGTTTAATTGTTTTTCCCAAGATTTTGCTTTTCTTCTTATCCACGGCTTCTCGGTAAGGGCATTGTAGCCTAAATTGAGTCATTGGGCACAAGGTAGAAATGTGTTCAGAACTGTTGTTGTTGTTTTTATTTTTATTTTTATTTTTAATCATGATGTCATGAACACACTTTGTGTTGAGGGCACACACTCACCACACACATACAATACCAGTATGTGTCAGTATGAGTGTCTAGTATATAACTGAAACACAGCACATCGTCAATGTCCAGCAAAACGTAAATATAAAAAGATTCTAAGTCTTTTTGGAGCATTTCTATTGGTCCATTCATCATGAGGTTTCGACCCAATGTAAAGAAGAACTGCAAAGTTCACAATATGGAGTTACAAGGCTTTTGTCTGACAGTGACGACAGGATTTGAATGAGCTGAAATGTTAATGTTGTACAGACAATCTTATGCTAAAGAAAACCTTAATAAGACTCAAAAAAAGAAAAAAGAAAAAGTCTTAACATACTATGACATTTTGATGTGAGCTACGGAAAGTAAGCTGAATGTTAAGGAATGTCAATTTATTATGTGAAGTACATAATAATATATAATTTATAATGTATAATTTGCATAATTACATCTAAATAGCCAAAGCAAAACTACACTAACAACTTTAGAACTCTAAATTAACTGTCCGTTTGGTTTGTGTGTGTGTGTGTGTGTGTGTCTGTGTGTTGCAGTATACCCTCTCTCAAAAATCCATTGCAGAGAGACTAAGCCTGCATGACATAGGGAAACTACAGAATTCACCTTCTATACTTTAACCTTTTCCGCTGCTGGAGGTGCATCAGAAAAAGTGTGTGTGTGTGTGTGTGTTTGAGAGAGAGAGAGAGAGAGAGAGAGAGAGAGAGAGAGACAGAGAGAGAGAGAGAGAGAGAGAGAGAGAGAGAGAGAGAGAGAGATTCAAGCATCAGTGGGCCTCCTCCTAGGGGCGCATCAAAACACACGTGCAGGAAATGAGGAGGTAAGTAGAAAGAAAAGCCTCATTATTCTCATCAGCAGCACAGTCTGTCAGGAGGCAGTCCCCACACTCTTAACCTTAACACGCCTCAGCTGAACCCAGAAAACTCACCCACACACACACACACAGCAAACTCGACTCCTACCTCTCTGGCGCTGTTTCTACTTTGCTTTATTTGCTGGCCTTTCATTTCTTTTTCATTTTCTTTGTAACCTTCATTACACGTTCATCTCCAGTGGTTCTGAACTGCAGTCATTAGAGAGCATCGCTTTGGCTCTGACAGACCTACCCCCAATTCAACTAATGGGGGGAGGGGTTCAACAATTCACACAACTTAAATCAGGCTTTAAAGCAGGAAAGTGAGAAAACAGTTAGATACATGACCATGCGCCACTCAAGTGCTCATAATAGTGTAAGATATACGCCAATGTGTGGTCTAGGGTGGGCACAAGTAAAGCGCTGTGTACTCAACCTTTCCACTAGTAAACCACTAGCTTTGCTTTGCCTGAGCTACATAGTTGTGTAGTTTTTATCCAGCACAGCCCTGAAGTTGTGTTGTGTTGTTGCTCAGGGACTCTATTAGTTTAACCTGAATGCCTCTGGGCCTCACAATTATGAGGCGGTTTAATAGTCAAAATGTAAACATACTACCAGTATGAATGCAGGATGAAAGGCTCCGAAATGACGTCACACAAAAATAGAAGACAAGACAAGACAAGCATATTTACAATTAGTGTTGAACACAGATGGGTTTTAGGGGGTCTTTAACCCCTCCGTGCATTAAACACGCACATACACACTAGTGATCAAACACACACACTGACAGTGAGCACACATGCCCGGAGCGACGAGCAGCCATTGATGCGGTGCCCTGGAAGCAGAGGCGGTGAAGGGCCTTGCTCAAGTGGCAGCTGGCTGAGCCTGGGTATTGAGCCCACAACCCTGTGATCAATACCCCGGTGCTCTAACCGCTGAGCCGCCACTGCAAAGTAAGTTAAATACTAAACTTCAGCAATAATCACTATTAATCTATGAACACCAGCTTCTCAGAGTGTACTCCTCTACTGTTAAGGATTTTTAACACCACATTTAGAACTTGTGTTTTTAGAATATTTTAGTAAGGCAGCTAGTTATGCAAATTCAGTGCAGAGCAGTGTTAGCTAAGTGTAGAAGGCAAGTTACTGGTTTTTATTCATTATTTTTTTTCATATAAAATTGAAATAAAGGGTAAATAGTTCATGATTCATGATATTTCATGACTATTAATGACATTTTTAAACAGGTACTAGTTGGTTAGACAGCAGTAATAGCTGAAGGGAGACAAGTTTCTATCGTGTGCCTTCTCACTGACGTAGACCTGTGATATCTACTACAACACAGAGCAATACATGAACGAGGCGACAGTCTCGACTCCTGTGAAGTTTTCTGTCACAGTCCAGGGTTGGGAGCAAGGTCACTCTAGTTATTAGCATGTTAGAATATTCATATCTCAGGTTTTCACAATCCATAAAAGGGCCTCATTGTTCAGGGATCCAGAGACATTTAGTGGAACATGCACATGCAGCAAAACATGAGGTTAGGAACATTTTTGTTTACTTCAGGGTTTGATGGCAACCACCACTCATTTCTTCATCGAGAAGAACTCGGGGTTCCTTATATGGGCAAGTCAGCAACTACAAAATGAGGACACTTTAGAGGTCTATGACTACAGTCACTGGTTTCATCACCCAGCATAGCTTAGATCTGCGTTGACTAGCGTGGTCAGGTTGGTCATGTTTAAAGACCAGCTAAACCATCAAACCCATAAGAAAACATACTGTATGCTGGTCAAGAGCTAAACTGGTTAACCTGCTTAACCACCTAGACCAGGTTGAGCTGGCCAGACTGTTTTTCCGCAGGGTGACCAATCACAGCTTGTGTTTTGCACAGCGTTCAGTCTGTGATTCATTCGCTTTAAATGGCCGCTGTGTTTAGACTAGAGGCATGTGCAAGTGCACTCCATGTTTCTGTGCAACATCACTGCCATCTAGTGCTGCAAATAGACCTGCTTTAACTCTGTAGTGCTTCTCTGGGTATTTTCTCTTCTCTCTTGCAGCCCCTGCATCCTACACTCGCTAAGACGTTTCACTGCACTTCTTGGAAGAGGTGACTAATGAGATATTACTGAAAATTACCTTAGATTTGTTTTCAACAGTAATGAGTCAAATAAAAGCTAAAAACTTAGGTTGCATCAATACATGGAAGAATTCTCTCGCCTTGTCTCTTAAATATGAAAATGAAAAGCTGAGGAAGTGATTCCAGTGGAATTCTGTCCATTTTTACACATTCTGCATAATTCAGTCTTATAGACTTATACATTCAGAGCAGTTTGGTCCAGTTGATAGAAACCACACATATGAGGAGTATAAGGCCTCTAGTTTTAAGCTACATCACAAAGGGTTGTTAATGATATGATTGATAATACACTTCCTGATACCTGAGACGTGGCTTTTCCTTGGTTTTTGCAAATGCTACATGTAAAATAGCCCCTAAAAATATTTTTGTCTCTAATTTACCACCATTTTGCCACCATCAACATTATGGAGTATTATTACTATTATTATTATTATTATAAAATAGAGGGCATGTGTAGGTTCACTGGCTGTTTCGACTAGTAAATAAAAAGGTAGTCGTGATCTTCAGTTCCTAAATTACTAAAGTCTAGTCCTAGACTCATTTTCCTTTCAAAAGAGAATCTCCATGAACAATGCTGTATATTCCACAACTAGACCTGCCAAAGAACCGAGCTATTCTATACTGTAAGTCCTCATACTGTGAGAAAAATAAGAACCTTTCTCTGTCCACATCAACTAAGCAGGCCCTGAAAAGGACTGAAATTTCAAACCCATGTTACATCACTCCCTCTGCACACAGCAGAGCCTGTGATCCTCAAAGAGTAGCACTTTTTGTTGGGGTCTCTTTTTTTAAGGAACATCTTGAAAACTGCAATGCAGTGATAGAAACAAAATATCTCTTTATTGACAAGAGTCAAGTCTCCATTTTTTTATTGTACAATATACAAATATTCACACTCTAGACCACCCCCACCCTCCCAAAAAAAAAAAAAAATCCCCTCAACATCTCCCCAATATCATCAGTTTATGTAGTTTATTGGAGGGTAATAAAAATGCAATGTCGGTTGGCCAAAACGTGGTACAGGTCAGCACCAAATCAGAAACTGCTAAAATGTTGCAGGATTTAAATCTGTGCTTTCTCCAAGAATTATTTTTTCATTAAAATGTTTACTTTTGTTTATTTAGCATCAGCCTTCTGCAATAGTTCCTGCGTTTCCATGATTTCAGTGATATTTCAGCTCACTGTCAATATAGGAAATGAGTGTAGAGTGTAGTCGCTTGCTCTGTTTATTTCAGTGAGCATCATTATGCACTGAAAGATTAAACTTCTAAACACCGCTCAGCATGGTTAGATCTGCTCTATAATTCTCTGGTTCATGTGCCCTGCGGTGTACAACAGGAGATGTACAAAGCTGTAGAGAACTCTGCATGTCCTGACGTCTGTTACAGGCCTGCAGTTTACTCTCCACTGAATACAACCAGGTGCTAAAGGGCAGTGGGGGAGATCAGGCCTTCTGAACACAAGCATGGGAAACCTACAGACTGGCCATTCTGGTTAGCATTAGCTTGTGGCATTTCTGGTGGAAGACCACTCTTATTGCAAAAAATAAAACAAAAAAAACACCCAGATGGTTTCAGTAGGGCCTTATGATTCCCGCGATGCGCAGAACAGACGGAATTGAGACATGGAAACGGATGAAGACGGAAATACGTAAAACGAGTATTATCCAAACTCAAATTCGTTTTTTTAGTGCCTGAGCACAAGTCGGACACAAGGTGCGAGTTTGTAAAAGATTTAATATCTATGTGTGTGGTGTCAGAAAAGCCACAAAACCAACCAAATTCAGAAGATAAGTCCTTTTATGCTTAACAACTGTAAGGACGGTTAAGCATAAAATCTGTGCTGACAGAAAATGAGAGCAGTCGTCATCAGACTCACTTGCCTTGGGTTTTGGAACACAACCCAAAGTTCTTCAATAAGTACGTGACTTACATTAACAACAGAATAGTTGTTTGTGCCATATTTGAGTAATTGAAGCGAAGTTTCAGTTAAATATATATTTAACGAGGAGTATTATTGTTCACCGTGGCGTGGGGTGTTTTATACAAAGTTCTTCTGCCCTTTTGTGGAGAAACTGCTAATTGAAACTACAACTACTGTAGATGCACGGACTTGCATTTTATACAATTGTATAATAATCTTATCATATGTTAGTAATCAATACAAATGCATTACCTGTATAAATGTAATTATGCATATTGCCTTTAAGGGAGAAATATAAAACCCCCAAAAAATCTGAATGGGAAAAAAATGAATACCATTGAACCCTATTTCAGTAATTTCTGTCTATATGTTTCAGCCCAAAGCCGTGAACTGGTGATCCCTCCCAGGACCATGCCTGCAATGCAGGTGTATGGATTTAGAAAATGTGTAAAATGCTTTCTGAAGATGGTTGAGGGTTGCATATCTCTTTTCGTAACAGGAACACCTGTGTGACACCTGTGTATCTTTGCTGTTGGCATTCTACTTGTGCATTCTTCATTATCCAATGATTATCCTTATCTTGTCCTTCCTGTCAAACTGTTATCATCATCACAGTCTCTATCAATATTAAACTCTGTCCTCATTATATCCTTTATCTTAAACACTATTCCACCCCGTTACATTCCACTCCGTTACATTCCAGATCTTGAGCTAACTGTACGCTACTCAATCTACTCACAGAAGCAAATACACTCCTTAACAGTTGATAAAATCTGCCTGACCAATGACCCGATCAGTCACTAAGGCAGCATTTTAAGTCTTATAATACACTGTTGAAAATAAAGGTTTTTCAAATGGTTCTTTGAGTGATGCAACAGAGTAACCACTTTTGGTTCTGCAAAGAACCATATTTGGAACTTGGAGATGTGCGAATGTGTGATGTGTAAAGAACCTTTACATTTACCATACATATACAAGAAGCTTCACACATCACATGGAATCAAAAGTGGTTCTTCTATGGCATCAAGTAAAAGAAAATGAAATGGGGGGGGGGGGGGGGGGGGGGGCAGGAGTTCAGTAGTGATCTTGAGAGCACACAGGCCAGGCAGTAGGCCCTATAGATATATATATATATATATATATATATATATATATATATATATATATATAGCTTCACGAGGCAGGCCTTAAAAAAGGCTGAACCAAGATCTATCTATTTTCATAAGAAGGGGCCATGCAAACTAACAACTGACCAACTCTTGTCCGCTGTTTCTGCAAGGAATGTACAAGCAAGCCTAACAATAATGATAGTAATACTTTCTAATTAGTGCCTCAACTGAAACTTCTGAAGATAACGACTCTGAGCTGAGATGCTATGGTTTTCTTTAATCCATCGTCTACATATTGCTGTAAAATTGTTGCTCATTGTTGTCAACTTGTGCTGCACAGGCACATTTTTGCTACTGGGATTTAGCTGGATAAAGAAATGTTTTCCCTGATCTGAAGTTCATATTTGTGTTGTTGTGTGTGTTTTATGCACCCTTGCCCCAAAGGTCCTAGGGAGACACTAAATGGACAAAGGTATCGGGACACCAACACTTCACACCTACAGGAGCTTTTATGACCTCTCATTCGAAATCCATAGGCATTAATATGGAGTTGGTCCCCACACTAATGTAGGGGACCAATCAATGTAGGAGAAAGGCTGGCTACAATGTTTTCTATTAGTATATAAATGATCCATGAAGCCTCTTTTATTGTTAGATGCACAATATTTTTTTCCAAGCAAACACATGAGCTCGTTCAGAGCACAGTTTGTATCTGTAAGTGCTTATTATTCATTTGTTTATTCAGAGTAATGACAAAGCACTATTGGTGTGTCACTCATATCCCTATGAAAAGATCTGAATTTTCATTTGTTACTTACCAAAGTAAGGCAATAACAACGTTCACACTGTTAACAGAAAAGACTGGATTAAACAGCCTTAAAGGGTTAAAAGACTATGTAAAAAGATCTTTATAGGGAAAGTTGAACACTGCTATGGAGAAAGACATCCCATTTTTTAAAGTATTTTTTCTGCTCTCAGCACACCTCACGCCTCCTATAAGCCAATTATCAAACCCTCAAGCTTAAGAAATTGGTGCACCAGAGACTGGAAAAGAAAAATGTGTGATGCAGCCCTACTGCAGGATGAGGATGGAGAAGCATTGCTATAAAGCTTTGAGCTGAAACACAGAAAAGTGTTGCTTCAGGTGGAGCTTTTGTTGTTTTCTTTCTTTATATAGTTTATGTGAAAATGAGTGAAAGCACACCATATCTGTTAAAAGATGAACTATGAAGCTGCATTTATATTTATATTTTTATAGTTTAGTCTAACTGTAGCCTAATTTCCTGTCAGTATTTTAACGCTTTGACTTATGCGAAGAGCATACACATATGTGCACTCACGTCCCATATCAGTGCCCCCAGACTGCTGTCCTTAATTTTTATACATATTTAATATCATATGAAGCACAGTCTTTAAAAACCACATAAAATAAAACAGGTTGTGACAAATTTTCATCAAAATAGCACGGGTGTTGTGCCAAACTATGTATTACAGTGAGTGAAGATGAGGATTGTGATCACAGTGATGGTTAGGCCCTTGAAACAGAGCGTTGAGTCCAAGACAAAGGGCTTATAAAGGGGTTATTATAGGGGTTAACTTAAATTTGCATATCTCTATATATATAAAAACCACAGTCCTTCCACAGCTACACGATACAAATGCATGTCCTACAATTAAAAAAAACTATCAGAACATTGTCGTAATGAAAAAGAAAGAAAGAAAAGAAAGGATACACTGAAGAATAATAAATATGCTAAGAAGCGTTTCTAAATGCATCAAATCATTTGGCTCCACTGTCAACTTGTTGCTTTTTTTAACGCATCTCAACAAAGTTAGAACTATCGTAACTTACTGTTAATCCGCAAAAAGCGGCCCTTCTGTCACGAGGAAAGCAGTAGTGCAACAATCTTTAGCAGGATTTTTTTGTTTTAGTTTTTTTGTGGTAGCACTTTTATTTCCACAATCATGACGTCCACACACAACTTACTCGATTCCGTTTAAAAAATATTGTATTTTATGAGGAAATACTAAGATTTTTTTAACATTACTTGTATAGCCAGGTAGGTAGTAACAAAGTGCTCCGTCATGCTCATGACTGTGTCAATCTGATGTTTGACAATAATAAGTGCTACCGTAGGTTTTCTGTTTTCTTCACTCCTTCACAAAGGAACTTAGTCAAGTACATGAGTTCTGCGGTATCAGTAAACAGGAAGTGACTTAAAGCTGAAAGCCCACATTCAACCCCATGCCTTTGGGTTAAGGGGCTTTCTGGTTGGATCACATCTTTTCTACATGGTTTATGACAATTTTGATAATACGCCATTGTAGCTCCAGAGTTAATCTTAAAGACAGCCACATTCAAAGGAACGCTGTAACTTACATTCACTGGCCACATTAATATAAAAGCCAATCACATATGTTCACCTCACTGATGTACAGTTAGAGACTGTAGTCCACCACATTGGTTCACCTCACTGATGTACAGTTAGAGACTGTAGTCCACCACATTGGTTCACCTCACTGATGTACAGTTAGAGACTGTAGTCCACCACATTGGTTCACCTCACTGATGTACAGTTAGAGACTGTAGTCCACCACATTGGTTCACCTCATTCATAAAATAAAGGTGCTACAAAAGGTTCTTTGAGCGATGCCATTGACTCTCAAACCAGTTTTGGTTCCATAAAGAACTATGTTAACATCAAGAGATGGTTCTTTAAGCCTTTAAAAGTTTCTTCACATTTTTTTGTGAAGCAGTTCTTCCATGGCACTGTTCAGAGAACCTTTTAAAGAACCTTCCTTTTCAAGAGTGCACAGTTAGAACCTATAGTCCAACCTATAGATTGTAGTCCCATTTTAGAAATACTCAGACAGGGCCCATAGGTATGAAAATATGGATGATACAATATCGAGATTAAAAGGCTAAAAACTGTAACAATATTATTGGCCAGTATGATCGTAGTGTTGTGCTCTGATGCTTTTTTTTAACAGGGATTTATTGACATAGTCATATTTGTGATGTAAAAGACTTTAGCACTGATGTGTGTGAACAACCTCAATAGCAGTCCTGAGCACCCCTGTTTGATACACTCCTACCAGCATAACACACACACAGACTACCATATTACTGCCATATCAGTGTCACTGCTGGGGTGAGAATTGTCTACCACCCAATATAATATCTAGTTAACAGTTGTCCTGTGGTCAGAAACTGACCAAAAATGGAAGTGGCTGGCTGATGAATTGTGAATGGCAGTGGATGGGCTCCAGTGTGTAATTGTACACCTACTGCATTCAGAGGACCTAAAAGGTAGTTAAAGTGGCCTGTGAATGGAAGCACAAGGTAATTTCTACAAAAAAATGAATGGTGTGTTTAAATTGTGTCACCTTTATTGGCTTATTACTGATTTAAATAGGCTTTTGAACAGCCTTGTCTGGGTCTCCATGTTTCAGAAAAGAGAACCTATTAAAGCTTTTTCTATGGATTTACAGTAGACCTCTTATATAAAAGAACAAGGTTTTGAATAAAGCATTACATTATACTGTCTTCCAACAATCAACGCCCTTACAATTTGTCAGATTTGTCTGGGTTACAAATGAAACATTGATATTTTGTACTGCCATATTATATTTTAATGACCCTCAAAATTAAGTAATGGAAAGTGATTATTTTTATCCAAGAAAATATTCTGTGATTAATACAAAATATGAACTGAATTGCTGCATAATTGCTGTATTTAACCTCTGTGCAGAGAAAGCTCAAAATTTACACAGCTCAGAGGCTTACAATAAACCTCTATCTGCGAAAGGTGGCCTCTTCTGGGTAAAAGACCTTCTTGATTTAAATACCACTGGACCTAAGCGTTTTGAAGAAACTTAAGAAGAATATTAGTCAAGACCTTTAAGTATTATGTAATGGATATTCCAGTCATCACAGCTGGATCAATTGTGAGTAAATGGCAGCTGCATTAAACCACCCAGGCACTGCATTGACAAGTCTGTACCTCAAAACAAGGAGACTTGTGATATAAGCCACAGAGATGCTAAAATACAGGCCAACAATCACTCTGAAGGAGCTACAGAGTTCATTGACTAAGACTGGAGCACCAGTTTTTCTGCAAACAGTGGGGTGGGGTAGTAAGAAGCCATTTATTATGTTTCTTTAATTAAAAACACAAAATAAAGTCTTTTTTGTCATCATATGACACAGTTTCCGGGGCAAAATACAAAATCTGTATTCTCTAATGTATGGCACAAACTTAACACTGCCAATTTATTAAAAAATACTATACCAGCAGTGAAGTATAGGAGTGGCAGTATCAAGCTGTGGGAATGACTGTCCACAGCAGAGACCGAACATAAACAAGAATGTGAATGTTCTATAATAGACAAGTCAAAGTCCTGAATTCAATCAAGAATTTGTAGAACAATTTAAAAAATTAAGCTTCAGAACAACCTGAGAAAGATCTGTCAGAGAGGTGAAAATCACTCCTAAACATAGTACAAGGCTGGTAGGAACTTTCCCCAACAAACTTCAAGCTATTATTGCAGCACAAGGTCATTCTACCAACTCCTTCTATACTAGTCTGAGGTGGTATATACTTATATCTGTTTTTTTAACCGATTTTAAAGATCTGCTGAAATATCCGGAAATTTATATAACAAATTATTTACTTGAATTTGAATTGACTTTAAAAGCAGATTGATTTACAAATGAATACTGTGTGGAACAATCTTTAAGTGTCATTCGGAATCTGAGCAAATCTGACAAAATTTAAGGGTGTTGAATATCTTTGCAAGACAATGTACTATGGGTGTT
This sequence comes from Salminus brasiliensis, assembly GCF_030463535.1. Classification (NCBI taxonomy): domain Eukaryota; kingdom Metazoa; phylum Chordata; class Actinopteri; order Characiformes; family Bryconidae; genus Salminus; species Salminus brasiliensis. The sequence goes on from NC_132886.1 coordinate 17,838,593, forward strand.
TTGGAACAATTCTTCTTCCAAGTTTAAAAACCAGTAAAGTGGTCACATTCTTCAAATTGACCAATAAGGCCCTTAACCTTTGTAGACGTTTGAATGATGATCACATGCCAGGTTTTAAGTGGACCTAAAAAGGCATCATAAAAGGCTTCCAACCCAGGATAGCACCTAGACGGAGCTACATTCCGTTGTAATAAAAAAGAAAAGAAAATGAAGGAAAAAAAAACTAAATAAAATAGAACATTTTGGCTTCTGGTTGACAGTCCGTTACTTTTTTTTTCATTTGTTTTAAGGCTTTTCATGTCTCCCTCTTCTTTTCCCTCATTTCCGCTCTCTCTTTCTTTTCCACTTCACTGTTTTTTGCTCTTCTTGAATATGTTCTTGATCTTGGTGCGCTTCTTCTCACCATTTTCGGAGTCCGGGGAGGAGACGGAGTGGAGGTGTTTGGCCTCCTTGCTGGGCTTCCCCTTTGTGTCTAGAGAGCTTATTGAAGGGTAACGTCCCTCTGGGGGCGTCCCACCAGCAGGCAGCTGGCCCAGGCTGTAAGACTTCTCCAGCATGCCATTGTAGGCAGCTGTCTTGGTGCCAGGATGAAAGGTCAAACTCTGGGATTCTGGGATTGCAGAGGAACGAGTGAGGTCAGGAGAGCCTTTGCGTACGGAGGCAGAGTCGACAGAGGAGCTGAGAAGAGGTGAGATGTCTGAGGTGACAGGCTGAGCTTCCTGGGCCAACAGGAGGAGCTCGTCGCGGGATATTTTCCGCTGCGGCGTTTCTGCTCCTAGAGCACTCGGGCTGGAGAACTGCTTCCTGCCCACGGAGGAGCTGAGCGAGTCCGAGTCGGAACAAGTGTCCTGAGAGTCTCTGTAGGTAAGAATAAGAATAAACCATCTTTCATGTCAGTAAATCAACATTTCCAACATCCATACATGTAGTTTCTCACGACCTGTATTACAAAACAGTAGGAATGTTATACAATGCCCCTCAAAGATTTGGGGACACCTAACCTTTATCTGACAATGGACTGATTTTCTTTTCGACTTTTCGGTTGGGTACAAAAAATTAACAAATACTATAAAAAGTATATGTTGCAGATCTCATACTCATCAAAGTATCTTCCCTGGCATGATGAGTGGATTTTATCTAGTAATGATTTTCATTTCCTTTAATTGTTTTTATTCTATAGTATCATTACAAGCGCTGAGTTTTCCTAGAATAATCCAGAATAAGTAATATGTTACATTTTGTTAAACTGACAAAAAACCTGGTCATTTTCAAAAGCTGGTGATCCCAAAACCTTCCACTTGCAGAAACTTTCCCACTCAGGAAAGGCTGTATTTGGTCAGCTCTGCATGACCAGTGGCAAAAGAAAAAATTATCAGCATTTGGGAGAAGCTGAATGATGAAGCTGTACCCTTTTCTGTCCGCAGTGAAGAAGATGTGTTCATCATCTGCCTCTGATCTGTAGACCCCAGGTGCGGAGGCCATAGAGAGCAGGTCAGGGTCGGCAGAGAGAAGAGAAGGCTGGTGGGACAGGAGGCTCCGCCGAGAGCGACACAGACTGCTGCTGCGAGTCAGAGGTGGACGCATCATTGGGGCTACCGAAAGAGAGAGAGAGAGACTGTCTATTAAGCCGGCCCAAGGGTGAGTACACTCTAAAATAAATCTGATGCATAATAAAATATGACATGGTTTACTGTAATATTATAATTAACAACAACTGTAATAGTAATAATAACAATAATAATTCTAAAAATGCTTAATTTGGCTGCTGCCCAATGAAAAACATGTATCTCCATTTTTTGTCGTTTTCTCATGTTCTCTATTGTTTGAACCCTGTAGCTGCTCTGTACTCGTGTACATAATTCTGAATAATAATTCTGAATTTGCCAAAACATAAGCCTGGCCATAAAGGCTGCTCACAGTTGAACTGCGAGACGATGGGTGGTGTGTCTTCGTCCAGGTCATCCACTCCTCCTGCGATGGGGTAAGGGGGCAGGGAGACACGGGGCATCACCACCCAGCTGTGGTCTGAGTATAGGGAAGCGGTCAGGCTGGGCAGGCCCGAGTTCTGCACCACAGGGAAACCACACAGCTTCTCAATCTGCTGCCAGCGGTGAAGACGCTCGCGCAGACACGCTGTTACCTCCGAAAGGGCCTTTCTGTATACACACACACATGCAGCAAAAATAACACACAGTTATGGTAAGGCCTTCCATGGAATATCTGGTGCATAAACATTGCTTCAGAGCAATACCACAGAAGTTTTCAATGAAAATTTCTATCGAGAACTGTTTTTGTAAATGATGTGTGGCAGTGTGAAGGAACTTTTAATAGGTTAAAGAACCCCCACATGAGGCAAGGCAAGAGTGTCCAATTGTATCTTTAAAGGGATGTTGTGGTTGTAGGGTTTCGTTCCAACGAAGCAGGAACACCTGATCAATTGTTTGAAGGGCGGAAAACAAGTAGAATCAGGTGTGCTTCAAAAAAAAAGGCATTAGAATGAAAGACTAGAGCCACACCACCCTCCTGAAGTAAAGGTTCTAGACTAATTAAGGCTTGTTTCATGAAACTGTATCTCCAAACCACAAACTATTGAGGAATCGTTACTTTAAAGAGTGTTCAAGTGTTGGTGCATGCTTACTTGGCTTCAAGTATCTTGTGGTCAACCTCATCCAACGATGAACTATGAGCTACATGGAGAGTACCAAGCACAGAACCCCTCTTCTTTTTTATCTTTTCTGCCTAAAATACAAACACACACACACACACACACACACACACACACACACACATACACACAGAGGTATCAGACTCCTGGTCTTCACAATTAGCATTCTATTATTTCAGCCTCAAACAGCATACGCAATTAAAGCACTGCTATCAACAGCATTACAGTAATTTTAATCTCTGAATCATACGTGAATCACAAATAACGATGGATAATGGAACGTTCTGTGGTAAAGACATTTGGAGAGTACTCGTTGCCCAAGTCTTATAGCAGCGTTTGCTAATTGCTTTGTATAACTGCCTGATGACTCATTCCAAATGCAAATGACGAAAGGCAAAAACAAACTATGTAATTAAAAAGTAATTTACCCGCATCATTAAAAAGCCAAATTAGTGGGAGAAAAATAATCTGCTTCATTTTGTAGCTGTGTGCACGTGCTGGATCCATATATTTCTTGATGAATAATGCACTTGGCCTAAATTGAAATTCTGCATTAACTAAAATGTTATTGTGTGTTTGCCCATAGCTAAACTCAGCAGACGTCTCTTTGTTTATTTGTTTTGGCTTTCTTTAACATAATTCAACATGTGGACATTTGATCTTCATTTATACAATATTAAGAAACATGAAAGGATATGAATGAAATATAACTAAACAAATGCAACTAAAGAACATATATAATGGAATTGATGACACAATGTTCTCATGAGCAAAACGTAGGAACACCCCAGCATTTATTACTGCTACATTATTACTACATTAATCAAACTGACTTAAAGCTGCAGATGATCAGAACATGGTTAGAGGGGGTTTTGGAGGAGCATGTCTTATTTAAACCTCACCACATTTAGTTTGCTCTTGATTGTTAAAGTGAGTGTTATCTAGATCCAATAGATCCAAAGTCGGGCTGGGCAAGTAGTCGAGAATTAATTGAACCCAACATTCAGAAACCCTAATCAAAGTAATCTTACCCATTTTTTAAACTGTTATTTTTATTCTGTTAATTAGCATAAACCAAAAATTAATTTGTCTTGCAGTATTCTCCTTTTTCTCTCTTTCTCTCTCCACACACACACACATGCATGCACACACACATACCTAGGTAGGTGTTCCAAATGCTTTCTGAACACGCTACAATAATGTTGAAGAACTAGCTTCCTAATTTTAAGCATATTAAATATTTTAATACAAAAGGTCAATTCATTAGTTTTAAAAAAGTCTGTTTTGAATATAATATGATACATTTTTGCCCATACTGCCCAAATTAACTCTTGAAAATAAAATAAACCATAAACATATATACTGTCTCAGTTGTGCAAAATATAAATGCATAAATAAATAAATAAATAAATAAATAAATAGCATGAAATTGATCTACTGAGAAGCTGCCTGAATCTTAAAAAAATACTGACAAAATGTTTTGGTCATACCGCTCAGCCCTCCTCTTCATACTTTCCTCACTGTGTGTGTTCATGTACTGCCCCCTTAAAAATGTAATTCCGCGTGTCACATGACTTCACCCTCTCCAACATGGAAGCAACATGGTGGAGAACTCACAGACTGAGCCACTCGAGCAGATCGTACCAAAGGAAATGCTGCATCATCATTAAGTAAAATAATTGTTCATTAATCATAGTCATGGAAAAGTGTTTTTAAGGTTATATCGCCAAGCACCACATGGTAAAGCAGTTACTTTAAGAAGGTTGTGGGGGAAAGCCTTTTGAAGGGAAGTTTGGCTTGTGCTGCTCACCTCTTCTTTGGCGACAGTCAGCTGTAGCTCAGCGTTCTGTTTCTTGATGTTGTAATACTGGACCTCCACCTCATGTGTGAGCTGCAGCCACATCTGTAGGGCTTCTGGCACTGACCACTCTGACTGCAACTCTTTCTCAGCTCGCTTTAGTGCCATACGCACCTGCAGACACACAAAATAATAATGGTTCAGAAAATGTAAAAAAAAGTGAAGCAGAATTGTAACCTCCAAAGCAAAGTTCGGAGGCTGCCTTGCATTGTCTGATAACCATGATGATGGCTTGAATATTCCTTCTCATGGCATAACTGAAAGATTGTGAAATATTTGCCAATTCAGCCCAGTATCTCAGTCATTTGTCAGAAAAAGAAAAAGCAGGTGTTATCTCTTTGATAGAACTCTTTCCATCCATATTTCATATGTTCCTAGTTGCGTTACTCCTATTAAGCACAACATTGACGCGGGCTGTGCGTTGGAATTTGGTTAAAATCAGGTCCATTCGTGGTGTTGACCCACATGTTGACACTCTTTCTTTTTTTTTACTTTCATTTTCTTTCCCCTAGACATTTATATTACTTTAATAAACAGTATCTTTCTTATTACAGAGTCCGGTGTTGTACACCGGACTACTGTGTGCACATGCTGGTGCATTACTGTGTGCACGTGCTGGATCCATATATTCTTGATGAATAATGCGCTTGGTCAAAATTGAAATGTGATTGTGTTTGACCTCAGCTAGACTCCTATTAGCAGACGTCTCTTTGTTTATTTGTTTTGGCTTTCTTTAGCATAATTCAACATGTGGACATTTGATCTTCATTTGAACAATATTAAGAGATATGAAAGGATATGAAGGAAATATAACTAAAAGAAAATAGAAAGTATTTAATGCAATTAATATTAATGTCTATAACACGGGCATTTATATTTCTTTAATAAACAGTATCTTTCTTATTACAGAGTCCGGTGTTGTCTTCTTAGGCCCTGGAGGCTCACAGCCCTGCAGAGATCAGTAATAACATTCCGAATTCAACTCATAAGGATGTTTTGTAATTTGCTGTTGTGTTAATCCAAATGTTTTAAATGAAGCAGAATGTGAAAGTCTGCAGTGGCCCTGTGCTGGGATTTTTTGAGCCTGACCTCAGGGGGCACTTCAGTGTATAACTTTAAATCCTACCTGCACCAGCTCCTCCTCAGCGTACTTCAACCGACTGAGTTCACACTCCGCTCCCTCCCGCAGCTCTCGCAGCCTGTGAGCCTCCTTCTTCGCTCCACTGATCTCGTCTCGCATCTTCTGCTCCAGGTTCTGCTTCTCCACAGCAACAGTGCGGTTCTCCTCCTGAGCTTTCTCCAGTCTAAACAAGTGGGCACAGAACAGACCTAGAGTCAACTAAAGTGAGCATCCTCTTATTGCAGTTATACAATTACGCTAACTACATCTCAGTAACAGTGCAATTGAGAGGTTTTACGTGTTGTACCTCTGAAACCGCGATTAATCTATCTTTGGACTTATTTCATATTGGTCCATTCTCCATAAATGGCTGACTGAGTCAGCAAAACAAGATTCATCAGAATGCAAGAAGACTTTGTAAATGTCTGGCAGTACTCCAATGGCCTCTTCGGTCAGAAGGAGCAGCATTAGACTTCCCGTTAGGCTTATGGTTTATTCCAAATGCAAAGCTGGATGAACAGTGTGCCATTGGTACATGGGGTCTGAATGTGTGTCGTCTCTATAAACAGTAAATTATATTTCCAAATAATACAGATAATAAAACAAGAATTAGGACCTGGATATACAGGAACTGTCACAAATGTCCACAAGGTGGCAGAATAACACTGAAATAACTGACATATTTGTGATGCTAATTTGCCATGTTGCTACTAAATCACAATCGTAACAGCATATACTGTAGACTTAAACAAATATGCTTGGATTGCAGCCAAAGAGCATTTGCAGCTTAGTCTTAAACTACTAATAAGTACCAACAGACCCAGTTACTTTTCAGCTGTTAACAAGTCACTAATGGGCATGGGTACAGGGCTCCAACATGTGATGAAACCTTGAGCAGTAAGTGAAGCAGGACGTTTGCACAGTTCATGTATTACTTTTAATAATTCAGTATTAAACACTGATTTCATTGTGTAAATGCAGGATTCTTATGAACCTGATTGGGAAAAATGCACAATGTCAGAGTGAATGCAGTTTATATCTGATATATATCCATCTTATTTACAGTCCTCCACTTCTTGTTATCGTTGAGGCTCTTGAGGAAACTGTAGCTTTCCTCTTTGCTGCTGCTTTTGTTACTTTACAGCTGGTATATTTATCCACAGGTCTCCAGTACACACTGTCCAGTGTAGTCTGCGTAAGGTGCCTCTTTAATGGTGTTTCTTAGAAATGGAAAAAGCGGCCACATACATACAGGCCCAATTTTCAGCCTAAACATGCGATCGCCCAATGTTTCTCTAACTTCACCGTTCCTGAGAGACGATCAGACCATATTTGGAGTCATAGGACTATGCAGTTCCTTGTTCAACCACTAGATGGAACTACAGGGCTTGCGTTCAGTTGCAGAAACCCATCACCCTCTAAAAAATAAAGGTGCTCCAAAAGGTTCTTTGAGCGATGCCACAGAAGAACCACTTTGGTCTATAAAGAACCATTTTTGTCAGAGATGTGACTTTTTAAATCGATGAAGAACCTTTGCATCAAGAGATGCAGGTGTTTTGCGTATTTGAAAGGTTCTTCACGCTCACACATCTTAATGATAAACATGGTTCTTTAAAAAAAAATCGGCATCACTCAAAAAAACATTTGTAGCACCTTTATTTTTAAGAGTGTACAGCCAGTGTTGTACTCCTGCTGCAAAGACTTTTAACACCACTAACCACACAGCCCTCATAAGAGTTTTTAAAAAGCATATAGAGGCATTCACAACTAACAGCAATAAGTTCTATTAATGCATATTTCTCTCTCTCGCTCTCACTCTCCCTTTACCTGCCCTGCAGGTCCATCAGGCTTTGCTCAGCACTCTGAAGACTCTCCAGGTCCTTCATCATGCGAGAGATGTGGATTTTGGATGATTTATTCTGCACATAGGCAAACCAGCATCCCCCCACACCAATAATAATGGACACCATTAGGACAAAGTCCTTCAGCCAGTTATGCTGCGGCCCTGCAGACAGAAACAGATAAACTGTATGCATGCATCTCCTAAAAGAATACTTCAGAATGCATTGGTTTCCAGAAGTAAAACAAACGCTCCTAACAAGGCCCACTTACGTAACGGCGGTCCAAAAAGCACTGCATCCAGTGCTTTTAGATTTAGCTTCTGTTTATGTCGCTGATCTAATATCTTTAGTTGCGACGTCATAAACGACGGTTCATTAGCTGCTATTCTGTAGCAGAGAGAGAAAGAGAGAAAGACATAGAGTGGACATAAGACATTTAAAAATAAAATGACAGTCACTGGTTCTGGGGATGCGTGAGTAAGTGAGGATGAATGTGTGTGTGTGTGTGGGTGTCTACACTAAACCTGCCTTAATGAAAGTGAGTTTAAATAGAAAGTACAAAATGGCTGAAAGACCATATGTGCAAACCCATACAGCATAGCTGGGGAGGAAAGGTGATCTAGAGTTGTGACATCATTTCATGAGTCAGCGAGAGGAGGCAGAGAGAGGAAACTCAATCCTCTAAACCCTGCTCACCTCTCTCCTCACACCCACTCTGCCTGCACCCACACATGGCTGTCACAGGGGGGCAACGCTGCTCTAATAACAGCTTAACCAGTCGCCTGTATTCATAGCCAAGAGTTTCAGTTTGATTAGCAGTTACTTTATGAGGAAATCTGACCTTTGTTTTACTGGATACATTCTTTAATGCACAGAAATCTGTTTACAAATATGTATAAAAACCTGGATGGGAGTTTTTGACTGTTTACTCATTTGACTCACATATGCTGCTTGGTCAAAACTGCCCTCTTGCATTTACATAATATTATCTAACTGCCAAATGTACTCTCTTTAAATGATGCTGAGAAGCCGGTGCATGTATTTATAACCTAAGGCTGGACTACAGTAATGGACTACTGTAATGCTCTTCTAGCTGGAATTGGTTTGGCCCTGCAGTATCTTGAGGAACGTCTAATAATTTATTTCTAATTGTACCCTATTTTTTTACCCAATTGGGAAGGCCAGTTACTCAATCTCTCACTAGCACTAGCAATGTGTCCAACACTGGGAGGGTGAAGGCTAGCACATGTCTCTTCTGTCACTGATGTAGCATTGCTAGGCAGCCAGCGCACTCTGAGGGACTCCTCGGCTCTGGTACAACAGCTAACAGACGCCTGTGCTTACCGACATCACACAAGAAGTGATATGTGGAGGAAGTGCCATCAACCCACCCCCGAGAGCAAGACCAATTGTGCTCTCTCTGGCTCCGGTTGCGGATGGCAAGCAATGTGATCCAGGATTCAAAACCGGATGTAATGCTATTCTCCCTAGTTCAGGTCAGTGGAGCATCATGATGATTTGCTACATAATGTTGCTTTAATGCGCAGTATGAACTACCTCTGTGTCTGTGTGTGTGTATGTGTGTGTGTGTGTGTGTGTGTGTGTGTGTTTTTTTTTTTGTTTGTTTTACCGAGGTAGCGTATTGCCATCGACTTTGAACTCTCTGAAGTTCGTCTCATACTGAGGAAGCTCTACAGATTCCTTCAGCCATTGTATTGCATCATCCAGCGTCCAGTTGTGGACTAAAAGAGGGGGAAAGAGAGAAAACATGAACATATCCCAACAAGAGGTCTGCTGGACAGCAATCAGACAGATATTTCACATTGGTGACCATTTCTGAGGTGTAAAAGTAGTTTTACTAATTCATTCCCATATACTTTACCTCTCTCCCTTGTGTGGCATGTAGAAACATGTAAATCACTCTCAGTGAGAGCTAGGTAGGCTAAAGTACAGCCTATGCACAGCAGGATTATCTGTATCATGGTGTTATAACTAAGCCTCCCCACAGAAACAATGTCCATGTCCCCCACATAAATTCAGAACAGTCAATAATGAATAGTGTGTTATGCATTTATCATGACTAATCAGTTACATATTACAGAGGCTAGTTTTATGGTGCTGATATTTACTATCCTAATTTGTGGCAAAAGGTCAGTGGCCAGTGTCTAAAACAAAGCATATAAATTACATTTCATGTATTTAGGCTGTAAAGCTCATTTGGTTCACAGCATTAACTGTGTTTGCATCAATTCACCTGACGTTTAGGCCACTAGTACAATTAGCCCCTCTCTGTGTTCTATCTGTTCAAGATTCCAACAGTGCTTTGAATCTAATCACTGTCATACAAAAACTCTGGATCTCCAAAATAGCAACTTCACAGAAATCTTTCAATGGAGGTCAATGTAAAGTCAGAAAGTCAAGTTTAGAGCATTTCTATTGCTCCATTAAAAGTGAAATGTAAAGAACAACTGGTGTGCTGGTCACTAATAATTAAAGCTGTTTTCCAAAATACAGCATAGGTTGCATTTTGAATGCTGGTATTTTACTCATCCAGAATGACCATGCTGTCTGGTCAGCTAGACCAGCACCAGACCAGCATAAGCCGTTCATTTCCAGTTTTGAATTGCGGTTATTTCTAATGTTTTATTGTATTCTTCATGTTGTTTTTCAGCAAACTCTCAATGTTCTTCAGCTTTCTCAAAACAGTGATGACATATCAGGAACCTAATTTGTGAAGAATATAAGGAAACACGTGCTGAAGTAAAGTTAGTGTCTTCTGGCCGAACACATTATTTGTTTGGTGTCAACACTCTTGCGTTTCTATTGGCACCACAAATTGACATCAGATTCAATCAAACAGCGCATGAAGAAGACATCAGAAAGCATTCATTCCCCATTATACCAACACACACACCCTGCATTGTTTTGGCCCTTGCTCGGACACAGTGGGACGATCCAGTGTCTTGTCAGGTTGCGTGACACATCACAGGCCACAATGCAGGGAAATGCTGTCCTCCCTCTGATTAGAGGGATTCTGGAGGCTGCACACATATTTTTTTTTGGAGCTGTGAGTGTAAGACTGAAGCTAATTCTTTTGAAAAAGTCCCACGCAACACCACTGTAGCCACTCATTCAGCCCAGATCATGTCGGAGCCTCTGTACTGTAACAGTTATTACCGGTTTGCTGAATTTGGAAGCGACCAGAAACATCTGAAACATCTGAATTATTATTATAAAACAATGTCATTTTATGTCTGTTTTTCTAATCCATCCATCTCTTCTATGGCAGCATTGCCCGAAAGGTTAGGGAAGTGGGCTTGACACTAGAAGTAATTAGTTCAATCCCCTGGACTGGCAGAAAGTAGGGGTGGGGGATGAAGGAACAGTGCTTTTTCTCCTCCCTTTACATTCACGGTTGCGATGCACTTTAGCAAGACACCTAACCCCCAACTGCTCACCAGACGGTGAGATGGCTGCCCACTGCTGGTGTGTGTTCTCACCCCCAATTCCCTATCGTATGTGTGTTCATTGTCACGGATGGGTTTAATGTAGAGGTTGAAATCCATGACACTGCTGTGCAATGTCTGCAAAGCGTGTTTCTCATTCTCCTGAGTAAAATGCATTTGTTGTAAACATCAGCATGTACTTCGTTCTCACCTTCAGATGATTTCCAGCCCTTCCACAGCTCCTCCATGGTGATGTGCTGGTCCTCTCGGTGCAGGTTGCTGTGTTTGTTTGTCTGCTGCTGCTTCATGTCCTCTATGATGAACTGAAAAAGCCAAAGATACCTTCTGATTATATGTGCCAGACATCGAAATGGCATCATCAAATTTCCATCTGAATGATCATTGATTATTGTAAAATTGAATAAAAAGGCTATTCCTGAAGATACAAAGCAACGCATTGTTTTATTTGTCTGTATTTGTCTGTATCCAACACTTTTCAGTGTACTTTCATAACACTTAGGCCACGTCCACAAGTATCCAGATCTTTTTAAAAACTGAGGTTTGTGTCTGTGTTTTGGCCTTTCGTCCACTCGAACACGCAATTTCTGGAACCACTCTGACAACAGATCTTTCCAAAAACACCCTTCAACACAAGACAGGCATGTTTCTGGCTAAATCTCAAATACCTTCTTACTCCCTATATAGTGAACTACATAAGTCATTGTAAAACTTCAATGTCTACACAGCAGTAGATTTCAGATTATGAAATCAAAGTAAATGTAACAGGTCTATTACAGATATATAATGCTCTATTTAGATTTAGAAGCTGTAATTTCATGACTTGCATAGTTCACTACATAGGGAGTAGTGTTTTCTTCCTTCTTCGTGGTGTTTTCAGGTCTTTCTTTATAAGGTATCACCTCATAAAGGTCTAGCATGCTTATGCAAGCGTTTTCGTCTCTCTGCGGACAGAAATATTTTCCAAAACGGAGGGATGGAAAATGTCTGGATATGTACGGGGCCTTACACTCCTAATATATATGCGTATGACTTGCAGATATAGTCACTCTCACACAAAAAGCTTGTATCTTTTTTCACTTTGTTTTTGCATTTTTAATCTGAAGGTAAGAAAGTCACATCAAGAAAGTCATGATAATTGGACCAATAGAAACACAGCAAAATGACTTTTAACATACAATTTCCAGCAAACATTAAGAAGTTGTCCGTGTAGATGCGTCTCACTTGTTCTTTACACTGTGTCAAACAATTCCATGATAAATAGGCCAATAGAAATGACTTGGAATAAAATCTCTTCACACTGACTTTTACTGTTAGGGTAAAGTTTTACTGTAAAGCTGCCATTTTGAGGATACAAGCTTTTTGCATGACAGCAACGATATAGCTGTGTTGTCTTTGTAAAATCATGTTTGAACAGAATGACATATAATGCTTAATCATTCTTTACCCACATCAGATGCAAAACCCCAAACCCTCATTAGCACAGTTTGCATTTCAGTCCAAGTGCAGCATAAAACAATAAAACTGTTCAACCAGGTTGGACAGATAGGTCAGAAGACAGCTGTCATATAATCTTGAAAGTGTTTGTCCTTTGTGAAAGGATGTAAATTGCAGTCATAAACTGTGCTGGGAGCTAAATTCTGGGTAATTTAAACCACTGATCATTTATTGGTGCTTGAATACATACGGTACATTTACACAGTGCCTCATACACAGTACATGTGTGTGTGTTAAACTACAAGCTCAGACACACAAGAGACTAAGATGACTTCACATGAACATCACCAACACACACACACACACACACACACACACACACACAAAGAGGTACTTGTTCTGTGTGGTTTGCAGACATTTTGGAGATCCTCACAGTTTTCATTTTTACTGTCAGATTAATGGGATTTTAACGGGAGCTTCTCTTTAGCTGTGGATGTAACAACTGACTGTAAAGTTCTTATTAGTAAACATCATCCCCTCTTCCTGTTTGCTCCTCTACTTTATTTCTGTTTTCACTAGTATGCTTATTGCCTTATCACCATTTCACTGTCTGGCTCACATAGTCTAGCCAAAGCTTAACTATAAAAAATAGAGAAAACGCCACATGAAAACCTTTATCTGCTTTAACATATTTAACTCCTTAAAAAGCCTATGGACGGCCGGCAGTTTGGAAAGTGTCCTGTGCAAACTTTTATTATCGAAGACTTTTGTACAGTTTGTACATAAGTCCCTGTAGTTACTGAGTATTACACCTTAGTGTACGTGAAGGGGTTAAACATCTGAGCATGTGATCTTCATTTGAACAATATTGAGAGAGGTAATATAACTAAACCAATCAAAGTAAAAGAATGTCTTTACATTTGTAAAATGTAATGTAATTAGTAGAAATGCAAATTCTATGTATTACAACTTGTAATGTCTAAATGTCTAGACATTCAAATTTGCTTAAGAGTATTTGAAATATCTGTATATCCATGTTCAGAACAGTAGGTTTAGACATTTCCATACACTACTGTGTTTTCTATCACTGTATGCTTCCTTTGTTGTTGGTTGCACTGTACTGTACTGATTAAGTGTAGACCTCACTAATGCTCTTGTTATTGAATACAATCAAATCCTTACAGCAAACACAGAGTCTAAATCTAGTAGAAAGCTTTCCCTGGTAAATAGAGATCCATTTCCAACAAAAGCAGGATTGTTTTATACCCTTGCTTACAGAAGAAACAATGAATAAGCAGGTGTCCCAATACCATATAGTGTATGTGCATATGGTAATCTCTGCATATAATTCTGAGTGCAGTCATTCAATAAGGTTACTGTTTTTAAAACAGTCTAAGTTAGAGTAGTTATTCAGTCTGAGTTCATTATTCTTAATTGAACTGTATAATTGTATTACTGTATATTCAGCTATAAATGATCTAGAAAACATAAATTACAGGGAACTGAATAAGGTGGTTCTGAAAGTGAGGAACTGATGTGGGACCACATTCTGGCAGTTTAAAGGGTTAAGAAGGGGATTTGCTAAAGAAGGAAGAAATATTTTTAAAGATATGTAGGTTTACTTGGAACACTAATATACACACACACACACACACACACACACACACAAACACACACAAACACACACAAACACACACACTTGCACGTCCACACTGAGGAATTTGCTGCGGTATGAAAGATGACACCAAGTACCACTGGCAGCAGACGGGCAAAATGCTTCAATGTCCTGTGAGGCCACTTCTTTAGAGTTAATTCCAATGGAGACATGCACCACTGGAGTATTCTAGATATGTGTGTGTGTGTGTGTGTGTGTATGTGTGTGTGTATGTTTGTGTGTGCGTGTGTATGTATATACAGTCTAAATGCAAAAGTCACCCTTGTGATCTGATTGACACATTATGTTTTTTAGTTTTTTAATGCGGAGTAGTAGTAAAACTACAGCATCTGTAGCTAATCTAACATATAAATTCACAAAGTTGTTTTTACTTGACTTTCAGAACTTTAGAAAAATATAAATCATCAATGTGGCCTGTGCAAACTTCTGGGAACCCCAAAGAGGCGCAAAGGCTCAGGTGTTTTTGCCAAGGTCTAATACCTTCATCAGCAAATCAGGCCTGAGGCATTTCACCAACTGTACTTAGCTGAATCAAATTTCCAAGCTTTGTAAATTCTCTGACTCTGACTGAAACTCATACTAACCATGAGGAATGTTATTAAGATATTCAGAGAACTTGGAGAACAGCTCATATGCGGGTAAATCAAACTCCTCCCCATATGGCCACCAGGAACCTGCTTAAAGCTTTGACACAAACTTCAACATTCGAAGTACAGATCATCTTGAGAACCCAGAGAAGTTTGGGAACCAAGTGCTATGGAGTGATGGAGTCAAAATAGTGTTGGCCAAAAGCTACATTTGAAGAACTAAAAAAAGGACTGTGTTTAACCCTCTGAAGTCTATAATGGCGCCGGCATGTTACACTGAACGTTTCTTAATGTTTGTATTAATATCTCTGCAATAATACAGTGCAGAAATGCAGTTCACATTTCCTGAATCCTTAGAGCCCGCCCTTTCCACTGCACCTCAGATCGTCAGATCGTATGTGACTCACATCCAGAGTTATGAGATTATAAAGATAGGTTGAGAAACTCGTCTTTTGTTATTCATACATTTCACTACTTTTGTGAAGCTAAGACTCTGGTTAACCCATGTCAAGCACCAAAGCAATTCGTTCACATGACAAATTTTTACAAGAGATATGAAGAATTTCTAAAATCTGACTTCAATTTTTTAGGTTTATGGTCAAAGTATCCCTTCACACAGTGCTGTAGGTCACACGGGGTCTCGTTACAGAGAGCGCTGGGACTGTTCTTAAACATTTCGATATAAAACATGTGGGTATTATCTAAAGCAAGTGCCTCTTAGGAAATTTAAGAATATAAGCAAAAATTAAGGAAATGCCCTTAGACTCCATTGGGCTACTGAATGCCAACTGTGAGGTAAGGGGGTGACATTGTGGCGTTGGCAATAATACACAGGTGGAGGGGAGAATGGATTCCACAAATTTCCAGAAAATCCCGGATGCAAATGTCATGCCATCTGTTAAAAGGCGGAAGTAGAAAAGAACTGTGATTTCTGCTGGCATTGGTGCAAGCCACACTGATCTGGATTGTTTGTGTTTGTTTTTAATAATTAAGTAAACAAAACAGCAAAATATGTTCACTGTGGCATTGGTCCACCCACCCACCCACACACACACACACACACATATACAGGAGCACGATTTAAAATTTTAAATAAAAGAGACAAAAATATGTCCACCACACACACACACACACACACACACACACACACACACACACACATACACACACACAGAAACATATGTTAGACACACAAAGGGCACTTCATGCATTAACCAAAATAAATGGTCTGTCCAGACTGGTTGTAGATTAAAGCTCTCTCTATCTCTCTCTCTCTCTCACACACACACACAGACACACACACAAACACAGTCATTAACGCACGCACTAGTATGTGGGGGTGATGGTAGAAGGTCTTGTAAAGTGACTTGCTGGCAAAGACACTCCAAGATCCTGCACCTGCCATGCCCAACAACCCTTCATAGCAACACACTTCAGTCAAAAGGAAAATATCACTAAAATTCTCCAAGCATACACACTTACATGCACAACACACATGCATCTCTCTCTCTCTCTCTGTCGCTCTCTCGCTCTCTAAAAGTTAGAATGTAAAATCAGGATGTGTGTGAGATGCTGTTTGGGCAGTCTCAGATTAAGGCCTTAAGCAGTGTGCTCTGAAATGACGGCTAAGCTAAATTGAAAGTGTAAGAACGCTGGAGTGACGGGCCAAGAACGGTAGAGGTGTTCTCACGCTGCGCAACGTGTCACTATTTAGAAAGCATGGGATCTTTCCCTCACTTACAGATGTGTGTGTGTGTGTGTGTTTAAGCAAGGTAAGAACATTCCACCCCATCATCAAACACACACATGGCTGTGACGTCCAACAATCTCCTACATTTCTGGCAGCCTCTGAGCGCATTTGAGAATGCATATTCATCAAGAAGAAGATTCCTTTCTGTTTGCACAACGTTCCCAGTCAATTAGTCATGCATCACCTGTCATAAGTCTGGGGACGCCTTGCCTTTCTTTTTCTGAGTAATGTATGCTACACTTCGTCCATATTTAACCTAAAATAAGGATTTAATCGTTTTCCAAATACTTAAAAATCTCATCGTGAAAATCTTTAGCCCTGGATTGAGCGCAGGTTTGAGTACTAATGAGTGAGGACATTACAACAAGGGGATAAAGTGTGTGTGACTATGACATCTTAGACAGAGACCCTGTTCACACCTGGTCACCTTATGTGACTAGTATCTGTATTGTATCTTGATAAGATTTGAGCCTCGTTAACATCTGCTCACTCCATACGTCTTGAGTATCAGGATTATATCTGGATCAGGCCAAGCCACATAAAAATGCAAGTGTAAACGCACCCAAAACTGATAAAAATCCAATCACTCAAACCACTTCAAGAGGTGGTCTGAGACCACCTCCAAGACACGTTCGGCAACCAAGACCCCTCCTAGTACACCCGAAACACCAGTCATAATTGCCGCGCAATGAGCCAATTTGCAAATCCCACCTCACACAGCAATCGGATTTTAGTCTGACTAAGCAGAGATTTGCAGCATTTGTCTACTGAGTGGCTGAGAATGCATGTGGCTAAAATCAGGATACGATCCAGATACTAGTCACATGATGTGTGAGGTACGCAGCAACCAGTTGTCTATCCGTTTAGCCTCCTCCTGTGATGTGTTAAAGATGGTTGCTTTTTTAAAATTCTCAATTTTAGCACAAGGAAGATATTAATCAATCAATTCTCAAATTCTTCATGATGATCTTCCTTGTAAACACAGATCACATGCTCTGCAACGTCCTGCATTGGGAGATGTTTCGGTTGATGTGAATAATGTAATTAAATATAACACGTGGCTCAAACTTGTCTCAGACCACCTCCTGATGGATGTCTGAGTGATGGGATTTGAATCTGTATTACCTGTCTTGCATTTCTTTGTTGTCTGACCTTATTTAGATATAATCTTCGGGTCACGAAGACCCCGGGTCAGAAATGTGTGAAGAACCTTTCAATGGTTATTTTTCTCATTTCATGTAACGGTCCTTTAACACATTTCAATTACAAACAAGGTTGTTTATGAAATCAAAAGTGGTTCTTCTATGGCATCCCTCTAAGAACCCTTTGAAGCATTTTTAGGAATCTAGGTATAAAATGTAAGATTTGTCACCTTATGCAATATCATTTTTATCTTTCTTTTATTGTTTTAATGGTAGCATTTTGAGTTTAGGAAAGATGCTACATACATGGATTTTTATTATTATTATTATAATTTTCTTTATGTTGTTGTTGCTCAGATTCACCAGTTCAGCCTGTATTGCCTCATTTTAAGTAACAACAATCTCCCCCTTAGTTAGGAAATTGCCACACAGGTGGGAAAACACTCTGAAGAGGGTCTCCTCAAATTAATCCCAAAGGGAAAATCCCAAATTTATCATAACCTCTGGTACATTCCATCTCTCCACCTGCCAGTCTTTACAGATGCCACTGAGGGCACAATCATAGAGCAAGGTGAAGAGAGAAAAAGCACCAAGAATTTCCTGCCTCTCTCGAAGTGAAGTGTTTATAGGCTTGCGTTATAGCGATACACAAAACCTAACCAAGCCTGCTAGTGTTAGCTGGATGTGCTAAAACTGCCAGTCTGACCTCCACGCTCTCGTTGACTTCGATGCCGCCGTCGTTGTCATCGTCTAGCTGCTTGTGAATGTGCCGCAGCGCCTCGAGGCTGAAGCGATCCGCTTCGTTCATGCAAGGAGGAATGACTATCAGACATGGATCTGGAAAAAACGAGAGAGATGGAGAGAGACAGTGAGAGAGAGAGAGTAAGAGACAGCGAGAGAGAGAGAGAGAGGACAGGGCACGGTTATTGAGAGCTGCAGGTTTGCTGGTATTAGTTTCAAAGTAACATATTAGTTAGCAAGATTCCGCACTACTCTCAAAGAACCCTTAAGATGTGTATGTGTGTGTGTGTTTCTATGTCTGAGTGTGTGTGTTTGTGTGTGTTTGATGTAGGATCCTTTTACAGCCATGAGCTTTGACAGGTCTTGACACGCTTATTGAGTTGCAGACTGTTGATATGGCAAATGGTGCTGGAATTTGATTGGACGACAGCCTGGTCTTATTTAAGAGGAGAGGATGTGAAGGAAGAACAAGACTCTAACCAGATTTAACTCAATATTACAGGTGAAGAAACCTGACTGGGTGAAAATGAATAGGATATTGTTGCAAAAGAACTTTCTCATATAGAAATAATTATTTTCAGCACAGGTACACTGGTGAGATGGCAATTTGCTGTAAATGAAATGAAAATCTCTTCAAATGCAATTTTCTTCATGCAAATCAAAAAAGCAATCGCACTACAAGCCTGTGGAGAAGGTAATGACAAAGTTACAAATGTCAAACTGAGAAGCTCACAGCACAGCCCATGTAAAAAGCAGGTAAATGCTGTGTACATAAATGCCTTCTTTTTGCATAGTGCCTTGCATGTGTTTCCCTCTTACATAATAATATTTGCATTGTAGAAGTCCTTCTCCAGCATCATTTCCATAGGATTTTATTTACATAACAATCACCTGGGTGAAAACATAGTTAGAACACAATGTGGCATGTTCATAAGGACAGTCCTGTGCTGTCAGCACATGTCAGAAGTCAAGATATAAAGTGAAGTTAGTGTCAGATCGAAGTTATGAAATGTTAAAATCTAACATTATACATTTTGAATCCAATCCAGGGTAAAGCTTGAACTACACTGAATTCTGAATGCAGATTCTCCACAGAAAGGAAATTATAGTCTAAAACTAGGATTAATTCCTTTCTGAAAAACTGACCCATATGTTTAAAATCTAAAGGTAAAAAGTGTTTTAAACTAAATTGTTAAGCTGTTTGAATCTGAATTATAAAGTATTTGAATCTTGATATAAAGTGTTTAAATCTGATTTTCTAGACTGCGTACAGTTGATGATACAGTGTTTGAATCTGAATTTAAAATCTAACAATATAAAGTGTTTGAATCTAGTCATAAAACATTTAAATTAAAAGTTATAAACAGTTGAAATCTTACAAAATGAAGTGTTTAAATCTGATTAAATAAAGTGTTTAAATCTAAAATTATAAAATGTTATAAAAGTTATAAAAGGTTTGAATCTAAAGTTGTAAAGTGTTTTTAATCTGATTATATAACAAGGTATATTAATAATCAGTTATAAGTTATAGAAGTTATAAACAGCTTAAATCTAACAATATGAAGTGTTTAAACCCAAAGTTACAGTGCTTAAATCTGATTAAATAAAGATACATAACATTTTATAAAGTGTTCTAAATCTGACTATACAAAGTGTTTACATCTGATTACATAAAGTGTTTAAATCTGAAATTATAAACGGTTTAAATCTAATAATATAAAGTGCTGAATGTAAAGTTATAAAGTGTTTAAATCTGATTAAATAACGTGTTTGAATCTAGTTATAAACAGTTTAAATCTAATAATATTAAGTGTTTGAATCTAAAGTTTTTCATATTAAATGTGTATATAGCCCTCTAAAATGGGTTACCAGTACAGTCTTACAGTGGTCTTACAGGATTACAGAGTCTTAATGAAGTGTACAATACTTTCTTTGACAGAACGATGTACAGTGCTGATAAGGTGTCTTGTGAACAACATTTTGCCAATGAAGGTATACCCGGTCAGGCCGAAGGGATCAAGTTCCTACTTTGTCCAGTATGTGTTATCTCTGCGTGTCAGCAGCAGAAAGAGCTATGAAACAGGAAGTGACCCACATGGGAAGAGACGTCAAACAACACCAAGGCCAAAAAAAGGGAAAAAAAAACGTCAGGGGAAAAATACAAGCGCTAAAATTAGAACAGAGACTACTATAAATAGTTACACACTTCTGGCTGTCAGGATGTGGTTTGCTTACGCTGAACAATGGTACAAATGTCTGTGTGAAAATACAGCTCCTGGCCATAAAACCTGGGCAATAAAACACTTATTTTGGCCTGTAAAAACAACAACAAATGAATATAACACGGCATCATCTCAGAATGGGTCGATATATATTTATTGTTGCTGTTGGAACAAAACCTTGTATCTCCAAAATGACAACTTTACAGGAGAAGGAAAAATGTGTACATATTCACTTTCATTCAATCTGTAAACCACAGAGTTTATCCTATACATCTGTAAAGCTTTTCCTAGACCACCATGATTTGCACAGTCTTGTGCGTTGCAATTGTAACCTTGAAATTCCCTAATAATGAATAATGAAGCATCTATCCATGTATCCATATCTACTATTCATCAGTTTAGCATTCCATTTATAAAATAGATCAACCAATGGAAAGATCAGTTGATCAATACAAAGATAGACTGTTCAATGGAAAAACAGATCTATCTATTCATCCATTTATGTAGATTCCCATGGATCTTTCCACTGATCCTACTGACCCATTAATAAAAAGATCAATCAGTCTCAGATGATCAATCTATCTATCCACTCTCTACTTATCTTCCCATCTATTTATCTTTCTATTCATCTACCAATACTTTCATTCACCTCTCGCCCATCTATCTTTTCTCCCATCCATATATTTAGCTACCATCCATCCCATCCCATCTACTTTTCAATCTATCTGCTTATCCACATTTACATTCATCCACCTATCTAGAGCTTTTCTCTAAAAGTCACCTGAAGCCTTGTTTTAGTAAATAACTCATGAAATAAGAACAAGCAATTCCTTGAGAAAGTCTGCTAAGAGACAGAGAGACAGAGACAGCAGCAAGAGACACTAAGTCTGAGAAAGACAGCTGTGTAGACAGACAAACTAAACATAAACAGAAAGATGTAGGCTACTCCCCAGAAATGACAGAGCCTCATCCAATCTAGTGACTCATCCAAGGCAAATTAGGTTAGGAAGTCTCTGTTTATCAACAGCCCTTAAGACACAAATACTGCTAGAATGGGACGTGGAATCATGGCTGAAAGGGCTAAGGGTCAGCACTTCAGATATTCGGCAGAGTGGATTCTAGTTCTAAACACCATGAAAAGGTAGTCAGCGTCCATTTACCTGGGCTCTTTAAAAATGAAGAGGTGCTTCATAACACTTAACACCTCCCTTCACAACACGTAGCCTTAACATACCCTCCACCCTGCTACCATAGCTTTGCTAAGGCTGGGAGCTGGGGAAGCAGGCTACATGAGCATACAGCATCTGAAGGTCAGTATGGGTTAATGTTCGTAAAGATGGGTCAGCAGATTTGAGGACTTGGTCATGAGGTAGATAGTTCTTTAGTGTATGCTGTGACATCTGCTTTGCACAAGTTCATTAGAAGATAAAAGATATTTTAGCTTCTTCTTACTTTAACCATGTGAACTGTATGGGCCTGTATGTGGACTGGAGATGCTAGGACTGCAAACACTGTTCACAAACACTTGTATATTCATAAAGACATGCCAATCGAAACCCCTTAAGACCCTGTATTTAAGCCCACACTTTGTAACTGTCATAAATAAAAAGCTCTAGTGAAGGTTTTACCAGAAGACTCTAATGCAGCGTCATCTGAAAGAGTCCCGATGTTGCAAGACCTGGGCTGACAACGGGGCCTACATCAAAGACAACAGTTTTAACTTGCTAACATAATTCCCATCTCATTAATTGTTCTGGATTACTGTCATAATTATGCCACAGGCCCCCAAGTAGAACCCTTAGGGACTCCACAATATACTGTAAACCAGTTACCAAATATTTCATACCTAATTCTGCATCAGGATTGATAACTGAAATATTTACCTAGGGTGTAGAAGGTTATACAGGTATTATATGCTTTGCTTACATAACAAATCAAGGTAGCTTTTTATTTACTCACATAGTGGTATATTGGTGACAGTCCTGAGTCCAGAATTTGTTAGCAACCAGTTGTAAACTAAAGAAGCAAATATCAAGCATGTCTTGGACTGCATCTGGGGTAAGTAATAAATCATGTTCATGTGTTTTTTAACCAGATTCGTCCTTATTATCCACTGAGTGCTTGTACTACAAAAACATGCAACATTTACCCCTTAACACAGAAAGCCCTGTAACTAAAGCTTTAGGCCCGTCGGCGGCCCATAGCCTTTTTTTGGGAAGTTAAGTTAATTCACCCTACCATGAAAGTAATATATAAATGATGTAGTTAAGTACAAATGACATACAGGCACATATACAAACACTTGCAGCTTAATGGTGGCCAGTTTTGGCCGGATGTTTTTTCCGCCCATTGATTAGGGATAAAAACACTAATTGAGTACCGTGATCTAACTACTGTGTTTTTCAGCACATCTAAAGTTAATGACTGAATTACAACAGGAACATCAGTCAGCAACCATTAGTACAAAACACACACAAACACCCACTCACTCACAGAGCAACATACATAGCAACACCTCAAAGAGGCACAGTGCATTTGTAGGATGCCACGCATACAGTCCTAAGCACTCAGGTTTCAGTCTCTTTTCTACCTCCTCAAGTTCAGCCACGGGACTCCAGAGATGCTACACCAAACCATTTAAGCTAAATAAAGCTCAATGTAAAGAAAGTATTTACTGTATGGTATGCCTGCCTGCTCCGTTTTCTCAATAGCTGCCTTGTAACATGGCAGGCCCGGGCCTGTGCTAGCACATGCACAGCACATTTACAGTGTACAGTTTTGCTGAATGTTATCTAATCTCTCTCAAATAAATAAGCTTTGAGAGTGTGGATTTGGAGTGTGGACCCACTGTTGAGTTCTTTGCAAGCAATGCTTTTCTATAATAGTCAATAAACACAGAAAGGTAGCAACCTTTGAGGTAAATTCTTCCATCAAGTAACTTTCCTCACTGAGCTGTTTTCTGGTAAGATTTTGAGACATTTTGAAGCAATAAACCAAGCCATGTTGTGCTAATGAGACAAGCTACATCGATAAAACAAGCTAACCAAGCTATAAGAACTCAAATAATTTAATAATAATACTAGAAATGTTTAAATAAATTCTAAAAAAACAAAACAAAAAAAAAAACAGAAATAACAGAAACAGCCTGAGTAATTCTAAGGGATAAAGAGAAATAGTTAAAAACGCATTATGACCGTTTTTAGTAAGATAATTGGAATTATGATATACTAGGAAAAAGAAGGATATGGGCCCTAACATACAAAGATAAAAGGAAAAGGAAAATGTGTGTGTGTGTGTGGAATTTCTCCCACTTGCATAATAACTGTTAAACTCTCTTCACCTCTTTTTCTCTCTGGCTCCAAAAAAGGCGCACTGTTGGACTCTGTCAACGGGGCACCTCTAATCCACTGCTTATGATACAGCAGAACTGAATGAAGAAAAAAAAAAAGACCAAAACCGATTTTAAAACCTGACAGAAACCACAAGCCAGAAGCCCAAAACTTCCAGAAAAGGAGAAGCAGCTAGCCTAGAGAGGACAGCAGGAATGTGGGGATCAGCGATGATGAGCTGCCTGCCAGTGACTGCCAAAGAGAAGAGAGAGGGAAATACAAGGCAAATGGGGAAACTTTGACTTAATTACTGTAGCAGGAGACAGTAAAGGAACTATAGCCTTGAGGAGTAGAAAGAGAGAGAGCGAGCGAGAGAAAGCGAGACGGTGGGAGAGAATGAGGGAACAGGAGAATGAGCGCGAGAAAGAAGAAAAAAAAAGCAATTAAAAAAGGTTTAATGAGGCATGAAAACTGTCCATCATTATTTAATTGCACTACCTCCACCACCACCCCCCCCCCACACACACACACACACACACACACACACTTCATGGGTTTCCTGTTTACTACTTCCTTATGTTTGTAACACTGAAACATGAAGGTGAAGCATGCAAAAGCACCACACTTCCTTTGCTACACAGGCCCTGTAGGCTGCCATACACTCATACACTCAGACTGGCCCTCAACATTAACTCTTGGAGGAACCCTCAGTACCATCTTACAGGAGCATTATGCTGCATTTGTACATTAAAAACAGCTTCAAAATCATGATGATGCTCTACTTACTCGTAATAGACCCCTACAAATGTAGGCGCTACAAGGGGTCTTTGAGCTATGCCATGCAGCGATGTAAAGAGATGTGGGAGTGGTTCTTCTACGGCAGGGGAATTTAATAAATTTAATAAAATATTCTGATGTCGCCTAGTAGTTATATCAACATTATATGTAGTCAACAACTGAATGTCAAATCAAATTACAAGTGAACGGGACAGATATTAAATAACAAATCATAATGAGCAGATCAGACAGATCAGACAGATCAGACGCGGCACATGTGATTTTTACAACACGTGTGACTGGTCTGTGAGCTTCCCGGGCCGCTAAACGGTTATCAATAGTTTATCGGTTACAGGTCCAGCTCCAGGTACAGATAGGACAGTGTCTAAGTCTGGACCCAGACCATGATCCACCTATTAGTGACCTATTAGTTCTATGGCATCACTCACCCACTGTAGCACCTTTATTTTCACGAAAGTTGTGAATAGCGCCCGTCACTGCCCTGCCTGCCCCAAAACACCTGCTACCGCACTACGCAATTTTTGCAGAGAATTGAATAACGCTGCACAACACCAATGACTGTGGGTCATCAACTAGCTATAAGAGGAAGCTAGCTCGGTATTCCCAGTAAGGCTCTTACATGTTGACGAGGCTAAGTGAGATAAACTTTTGCAAGCTTTTGATCCATGTTTTTGAGAAGCATTTATCAGAAGCAAGGTCAGCCCATTTCCACAGAGCTTTGGCTGCTAGCTAGACCTCTTGGAGATGTTAGCAAACTTGCTGGATAACACTCCCCAACTGTAGAAGGGAGCATAGTAGCAAAAAGAATAAATCCTGGACTGGCATAAGCTAAGTCATTTCCAAACAGGTTAAAAAGCAGGCAAAAGCATTTAGCTACTTGAAGTTGCACCCATTGCTTAAACCGATGTGCAAATGCGCACACACACACACAGCTTGTCTAGTCTCTGTAGACTAGAAGGACTGTCAATAGAACAGAACACTCTGGAGCAGATAAACATGAACCTATTGGCACTGTGCCTAATGGCAGGCATGGGCTAGAGGGGTAGAAGGCCTTTATATAGAAAAGTACTCTGTTAAACATGACCACGGACATAATTTGCTAACTCAGGGTCTACACATGCAAATTATTGCACATGCAAATGTGCTCCTCATCATACTCTCCCTCCTCCCCTTTTTCTTGTGGATGGTAGGTGCTACCCACTTCCGAGGTATGAGTTAAAGACAGTGAGGGCAAAAACAACCACAAACATATTCGTGTACACACACACACACACACACACACACACACACACACACACACTTATATATACACATGTAAAAGTCATCCAGTATTGTCCCAGGCAGACGCAACTCTGCAGCTGGCTAAAGTATCACCTTCCTTCCTCGTTCTTATTCACTGGTGCAGGACCTACACCCTCTACCCAGACCTAAAGTTTAACTGACGAAATATAAGCTGCAAACCTGATCTCAGATCAGAAGAACCAGCTCTAGAGCATAACTGCTTCCTCATGCAGCTCGAGCTCACGAGGAAAGAGGATGTTCTCTACATGGTCTAAGTAAACAAGGTCATTCCTCTCAGAGTATTGCTCATGAGAGGCTGTTCATCCTGCAGCTTTGTCAGGCCACATCTCTCTTAATTACAGCGGGTTTTAGCCTGTCTCAGACTGTGACCCAGTGAGTCTGCAGAGCTCGCAAAAGTCTTGTTTACTAAAAAGGTGGATCACTTCTTAGTGTGGATTTGTTTTAAGGAAGTTATGCTTGTTACGCTAAAAAGGGATTCTTCCGTTCAGTCTTCAATAAATGACTTCATGTGGTCACAAGCAATTGAACTGTGCCTCAATAAATGGTGACGTTAATGTAGGGTCACCAGACTGTGACCCTACAGAAGTATTCAGACTGATAAACAGCATGGTGTTTGCGGTACCGTTATTGCACATTAGAAGACAAACAGGCCAGGCCTGCAGAGCAACATACAACAAGAGCACTGGAGACTGCTGAAGCATTACAGTCATGCCTCACACTGGCTTGAAGCAGACACCATTAACACCGACTGTCTGCCAAGCCATACAACATACGTGTAACAAGTAGTCTAAATACTGAAACACCTACTTCATAAAGGACCTGACCGCAGTACAAGCACATGTTCAGATACCTGCTTAAAGCATGTAGGCACTGCATTTTATTTTTCTATCATTGCTAGAACTTGTGCAGTAATATCGTCATTTTTTGGCTCCTGAAGTCCACATGCTGCATTTCTTCATAATTTGTGCTAATTCATTTTTATAGACCAGTATCCTTTAGCCCAGGGGTGGGGAATTCCAGTACAGGTCCCCAGGGCCTGATTCCAGTACAGGTTGGTGGTTTTTCTGCTCAAGCACACCTAATTTAAATCATTTGTTAACTGCCGGGTTTATTAGGCATACTAAAGCAGGGAAAACACTCACCTTCCCACCTCTGCTTTAGCTTGATTCTTGCCTTTTTGTTTTTTTAGGACTGATAGGTAAAGTAATACATAAAAAAGTAAAGCAAATAAGGAAACATCCCATTTAACCTTGAATAACCAACATTTAACAGAAACCTGGTTTTATTTTCTGTACTTTCTGTATATTTCTAGAATATCTGTATAATTTTCATATCATATATATGATGTTGCAGAGAAAATATATGTATTAAATATGACACGCTTGGCTTTAAGGGGAAAACAAATGGTAGGTTAGCCTGGGATGTTCAAATATGTCAGAAGACAGGTATCTTTGGAGGTACCTGCATCATTTCAAAGGCAAATTGCAATCATGCATTTGCTTCCCGACAGCCAGCAACAGAATCCTTTTTAAGGACCTGTATCATGAAAGACATAGTTAAGTTTCAAAGCACACCACTGACCCCAAAATAGGCTTAAAAACATAATTTCATAGTTTTTGGAGACCACAAAGACATTTACATGCACTATATGGACTAAAGTATTGGGACACTCCTCTTAATCACTGAATTTAGATATTTAATTCAGCCCCACTGCCACAGGTTTATAATCAAACTCCTTATTTAGATTAAGAATGAGATGTTTAGAAAGCTCCTTGTGTAGGCATCCTAATACTTTTGTCCATATATCGTATATATCTACCCATTTAGGCGACAGCAATTTGGGCCCACCCCCTCTCACTGTGAGTTCATTTTCATTTTCTCCACATCTTCTGCACTAATAACTCAGTAGTAACAATAACTGCAGTCTGGCCTCAATCATATGAGCACATGGTCAACAAAGAACAAAGACAAAGAACTGGTCTCAGACCAGTAGATCCTTATAGTAGGACAGCTAATGACCTGCTTTGATGTGTATCTGCTCTCCACTGCCTAGGCTGAACTTCCTTGGTAAGAGGTCTGACTTCCTGGCAGTCAGGAAACAGTTCTGGTGTGATTTGCAACTGCATGAGCAGCAGGACTGCTATAGGGTGCATCAGTAAATCTACTAACCTTCTCCTAGGATAGAAGAGACAAACTTCAACAACAGCAGGATTAACTCATTTTTTTTAATACCCTTGATTTCAGAAGAAACAATGAATGAGCAGGTGTCCCAAAACTTTTGTCCACACGGTACAATTCTCTAGGGAATCAAAAGTGATTTTTGTATGGGGAAAAAAGGCACCTGCTTGGACCTACTGGACCTGATAGCTGCTTTATCTTTAGTCATTTTCATGCTGGGTAAGCATTAGCTCTGCAGCACATTAGAAAACCCTCTCTTACAGACTTTTACACAGAGAAGGTCAACCAGTTTAGATGAGCCGAGGTTCATCCGACGCGTTTGAGCTGAGGCATTTGGCTGTCTCTGAGGGTTACTGTCTACATCGACTGTCAGATTACTAAGTGTGTGTATGTGCAAGCAAGTGTCCTTGGCCTTTGTCTTTCTCTGTTCTCGAACAATAGGCCATTAGAATGAAGCTATTCACCAGCCAATAATTTGTTTGACAGAACCAGACAGAGTGAGGGAGCACACAGAGGTCATCTTTTAAAAGGTACAGAGCTGTGTATAACCTAACTCGGACAGGACACAGAGGTAAGTTCACTGAGAACACACCTGTCTTTCCGGACATACAGAAATGTTAGCAGCATAGCAATGGATTAGACTTGTGTCACAGCTTACAGTAAGTACAGCCACCTCATCTAGACATACAACCAGCAAAAATACACTCACGTTTATTAATAGTTAAGACCATCACACTAGGGCAGATACGAAAAGTGTCATGACTCATTTTAAAGAGCTCTGATAACTGAAAACATTTGCTGATAGCATTTTATATGGTTAAAAATGATATTCTCAGAATCCAGGGATTTTTCTTATACTGGGATCAGTATGCAGTTCAGTATACAATCAAAATCATCCCACCAAAACTGAAGGTCTGGCAATGCATTACATTTTCTGCAGGTCATAACAGTAAAAGGGTGCTCTACTGCGTCTCACTTCCCAAACACCCCCAAAAAATTGGTTCCCCAGAGTTTCTATAAAGCCCTACAATTGGAAAACTACAGTCCACGCTTTCACGGAACAGATTTGTTTCCCTGGAAAGACCAATGGTTTTCCAATGGTACGTCTCCAAGAACCCGAATGAGGACGTGGCTCTGCAGGACTATCGTATCCTCTCACAACGAAAAAACGAGCACAGACATTTTGCATTCAGTGCTGAGGTTCGTCTGTCTGTATCATTTTCTACAAAGCAAAAAGGACGGCTGATGCAGAATGGAGCCTCAGGCAATCCTAACAGAGTTGTGGGAAAATCATTTTTGATTCCACCGCCATGCAGCCTGACTCGTAGGAGACACGTAGTGCGCTAAGAGACTGGCCTCACTTCAATATTACATTTATTTTCCCCACTGACAGTTTCAATGGGTTCCGCAGCGTCAGAAACGATTACTCTCTCTCTCTCTCTCTCTCTAGTTATGCAAGGCCTCTAAGGAGAGGGCTGCATAAGCCTTGCTCTATGAGACACCCAGAGCAAGAAAGAGAAATCCACACCTGTCACCCCTTTTGCACGCTCTCTCTCTCTCACTCTCTCTACGAGGGAAAGTCCCTGAAACAAGATGGTAGAGCTATTTCGCTCAGCTAGACTATCCCTTCCATCTCTCTCTCACGTGAACTTTATCCAAGCCCTCTTGAGCTTGTCATTTTAAAAGATCACTGCAGGATAACTCAATCTGACTCCTTCAGATCCAGATTCAGCCTGTGCCTACAATAAATGGGG
The DNA here is from genome assembly GCF_030463535.1 of Salminus brasiliensis. NCBI lineage: Eukaryota > Metazoa > Chordata > Actinopteri > Characiformes > Bryconidae > Salminus > Salminus brasiliensis. The sequence continues at coordinate 17,868,456 of NC_132886.1, forward strand.
GGGGGTTTAATGGTGAATCACCACTGGTATTACAGATTAGTCCAAAACCAGGTCTAACCCAGGCTTACAAAACCGGCCCGTGGGGCCTAGGACACCATTATCCGGCCATTATACTGCCATTACTGTTTTAGCCCAGTGACCAATGCAAATGAGTGATACAAAGAAGCATATGTTCATGTATATTTACATATGTCAGGAGATTAACGCACCTGATACTGGTGTGATCACTTAACCCATAACCCAGTAAACAAAAACTGCTGGGTTGTTTTGTCTACCCAAAGGCTGGGTTGAACCTGTTTGGTCTTTTTGCTGGGCTATTTCCACAGTGCACAGCCAGTTTGTGAAGCACAGCCATTAGGTGTGTGATGGTGTCACAGTAACAAACCAGACAATGAGTCAGTTAACCCCCTAAAAGAGCCTGTGGCGCTCTATTACTAGAGAATAGCCCCACCAGTTTGTACAGATGTCCCTGCTGTTACTGAATAATACACCTTAGTGTGTAATAAGCCTCGAAGTGTTAACGGGTTAATTGACATTGACCTTACTTTTAATTGAGCTGTTAACATGTGCATGACAGGCTAGCTAACTGTAGCTTGCTGTAACTGGCTAACTCTGGCTTTCTATACAGTTTAGCTTACAAGCTACTTAGCTAACCAAACAATCTTGATTAGACTAGACTTTACATAGCAGCATATTTGTGGCCAGCAGTAGCACAAATATTAAAAATGAATTGATTTTAGACTAACAAAAGTAATACAGCTGAGGTAATTCATTAAAACATGTTACAATTAAAAAGTAAAAAATATATTAATATATAGTTCTCTTACTACATGCTGACACAGCACTAAATAATACCATATTTCAATATTTTGGGCCTATAAATTACCCAAACCTGACCCAGCACATTTAAGTGTCAAACTCAAAGCTCAATAATAATAATAATCCTGTAACCCTGTAAAAAATACTTAACAAAAAATGTAATGATTCATATCAAATATCATTTTCTTGTACATGGTGCTGGACATCTCAGCCTCCTGGTTGTCTACTGAAAGGAAATTAGAGTCCAGAACCAGGTTTAATTCCTTAATCCCTAGCCTAAATGTCTTCAGGGCATGCAGTTGTACGTACAGTACACCGTACACTATGTGCTATTATTGATGCATAACCAAATTTCCAAAGTGCAAAATATCAGCCCTGAAACTGTTAGTCTTTACCAAGCTTGGCTTAAGCTGATTGGCGTCTGACTACGGAAACATGTGCTTCAAGTAAATTCAGTTCAATGGAACTTGGGTACTACTGTAATTATACTAATACAGGTGCTGTGGTATACTAATACAGGTACTGTACAGTGAACTGCTGTAATTATACTAATACAGGATTGTAGAGTACAACAAAACACTGTTAGACTACCCCTCCGGTGCAAGGATTGTGATACTGTACATTGTACTGAGTTTGCTAAACTGCCACTGCTGGGCCCTTCAGCAAGGCCATTAACCTTCTCTGGCGCCGCATTAAAGGCTGGCCACCACTCCGGGCATGTGTGCTCAGTGTCTCACTGAGTGTGTGCGCTCACTAGTGTGTAGGTGTGTTATTACTGCACATATGGGTTAAAAGCAACCACATTTCATCTGTGTCCAACACAAATGGTGAATGCGGTTGTCTTGTCTTGGAGTACATACAGTATTTGTTGAGTACGGAAACAAATAAAGAATTTCTTTGTCTTATTAAAATGCATCATAATCCTAATCCTCAAAGTTATTAACAATCTGATCACATGTCCTTTCAGAGGCACTCTACTGTGAAGCATTTAAAGTCTGTAATCAGATTACATGATCCAGATTACATGTGGTCTTTCACTGCCAAACACTGAATGTGTGAAAATTGTGCAGTGGGTTATAAGCTACTATTAAAGGCTGCAATGCTTTGGGAAACTCATCCCTGAAAATAGAGAATACTGAGAAACAAAGCTTCTCACTCCAGAGATTTGGGGAAAGACTACTTCAACTAACATCAAGGTAAAAAAATAAATAAGCAGAAAGATGCAACAGACACCTAAAACATGAGCATCAGCACTTTTGCTTCCTGTGTTTAGAAAGATTCAACACTTGCATACGCACACATACATACATACATACATACAATATACCAAACAGTACACAAGCACAGTCAAAGCACACACAGAATAATGCACCACTGCAGGAAATGTGTGTGTATGTGTGTCACACTGAAGGGCATACAAGCCCTGGCCCACAGCTGGATAAATGCATGGTATGATTTCCTCTGTAGTGGGTCTTAGCACCCGAAATCCTTTCCCTCTTTTAGCTCTGTCACCTTCCCTGTGGCGGAAATCAAAAAGGCCAGAAGCAAATTCTCTTCTACTGCAATCTCTACAGTGGCCAGGTTCTGCCCACACTGCCCTCTCAAAAGCATGCCAACTTCATTCCTTTTCATTATTTCAATTTTTTTCTTTGCTACTATTATCCACTAGTAAATGACATTTCAGTACTTGAAATATTGTTTTCGTTGGCAATATGATCTCAGCAACACATGTACCACAGCTTCAGTGCACAACCGGATCAACACCTTACACCAAGGCCACGTGTATCACACCACAAAGGACTCCTTCAGTTCCGCTAATAAGCCAAAATCCACAACAGGACGCACAGTACAGCTGAGGGCAGTGACCTAAATTTCCATGGGGAGCGATTTTCTGCCTGACCGGAGCAAGCACTTGGATGACAAAGTCTTTCAGCGAATGGTTTAGTGTGAGGGGATTCCGGAGCAGAGGGATTACCCTGTATCCTCCAGAGATGTTCTCACAGAGGGAAAGAATGTGGATTAGAGAGACATGCAAGAGAGAATCAGTATTTGGGGTTCATGTCAGTAAAGACTTACATGGACCAGAAAAAGCCTGTTGGTTTTGTTAGCAATTAGGTTACTTAAAATAGAGACTAGATTCCAAAATAAAATCCCTGGCAAAGCCATTAACCAAACATCTAGACATATTCTACAACGTCTCGGCCTGTATGATAATAGTATCATTTTGTAACTGATACTTAGAACCTGAAAATTTCATTTATCTATCTTCTTATCTGCTTCTTCCTAGTCAGGGTTGCAGTGTTTCCGCGGGCTCGCCCAGGATTATTTGGCGCAGGGAAGGAAAAACCCCTGGACAGGACGCCAGTCCATTACAGGGTACCACACACAACCATTCACCAATTTGGAAGTCAGGAGGGAACCACAGTACCTGGAGGATACACACATGGACACAGGGACAACTCCTCACAGACAGTGACCACAGCGAGGATTGTACCCACGACCCCAGGCCACTGAAGCTGTGCAAATAATATGCTATTAGTCCTGTACGTTCCACCAAAACAGCTAACGCTACAAGACCTATAAAGATACCCTGTGGTATCTGGCACTTCAGCAACTCAGCAACTGAAGAGTCGTTAAGCCCTGTAGGTTGCGAGGTGGAGTGGCTCCGCAGTGGCTCCAGCACATCCCCTGAGTAAAACAGCACACATGTACTCCACCATCCAAGTAATGTAAACGAAACTAGGACTCATCAGAAATAACAACCTTTTTCTACTGCTTCAAGGTCCAGTTCTGATGCTAACATGTCCAGGCCCAGACAGAACAGCCTATGCTACTTCCTTGCTTTGATGAGTCTTGGGCACCTTGGTTCGTCCCTCTCTGGACTACTGTCGGTAGCTACTCTCCACTGATCCCCAAGAGCCTTGCCATTTTAGAGATGCTCTGACTCAGTAATCGGACCACAGTGATTTGCCCCATATCAAGTTTACTCAGATCTTCGCGCCTAATCATTTCTCCTACGTCCAACACACACAGAGAACTGCAAGAACTGCCTGTTCAGCATTACTCACTTCATCTATTAGCGGTCATGCCTGGGTTCTATATCATGTTTATACATCCCAAGAGATCCTAAGGTCTCAGATCTTAAATAGCTTGTCAGGGCCATGGTTTGTTCACATTCACTGTAAAAGGCCAGGTGATGCTTCTCAGCAGCTGCCTAGCACTCTAAAAATGAAAATAACATTCGCTAGACGAAGACAGCATAGTGTTTCAGGTAGCCATTTCCTCAGTTCATACTGTAAAGAAGAAATGGCAGCAAACAGGAACGGTGGAGGTGAAGTTAAGGTTTGAAAGAAGGCAAATCAAAAACCCTGAATAACACAGCTGTAGCTGGATGTGATTCGGAAACTTTCCCAATCTAAAAGAAAGACTCTGAATCTTCTGAGGCTTTCATCTAAATACATGTAATTATCAGATTAGTAAGTTATCATTGGCTCTTGTCAAACCGCCTATTCTTGGCCCTGTGGAGTGCCTCTGAGGATTCCATCCATAACAGTCAGTCTGGGTCACCACAGCAAAGCCCAGAAGACTTGTGTGTGTGGTTGCTCTTGGACCTCAGGGGCAAAACTAATTACCCCAAGGCAAAATATCATCTGAAAGCCAAGTTCCAGTCTTGCTGTGACAGCACAGCTTAGCTATGAGGAACATTCTGAAGCCAGTGACCACGTCACCCACAGAATCGCCGCCATATGCGATCACGCCGACCCTGATCCCAATACGGGCACACACACACACCGCTCTATACGAGATCACGTCTTACGGGAAAACATTACCACTGTCTGTAAAAATACCCACACTCTAGCCAAGCCCTGTAGACCCTACAGGGTTCCGTGGCATCACAAATCCCCCTAACAGGAACGCCACAGTCACCCCTCGCCTGGCCCTGTGAAAGACACAGTGCTTGAGCTTGAGCTGACATCATACAGGGATTGATACGGCGCTTTAGCTCGGTGTGTGAGTTATGCAAGAGTGAGATCTAATTACACTATGGAAACTACGCCTGATGCAGAGCACAGAGGACAAGCTGAAAGGGATCAAAGTTAATCAAAGTAAAATAATAAGAACAAAAAAATGACTGAATTGTTGGAACTGGACTAAAATTGAGTAAAGTAACAACACAGATTTAACTGCTCAAATGTCCATACTGTATACTATATACACTACAAAATACCTATATCCTCCTAAAACCTGGTGATTAATTTCTGTCCACTTTATTGAACATACGTCTGAGACCTATAAGCAACCAAAGTTCAAGCAGTCTGATTGAATCCTACTGTTCTGTCAAGAGGACTTCATGGGCTTTTATTGTGAGGGGGTGGTCAATAAGCACAGATACTTTCTTATCAAAATGAGGATGTGTCTGAGACAGAGGGTGGAGGCGCTGTGAGAGCTCACTGATTGCCGCTCTGAAACAGTTGGGGAACAAACAAGCCCACCATAGTTGCGGCTTTAGCAACGGGCTGAGTTTGAATGAAAGGGAAAGCAAGTAAGTCTGGACGAACCAGTCGACTAAATCTGCCTAAAAACAGCTCAAAAAACTACTAAAACCATTCGCTCAACTTTGCGCTGTCAGGTATGAGGCTGTATCCTCTAAACGTGTGTGTTTTGAGACTCTTTAAGCTGAAACATGGCCTGTGCTGTGGTGTTCAGGCTGCTAGCTAACTTAGCTAAGCCTAGATAGCCAACTACGAGTCCAAACACGGCAGGATCTGTCTCACTTTGCCTTTCTGTTACTCCCAACAGCCGTCTTTCAGACTTCACTCTCTCAGACACAAGCTTTTGGATTTTGGCCTCCGCATTCAACCCATCTGTGCAGTGAACACACACATAGACAGTGACAGTGAGCAAACATGCCCGGAGCAGTGGGCAGCACCCGGGGAGCAGAGAGGGTGAAGGGCCTTGTCTCAAGGGCCCAATAGTGGAAGCTTGCCGAGCCCGGGTATCGAACCCACAACCCTGTCATCAATAGCCTGGTGCTCTAAGTGGATAAGTTGTGAAAAAGTGGATAGTACCCAACTCAAGCCCTGACCTTAAAGTCACTGTTACATGTAAAAGAAGGACATGTTCTTCAGGTAACTTAGGTTTTACTGCATTTCTCGTGTTGTACAGTGATATGAATTTGAGATTCATAGTAATTAACTAAGAACACAGCATGTGATTAAACAGATGCAAAAGCATACCGCCGTGGCCTTTCGCCTTTCTTCTATCCACTTTATGAAAGCATTTAGAGTCGCCATGTTTGTCAAACACTAGACTACACTAGACTAGTGTCAGGCATATGATACTGTCTCTTGGCCAAAGCGATGAGACGGCCAGAATGCAAATGGGCGCTCCAGTCTTCTCCTCTCACTTTGCTGAAGAGTCAACAAACACCATGGACAGATCAAATGTTTACTTTCCTGTTCAAACAGCCTCTCTTGTGACTCCAAAGGCTGCTTTGGCCAGGAAACCCATATCTTATCCTCTGCATGTCTCTTCATAAAATACAAGGCCATCATTAACACTTATTACCAATGCCAACACTGTCTTTTACACATGCAGTGTAGCGATGTGAAAACGCTCAGAATAGAGGAAAACGTGAACCATCATTTAGACTTGCCAATTTCTCTCATAACTGAACCAAAACCTTCACCCCGTGTATGAACAGCTGTACATTACTGCGTTCTCTTGCCCCAGTCTTATGCTAAATCAATAAGCGAGACATGCTCAGTATCTGACGTGTGCTTCTTTACTTTCGAATGGGAGATGCAAGGCTAACATCGCCAACAAACACTTGGACTGAGACTGTCACCAATGTCACCTCTTTAATTCAATTCGGTCAGTTCTTTAGATGTCCAACTTCAGCAGATCTGTGTGCAAAAACTATTGGTAGAATCAGAATCAGAATCAGAATCAGAATCTCTTTATTTCACCAAGTATGTTACCCATACAAGGAATTTGTCTTGGTGAGAGCAACACGCATGACAAGTAACAAAGAAACACAGAACACAGTCTTAAACTAAAGGAAAATGACACTAAACAATAAATAGGGTAGGGGATAAATTAAAAAAAGTAGAAAGTACTAAAGGTAATAAAGGTAATAAAGAGCTGAAAAATATATTTACAGAAAAGAAAAGGACATAGTAGTAGTAGTAGTAGTAGTAGTAGTAGTAGTAGTAGTGCTTTGCTGTTAGGACCAGTATCATCCTCCAGTTACCTGGCTTGGAAGCTACCGTGTCTAGTCTTGAATTGATTCACAAAATAAAAAATGTTAAGAAACCTGACCTTCACTGCCGCCACACTTTAACTTCTTCCCAGAGACACTTTGTTTCTTCTGAAAACGCAGGAACAGAATGTTCAACAGGTTTAATGTACAAAGTAATTAAAATATGAAGACAATCACATGCACAGGCTCGGTCTGAAATGCCTGGGCTGTTAATGTGCAGCACTTCTCAGAATCAGCAGTTACAACTACCATCCATCTTCTTTTCAGCTTCTTCCTGGTCAGGGTCATGGTGGATCCAGAGCCAACCTGGAATAGTTACAACTAGGACCCGACCTATATACAAAAAACTGTTTCACCAATAGTACAGCCTAGAAATGTATTGATGGGGTGGTATTCTACTGCTTTGATTTGGGAAAGTTTTGATAATCAACAGAGATGAACATTAACATCAGAATCGTATCAGTATGAGCAGATCATCGCTTTGAAAATGTTGAGCTAGATGTTTGGATTTGACCAATACTTCAGATGGGTATGGTTCAGTCAACAATGCTGATGTAGCATTGCTGCATTACCAGTGAATGAAAGTGAATAATCACAGAGCAGCATGTTTCAAATGCCATTTTTCAAATTGGTCACTACAAGCTTTCATTAATTGTTAGCAACATTAGCATGTATGGAACTATTTCTGTACTTCTGTACTAAATATTACTTATTTGTAAGTTTATAGTATGTAGTATATCTGAATTTGTATCGAGGTATTGTTAATTTAGGTAGGCATAGTATTAACATCCACCAATTATACATGTGCTTAAGTGTATGAGTGTATGAGCAGATATGTATTCCACAATTCCTTTATTGGTGCATTTCTAAAAATGAACTATAATAATATTTAAGTAAGCTCTAATTTTTCTCTTTATAGCTAAATCTTTGATAGCTAGTTTTAAACATGAAAGAAAAGGGAGCTTAATGCATTGTTTTTATTGGTTCTATTTCTACCGGGTCAGTAGTTCCTGCTACATCAGCTGTGTTTTAAGTGTGTTTCTGAATTTGGGTCGAAGCACTGCACTGTTTCCTAAAGAACTGCAATCGATTTGCTTTAAAGGTCAGAGTTTTACATCACTAATTGATCCCCATTTTAATGGGAAGTTATCGGTATACAGTGGCATTGCTCAGGAACTGCAGATTTAATGCTGCGCTTACATAGCAGGTAAAAACTTTATACAATCTGTGCGGCAGTGTGAACAGCAAAAAACGCACTGAATCTGAAGCTTTCACATATAGTATTAAAATCCGATACACAGTAATGTGACTCTGCCTGAACAACCAGATCAGAATTCATGGCACTTTTACACCATAGATGACAGCAGTGGGGGAGGTTTTCAGGGGCTTAAAAAGCAAGGTAACAGACCTCATAAATATTCGGGGGTGATGTCTCTGTTCAAACTAAAGCTTGAACACTTGAACACGCTTTGTGTTTGAAGATATTCCTAAAGAAAAGGTCATACCCGGATACAGGAGGACGAACTGTGGTGTGTGATCCTGTGATGCTGGTGAAGCTGATCCTGAAAGCATGTTTCTTTTGCGCATGAGCATCAGTTTAGGAGCTTGAACTGTTCAGCTAAATTTCTGCTTTAAAAAAATGAATTTGGTGAGAAATTCAGATTTGGGCCACTTTACCTGCTGTGTCAACGTAGCCAACATGCAAAGCTTAACACCTCATTTTAGCAACATGGACCACCAGGAGACAGATTTTAGGATTAAGGCCAGCAGACTGGGCCAATATCCTTACTCCTAACTGAAAGACATGCTAGAACTATACCGGTCCTTAGCCCGTACAAAGACCGCACATGATCGACCTTTCACTCAAAACAGTCGCTACGATAGCCATCAGCACAGGAAATTCCACCAATATTGAGTCTGTAATAGGGAGCCCTTTACTGACAAAGGCCCCTCATACACCCACACCCACACTAACACTCACTCACATACAACCCCACACAAGAATCTCTCTTTTGGTCCAGTTCTCACAATCTCTAAATATGCTTGCTCATAAGCATAAGCAAACACTCTCCGCTGTTTACACCCAGTAAGTATGATTATCTCTCCCAGTCTCTCTGGCCTACACATAAACACACACACACACACACACACAGTGGCACTCTGCATAGCGGCCGATGACCTCTGCAAAGTGCCGGATGGGAAATGGGTCATTTGGTCAGCTCCAGCAGGCCTGCCAGAGACCAGAAAAAAAAACAACGCTTCTCTCACACACACATACCAATAAGCCCGAAGGGAATGTGGTACAACACACACATTGCTCTTTCTTGCACACACACACATTCACCCACCCAAATTTAGTACAGTATAGTAACAAGTAACCTAAGAAACATAAAAGTCTGTCTCTCCTTGTAGGGGTATAAAACGCACCAGTGCTTCCTGATGTGTGGGTTCAAGTGGGACTGATTTTCCAGTGCTGGAATTAGGGATGCCTGGTGAAATCTGAATTATATCAGTACCTGCAGATCGTCTTTGTTTACATCAGTCACATCTAAACATTTGTTTAGTTTGGACCGATAATATGAAGTGATGTTTACTTTAGACGAGCAGAACATTCTGTACTAATGTAAGACTGGGCGGCATAACGGTATTACCATGTACCGTGGTATTTTAGGAAATACTGATCTCCAAGTGTGCACTTTTTTTATTGCCAAAATAAAACGCCTGGGCCATGTTCAAATGCAAAAATCCACACTAAAAGCTTGCTTGCTTGCTTGCTTTTATAACTAATCCATATGCAAAAATTCCTTTTATATGTATTTTCAGTGTATTTTTTTTTTGTATTAATCCGTAACACACCTTCAGTACAATAGCACCAAACGAATCGCAGTGAAATCTGAGATTTTATGATGCATGAAATCATTCATCACACATTTTCAGAAGCTTGGTAATCAAAACAAATCATTATGTGGTTGGTGCTTCATACTCATATCTCCTTATCTTGTCAATGTCATATAGTTGCTCTTCTCAGCATGAGCCCTTTACAGAACTAAAGACACATACTGTACACTTACTGAGACCATGAATTCCCTCTGCAGCCTCAGGCGCAGGCACAGTGCAAACGAGTAAACACATGGTTAACAGTGTGAGGCAGCATGGTAAAGGTGCAGTAAGGCCCACGATTATGCAACGCAGCTATTTCCCTGTCATTTAGAGCCAGCACCTTTCTGAGCTAAACTTCAATGCCAGATTTGAACAGATAATATTGTTGTTGTTGTTGTCTGGGCACCTCCTTTCGAAGGAATCACCTTGAGACTTTACCAGGATAGTGTTTTTCTAGCAATAAGGGTTTGACTCTACTTGACTCTACACGTTCAAGAGAACAAAGCCAGTGTGAGTGCCACCTCAGCAGTCACACCTCCCTACTCCTTCTGCTCCATCTGGCCCTCTTATGCAGAGTGAGGGCAATCCAAGCCCAGCAAATATTTACTCAGACTTTCAAGACAGCGTGACAACAAGCTCCAGAAAAACTCAGTCCTGACAATGCCCTCACTTTCTCCTAGTTGACACATGACTCTTTAAACGGTTAGTTTTACGTGGGGAGGTGGAGTAATGTAATTTTATGACATGACATCTGTAATTGATGACTGAGTCACACGGAATAAAAATGTTGGTATAAATGGGAGTGGCTATTCGATTTATGCACACAGTTCCATTATATTTATAAACCTTACTGTTTTTTCCGTACTAGATTACATGGACCTCTGTTTGGAGCGTATCATAGTCATCCTAGGTTTCATTAACAATTTTATTAACTTAAAATGTAAACTTTAAATTAATTAAAATTAAATTAAATGTTTCCTGTCAGTTTAAATGTTTACATTACTAGACCTCTCCATCTAAAGAAATTCTACAGTAAAGAGTAGAAAGTCATGATCCTAATGAAGGAACGTCATGGCCACTAAATAAGCTTTAATAAATTACTATAAATTCTTATTAAAAAATACAAATAAATACAAAACAAAATAAGTTCAAATATATATGAAAAGGAAAATAATGTAGTAACCAATAATGAAGTACCAATATTCAATAACTACTAAGAATAAATCAGTAACTACTGAGAATGAATCAGTAACTACTGAGAAATATTCAGTAACTACTGAGAATGAATCAGTAACTACTGAGAAATATTCAGTAACTACTGAGAATGAATCAGTAACTACTGAGAAATATTCAGTAACTTCTGAGAAATATTCAGTAACTACTGAGAAATATTCAGTAACTACTGAGAATGAATCAGTAAGTACTGTGAAATATTCAGTAACTACTGAGAATGAATCAGTAAGTACTGTGAAATATTCAGTAATTACTGAGAATGAATCAGTAAGTACTGTGAAATATTCAGTAATTACTGAGAATGAATCAGTAAATACTGTGAAATATTCAGTAACTACTGAGAATGAATCAGTAACTACTGAGAAATATTGTACAGTAGTATGAATTGTTCAGTAACTTCAGATGGAGGATTCAGTAACTATTTTGAATTATTTAATAACTGCAGAAACTATTAATCAACTACTGAAAATCACTCAGTAAGTACTGATTCATTCAGAGTTATGATTTCCTCAGTATTGTACTAGCGGGCCCAAATATGACACCTTGCAAAGCAAAACCCAAAATTTTGTAAAACAGTCATGCAGCAGTTAATAGACCATTTCACCCCAAACTGCCCTCTTACTCCCAGATTACCATACTGTATAAATCATAAGAGCACTTTTAACACTGTACATGTAAGACTTTAATGTCCGAGGAGGCATTAAGAGGTCATAAATAAAGTCATTACAAATTATAACACAAGCCACTAGCGAACATCCATCATCTCGGCTTGTTTTGGTCTTGTTCATTTTTTTCCACAGCAGATCTGGCAGCAGGTTAGTCGAGTGCCGAGTGAGCTGTCTTGTAGTCTTATGGACAGTGATGAATTATCCGGTGCTTGGAGTCCATTAGCATGCACATGTGTGCTTATGTCTAACCATTTGGATAGTCTGGGGTCATATTTGACCACTGATGTGGACTGTGCACTTGGCAGGCTAGAGGGGGTTACAGCTGGAGAGACACCAATCTGTCATGTCAGCCTGATCCAGGCCAGACGCCTGTGCATCAGAAATGATACACCGTCATTAAATCCTGGCCTGCAATTGAGAAAACAGCTGTTGGGTGACTGATCCGGCCATGATGGACCTGCAGAATCTGTGCCACATACATTCAGCTGCATTTGAGTTCAACCTCTGTTGTCCACAAAGCTCATTCACACACTTGCGACACGTAACACCCCCATTATAAGGTAAATCTTGATAATAACTACAGCCCTGTGAAAAAGTTAGGACACCCCCACATGTATTACTACTTCAAATGACTAAAATTAGGTGAATCAGGTGCAGCACATTAGCTCAAACATTCAGTCTGGTTTGCTCTTAATAGTTAAAGTGAGTGATATCACCATGGCCAGATCCAAAGAGTTCTCTGAGGCCTTCAGAAAGAAGGTTGGAGTTGCAGATGAGTCTGGGAAGGGGTTTTAAAAAGGTCTCAATTAGAAATCAACCGTTCCACTGTCTTCTAAATCATTGACAAGTGCAACAACTGCCAACACAGCCAGGCCAGGCCGTCCTAGCAAGTTCAGACCAAGAGCAGCCGCAACAAAATGTGTGAAGAAGTCTTAAAATGTCATCACAGGATCTACAGGTAGCTCTTGCCACAGCTAAAGTCAAAATACAGCATCTACCATCTGTCCACTGTCACTGTCAATTATATTATGAGAAATCTACAGATCATTCTGGAGAATTTTCAATCAAGTAATCATGTTCAATCAAGTAATCGTGGAAGCCTTGCCTACATTTATCAACAGTGAAAAGTAAAGGTTTCGGTTATTATCTTGCGGAATGTGCACTGGGAACATATTGTCGCCTAGGGTTCCTGCAGTAGTTTGGTGACTGGCAGGTCAGGTAAAAAAAAATTCTCACAAAATTTGGGGTTGGGAGCTCCGCACAAGAACGACTGCATTCCTTGGTCTATCAAGCTCTGGACCCACAGGCCTCTCTATTTATCTAGAGATGTTCCATAACTGAACTGGAACCAGTCTGAGCATGTTTTAGATACAAATCAGACTCGTTCTCCTGGCAAATTAAACAACCACAAAGACACAGCGATACGCCAGGCCTTCCCTTGCCACCCACAGTACGCTACTAATCCCTTCTGCCTCACTGAACTTCATGGTGAACTTTTATTATATCCAGCTGTCAGCGTAGAACTTCTACAGGCTGGAACTTAAACCACAGAGAGCCAGTCAGTCATCTCAGCCATGACAGACGGACAAAATGCGTAATGCACTGTACTGGTTCAGCTGAGGAATGTGGCAGCAGGTGCCCTCTGAAGACAGGATGCTGTGATGTCCTTACACTTTCTTGTTGTCATTCAGGCTGAAGGCTTGTCCATCAAAGGGATCTCCAACCATTCAGAGATGAAAAGAGATGATGAACAACTATAACCAAACATTAGAAGCGGAGTATCGACATTGAAGGGTATTGGTATCAGGTGAGATCAGTAGAAAATGCACTGGGGATGTGTGCGATGCAGTGATGCCGATTTGGCTGGTTGGGGTGGGTCAACACTTGCAGGCAATAGTCTATGTATTGCAATGTACTCATGTTTCTATATCTAATATTCTATATCTATAGACTCCTTGGCATTGGTCTTGGCAAGTCAACAGTAGAGCTTATGGGTATTACCAAGCTCCACACAAGGCCTACACAAAGCCCAAAGCCAAATAAGACAGCCATGTGATCAGCAGATAGATAGGGGGATTCTCCAGCAACATTGGTGCCAGGGTGAGCGTCAACACTTCTTCTGAAATAAAGCCTGAACGCTGAAGATTTGGACCAATGCTGTAATATTTTGATTGCATTCAGCCACAAGAGCACCAATAAGGCCACGTACTGGTGTTGGATGATTATTCGATGAAGCTCCAGCACTCCACAGCTCAGTGCATGGGGGATGTGTACCCCTCTAGCCAGGCCTGGTGACCACAGGCTCGTGACCCAGAGCGTTTCTGTGGATGTTATACAAGCTGTGTGTGTGTGTGTGTGTGTGCACAACGGGTGGCCCTTTAAACTAGCTGAATTGACTTAGCAGAAGGGATGTCTGGGTATGGGTATTGTCTGAGGTATAGTGGAGGCTACGGCATGGACGAATGTTGCTGCTGTTGTGCTTTTAAGAAGCCAGGGGTCTTACCTGTAGCTGGTGAGACAACTTGAGAGGCCAAAGACCCAGTGGTCAGCTCCAATCCAAGCAGGACAGACAGGAGGAGGCCGCGCAGGAGCACAGCCAGCCCAGTGTAACTCATTGTGGGCCAAAGCTTTCAGTTCCTCCCACGGTAGGGGAGGAGGAGTACGTAGACACACACACACACACACACACACAAACACACACACACACACAAACACACACACACACACAAACACACACACAGGAAGAAAATATGGACAGTAGTGAATTTGCTGCTGCTGCTGCTGCTGCTGCTGGTGGTGGTGGTGGTGGTGGTGGTGCTGCTGCTGCTGCTGCCTGCGAAACGCAAACGTGGCCGTCCAACGATGCCGGCTCGAATGTGTCGAATCACCAGAAACACCAACGCCAGATACCAGAGTTAGAAAACGCACCGTGTCTCAAAATGTGGACAGACAGACAGAGAGCGCTATTAGCCCTAGAAAATGTGTCCTGACTACAAAAATCTCCAATGTCCGGCCGGTTTAAACGCCAAACTCCATCCCAACACCTAGCTAAACCGACACCAAACGACTCAAGCCGGAGAGCCGTTCACCTTCCTTCAACTTCCACTGACGAAAAAAAAGTGCAAATTGCTGAAGAGGAGCCTCCAACATCACTTCGAGCGGACGAGGGACAGACACACAATTCCCTTCTGGAGAAAAGAGACGGCTCCGGATCCACCGCGCCGGTTAAAGTGCCATAGTCCGATCCGTCCGAGCGAGCTACGAGCCCAAACAGCGCCTGTACTTCTTCCACACGGAGCGGCCAAACATCAGCTGTAGTCCTCCCAGCATAGCGAGAGCGCGGAGGATGAAGAACCGCCTCCGGGAGCTACACTGTCAGACCCCGTCCTTCGACCTCAGCCGCATCCGAATATCCAGATTAGGAGCCCGTCGGTCACATCCACTCACAGCGCGAGCGTGCGTGCGTGCGCGCGCGCGCGTGCGTGTGTGTTGTGTAAAAGAGAGAGAAAGAGAGAGAGAGAGAGAAAAGAGAGAGAGAAAGAGAGGGAGAGACAGAGTGTGTGTGCGTGTGTGTGTGTGTGTCAGCTCCTCATGCGTGAGGAGGCTCTTCTCCCGGCTAGCCCCCTTCACCGCGAGGCTGTCGATGCAGAAGTGAAACCGAGGGGGCGGAAGTCCGTATGCAAATCGTCCAGCATGAGGACTGCGAAGTGTTTCTGACACTCTGCCCCTCGCGTGGGGGCTCGTATGTTCGAGTAATGGTGACCACTGGGCACTGTTGATGTCCGTGTCCGTGTCCGTGTGTTCTGGCAGGGTTAGCCTACGTGTCCTGTTCTCCCACCCAGACCCAGAACCGAGTCAGCTCTGTGTGCTGCGTGGTGAGAGGCAGCGCGCGCGCGCGAGAGAGAGAGAGAGAGAGAGAGAGAGAGAGAGAGAAGGATAGAGAGAGAGACATAACACTATCGGTATGCGGGAGACACGCCACAAGTTGTGGGGTGGGAATCCTCCCGGCACGGTGACGTACAAAAACAGGGGTCTCTATTGTCTCACACTTCCTAGTCCTATCACCCCGTTTCTGGCGTCGCGTGCTGTCCGAGCACGCAGACCTAGCTGACCCTAGCTCAGTCCTGTACTCGGCCCTCGAGAAAAGGTGGACTGTACAATGAAGGGGGGTAGGGGGGTAGGGGGGTGGGGAGGGGGGGTCTCGCACCATCTCCACATAGACCTCCTAGACACACACAATGCCGCTTGCGAGGTTTCCTCCTCCCGGCGTGCTGTGATTGGCTAGACTGTCCCAACATGGCAGGATACGATTGGTTGCTATGGCCGCCTTGTGTGCGCGTTTGAACGGCAAAAGGCGGGAACGTGCTCGAGGCGAATTCCCTTACTCCCTATGTAGTGCAACTCAACGTGCTCCCTACTCCCTACATAGTGCACTACGCAGGTCGTGACTCAAATACAACGAAATGCCAAAGAGCGAAATGCCAAAAGAAACGCACTCAGAGTGATTTGGTGAGAAATGCTGGACTGTGGAGAAACATATAAAGGTCATGATTGCTATAGCACATACACAGATCAGCCATAACATTAACACCACCTCTATAGGTGCACTTTGTAGTTCTAGGATTACAGACTATAGTCCATCAGTTTCTCTGCATACTTTATTAGCCTCCTTTCACCATGTTCTTCAATGGAAATGACCCCCTAGGACCACCACAGGGCAGGTATTATTTGGGTGGAGGGTCATTTTCAGCACTGCTGTGACACTGACATGGTGGGGACGTCTTAAGTGTTGCGCTGGTACGGGTGTGTGATCAGACGCGGCAGTACTGCTGGAGTTTTTAAACCCCTCAGTGTCACTGCTGGACTGAGAATAGTCCACCAACCAGAATTACTGAGCCAACGGCATCCTGCAGGTAATGTCCCGTGAGCAGCGATGACGGACTAGAGGATGGCCAACACAAACTGTTCAGAAACAGATGAGCTTCTGTCCCTGACTTTACATCTACAAGGTGGACCAGCTAGGTAGGAGTGTCTAATAGAGTGGACAGTGAGTGGACACAGTGTTTTTAGAAACTCCAGCAGCACTGCTGTGTCTGATCCACTCTGCTCTGTGGTGGTCCTGTGGGCTCCATGGGATTCAACCCATCTCCTAATCAGCAAGGCCTTCACCTATCACCTAAGCAGTAGGGCAGTAGTTTTCTCCCAAGAGGAATTCACTCATCATCTACCATGATGAAAACTGAAAAGCGCTGATAGATGAGGGAGAACACAGCCCAGTTTGACAGTTCTGGTATGTGTTAAGTGTGTACGGTATTCCAATGGCTCCCTACTCCCTTTTTAGTGCACTTAACAGGTCACAGAATAAGGAATTCTACACTAACGAAATGCTTAATGATTTACAAATGCTTGCACTAACACCTCTTCCTTTCAGTCCACTTGTTTTGCTAATAATTGTGATGATGCAGCACCTCCAATTCATTTGCAACCACTTGATAGATTTGAATCAAGTAAATTCAAACAGCCATTTTATTCAGTATGGTGCACTACAGGTACTTACATACACTCATCATGGACATAAATGTCCTGGCAATACTGATGTCTAGAACCAATAATTACGTATTTGGAGTCTTATTTTTCTGGGAAGGAATGAGTATACATCTTTAAAAATAATTTAAAAATGTAAAAATCCCTTGAACAGACACTTTTGGTAGTCATCAACAAGCTTCTGATGTGATCAAAGTTTTGACCACTTGACACACTTGAATTAAATGGTATTTGTTTGTTTCCTGGTACAGACCCCGAAGGTATTTATAGTTTGTCCTGTTTTTGATGGAGAAATTGTCTCTATTGTCCAAGGAGGGCTTTTCACTAGGTTTTGGGGCATGGCTGTAAGGATCTGCATTCAGCGACAAGATCACCACCCCACCTCGTCCCAAAAGTATTGGATGGAACATCGTCATTCCAGAGAACAGTTCCACTGCTCCACAGTGCAATGTTGGTTTTATAGCCATCTTTATAGCTATCTAGACCATAACTGGCATTGGACATGGTGCCAATAGGTTCATGTTTATCTGCTCCAGAGAGTCCAATTCTTTTGCCAGTACTTCTCTATAGGGACTAGACAGGTTGTGTGAGCAATAGGTGCAATCTTAAAGTAGCTGAATGCATTAATTCAAAGGGAGTCCACAAACATTTGGGCATAAAGTGTATTTTCAATAGGGTTGAGGTCAGGACTTTGGTGAGGCCATTTGAAAAGTTGACCATTTTGAGTTTATGCTGAGGAACTCTAGACTTCCTTCTTGCTTATTTCATTCCCTTTATGCAATGTCCCAGTTTCACTGGCTACAACACAGCCTCGGAGCATGTTACTACCACCACCATGCTTAACAGTTGGTACAGTGTTCTTGGGGTTGAATTCCTCACATTTTTTCTAGTTATACTTATTGTTTAGAAATGGATCCTAGAGACATTCCTGACTAAATCTACAATCATTCTTCTCATCCTTCCCTGGAGTTTCCCTTTGAAATGTGTGTTGGTCAGTCGAATCCAACGAGTGCTGTCAAACTTACTCTAACTTTTTAGGTGGACAGAGAGAAGCTACCAGCTGTAGTCAATTATGATGACTAACAGGAAGTTAAGAGCAATTTCTTGTTAAGTTAAAAGACATTTTGGATACCCAATAAATTCATAATCTAAGTGGGTGTATATATATTTCTGCCTCTTTATATATCATGTTGACCATGTGGATTTTAGAACCCACCCCTAAAAGTTCCTAATTATGATTGGTGACATGCATCTGACCTGATACCTTGTCAAAAATGTGTCAAACCTTTGGCACAGACCACACTGATCATTCAATTTTATTTTTTTATAAAGGATTTTCCAAAAATGTTTACAATTGATATAGAGGCTATGTAACAAAACAAAACAAAAAAATTAACCAGCAAAAAAGATGTGTCATTTGGCCAAGGGCGCCCAAACTTTTGCATAAAACTGTAAATAAACAAAAGTGCCATAAAGGAAACATGATAGTGGCCTCTACATGAAATCTTTCATCAAGGAACAGTGCTGGAGTGATGAGTGGTGACACAGTACTTCCAAACTGCACCCTTCTGGCCAGCAGGGGCGCACAGCTTTAATTCATGTCCTAGAGCCATGGTGGGTTAAAAATGACAGGGGGGGGTGGTGGTGATCATCTCCCTGACGATAAGCAGAATAGGCCGTGGGAAGCTGGGTAAACAGGTGGCAGATGGAGCGAGACCGAGGCTCAGGGTGAGGCTCAGGGAGCGAGAAGGAGGGCAGAAAACCGACGAGTGGCATAATTTGATACGAGCGAGCAGTAAGGCAGGGCAGCCAGCCGAGCAGCAGAGGCATAGACGTACTTAGCATATGTCAAAGGAGTTGAGAGGGTATTTTTCTACCTGAGAGTTAATGATTGTAATACTGAAAAGGCTGAGCGTTCCAGTCAGCAGTCACACAGTGCTACACAGACCCCTGAAAAAACTATTAGACAGCCATCTCAGGAAACACCAGTAGTTCAGGGCTGGAACAAAAGAAGCACAATATACGATACCAATATTGAAAAACTGAGAAGCTACAAATGCTGATCACGGTTGGGTTTCCCAAAAGCATCTTAGCTCAAACATGATTCTTAAGGGCCTGAATTATTTTAATACCAAAATAGCTTTAGGAAACTGATCCCTAATATTTATTTTCAAATATGAACCATCATTAAAAAAATCGCTCTTCAACTTAAACTCTTCACTTAATATGAGCAAAAAGTAGACTATCATGCTTAAACCTCTTGAAGACGTCTCTTCCACGTCACTGAACAAAATACAGTTTAAAAACATGACATCACACAGTCCGAGACTGCGCTAGTCCATTTTTAGTCCAGATTTATTTTTTTAACTAAGGGCATTTAATCCAGCATTGCTTTTGGCGTGATATGGATATGTGGTATCAGATCTGTGTCATCTCTAAGCAAAATCCAACCAAGCTGGAATAGTGGGCAGTAGTTCATCATTGACTGATATGAAAACTTTGTGACCAATACAGATTTTATACAGACCCCACAGGCTTTATTTAGTGTTTTACCTAATATGATTGTCAGCTGTCAAATGTGTCAAATATGATTTTCTTTCTTTTTCTTATTTCTTTTTCTCAAGCCACTGATTATCAGTGTTTTATTGTGACAAAATATTTTTATCACAATTACACAAAAACCTTTTCTCCAAAATTACAACTTTAAAAACCTTAACTGTCAATGTAAAAGCATCATTTTGGAGCATTTTTTATTGATCTACATCCATCATGAAACAATATTAATGAAACATCAATTAAGACACAGTGTAAGGAACAACTGCTAGACTAATATTATGTGAAAAAGTGAAAAATGACAATAATAGAGTACAAGATTTTCGCCCGACAGCGAAGATATACTGACTAATATATCGGCAGACCAACGTATGAGTCGGGATCTAGTCAACAGCTTGACTAAGCAGAAATGAAGACGGCAAAAACAACATTAAATAACATTTTAATGAATACATATCTGTGGATCTGTTTCAAAATATGCAACAACTCATATCATCATACCTGACCCTACCCATTTCATCTTACATCACTTTAAATGAGGTAAAAAATATATATTAAAAAAAGCATTTCACAGCTTTCACTGCAGAACAAATAACATAAATAAAAGCATGGGTACATTTTTTACAAGGCCGTTCGAAAGGAACATCAGATATGACTGGCATGTCAATTACAAGTATGTATATAACATGAAGAGAAAAAAAAATCACCTGATGGGAAAATCTGTGAAGGGTTGGGGAATAACCTCTTTTCAGGTTATTTGGCATGGATTTATCTATTGCAATTTCCATCTACTATCCTGCTGTTCAGGGGGACGTGTCTGTTACATAATAGCACCTTTTAACAGGTGGGTTTTTTTAAATACAGACACATGAGGGCTTTTGTCTTACATAATCTTCATCATAAATCCGCGAATTAGTCAAAACCAATACCATTGCATGTAAAACAACAATTCTTGATATTAAAACAGAGTGGAAAGGCTGTTTGCTCTGAGGCACATATCATCAGTACAAGCCCTAAAGAATGTGTGGCACACACAGTGTCATAAACTGACACAAGCATTCAAGAACTCTTACTGTTACTAATTACTGCAACCAAGGGATGCTGACGCACATGCATTTTACATACAAATGTTGTAAGATATCAGATTGCACTTTGTATTTCAGCACTTGTTTACCGTTCCGTTTTGGATGCTATTAATACACTGTTGGATAAGGCATAAAACTGTAGGTTGATATTTAAGCATGTCAACAATGTATAATGAATTGGCAATAGTAGCTATAAACTCCATATTCATTGTAATGTACATAATGTGTAATCATTTATTAACAGCAGTTATATTCCTGTACTTATTTCTATTATGTACGTGTGCAATTTTACACAATCTACACATCTAAAGATTGGCCATATTTTTAAATCCCGAAATAGAGCTTGTTGGCCTGATCTGAGCTAAAGCCTACCTGATAAGAAAGAGAAGTCAAGCCTTTGTTTTGGTAGCGTGCAGAATGTTGTTTGTGTTCTGCTTGTGTTTTCACTTATTATCTTGTTACGTTTGGAAGGTTATCAGTCACTGTAAATGACTTAGTTGGCATGGGCATGCATAGCTTGGCAGACCACTTGGAGGCGACACCCAGTGCACATGACTTAGGCAAAGAGGAATACCTGCAGCAGAGGCATGACCTTTAGGGTTGAGAGGTCGGCAAGGACGGCCTACAACAAAAAAAGGATACCATCAGTAATTAGGTTTTCAGATGAAGTTTGTGAACGAAATGTTGATTTACTGTGAATTAAGGTCCGGGTAAGGAAGGCTAATATGACAGAAATGTAACATGACAGATGTTCTGATAAAACATGGTATGTCTTATGATATTTGGGGTTCCAGAGAAACAAAATACACCTGTGAAACAGAAGTGCTACACTCTTAAAAATAAAAGTGCTTCAAAAGGAAGAAAAAAATAAAGAGAACCATAAAGAACCATGTTTGTAATAGAGAAGTGTTAGGATGAAGAGGTTTTTGACCAAAGGTTCTTTATACTATTTAAACATGGTTTAAATAAACATGGTTTCTAAAGTGGTTATTCTATGGCATATCTCAAAGAACTATTTGAAGCACCTGTATTATATAAATGTATATTTGCACTAAAGGTAAAAAAATAATAAAATAAAAATCAATTAATATTATAAAAGAATAGTCTAAAATCAGTTACTATGCAATTTATGCTATTTTTATACGCTAATATAGGTTCTATCATTTCTTTTTAATATTGTTGTTCAGCATGCTGTTGTTCAGTAGACATACGGATGATACCATGTTTTACTATAGCTGTATTAGATCAAGAACCTAGCCATGCAGTCTGCCTCTACTGCCTCTACGAAGCTCACTGAATTCCAGTGTGGTACTGTTCTAGGAAGCCACCATTGCAACAAACTGGCATTAACATCAGCACAAAAACTGGGCACCAGGATCTTCATGGCAGGGGTTTCCATGACTGAGCAGCTGCATGCAGGCCTTACATCACCTAGCACAATGGCAAGTGCCGGATAGAGTGGTGTAAAGCACACCGCCGCTGGACTCTGGAGCAGTGGAAATGTGTTCTGTGGAGTCATAAATCCCGCTTCTCTATCTGGTAGTCTAATGGATGAGTCTGGGTTTGGCAAATGCCAGAAGAATGTTACTGGCCTGACTGCCTTGTGCCAACTGTAAAATTTGGTAAAGGAGGGAAAATGTTATTGGGTTGGTTTTCAGGGGTTAGCATAAGACCCTTAGTTCCAGTGAAGGAAACTTGTGAAAGAAACTTGTGGAAACCCCTGAGGGAGACTATTTTCTGTTCCAATATGACTGTGCCCCACTGTACAAAGCAATGTATAATATACATTGTATAATATAATATATATAATATATAATAAAGGCATGGTTGGGTGAATTTGGTGTGGAAGACCATCAGTGTCAAACTCCATATTAATGCCAATAGACTTAGAATGGGGCTCAAAAAAAAAAGTTCATGTAGGTGCAATGTGTAGGTGTCCCAATATGTTTATCTATATAGTGCAAGTTCTTACATGGCAACTGTACAGAACATTGGCAAACATGTCTGTACAGAACAATGGCATCTCTCAAAGAACTATTTGAAACACCTGTATTATATAAATGTATATTTGCACTAAAGGTAAAAAAAAAATAAAATAAAAATCAATTAATATTATAAAAGAATAGTCTAAAATCAGTTACTATGCAATTTATGCTATTTTTATGCGCTGATACAGGTTCTATCATTTCTTTTTAATATTGTTGTTCAGCATGCTGTTGTTCAGTAGACATACGGATGGAAAGAAAGGAATATTGTGATGTAATTTACCACTATAACATAGAGCTGGGCAATATGATTATATTTTATTGTATTGTGATCAATTTTGTTATTGTGATACACAATATGCTTTTCTAAACATACTGAGGATATTGTTAGTGCTTAATACACAGGTTTCATTTCAAACAGTGTAATTAGACTGGTTTAATTAGATAAAGTGCAGCAGATGTTTAATAAAAGTCAATGTACTCTATACGGTTGATTATCTGAATAGTAGGTTTTAAGAATCTGTCACTACTGATGTATTTCGTGTGTGATGTAACGTGTATACATGTATAATGATAAAAATTGTGTATCGTCTTTAAATATCATGACATAGTATTTTCACACAACGTCAAATTGTGTTGGGCAGCCACTCTGATGCAACATCTCGGCTTCAATAAGAGGCCAAGAGTTTGGGCAGTGCTAAGAGTGGAGCCAGATGCCCTGCAGATGCAGTAGCGGATCCTGAAGGCGAAGGAGTCGGGGGGAGGTGTGGAATCAAGCGTTCTCAAGCTGTGGCCTTTTGGGACTGGAGGCGAGTAAATTTAGGGGCTCCTATCATGTTTGCAAGCCTCTAAAGTTTCAGGCCCAGGGCCTGGACGCTAAAAATATGGTGTGTTATGATATGTTCTCCAGTAGAGCCTGTTGGTATATGAGCAAGCAGATACTGTCCAGCCGCATCTTCCCTCCACCCCAGGGCCCAGGCCCGTGCGTCACTGCGGATTACGGCCAGGGGCCATTGCCAGCAGCTCAGATGAACTTTTACTACAGCTGTCAATCAAGCCATCGCCTGAGACTGCAACCAATGATGCTGCTCTTGAAATGCTATTAGGTATCAGTGGGACAGTTTTTCTGCTAAAAATGAAAAGTTACTCATACAGTCTTCATCAGGACATAAATGGCCCATTACACCCTTGTTTCCTTGTGATCAGTGACAAAAATAGATTGTGTAATCTTGATAAAATCCTTGTGCATCAGCTGTAACACAAATGGGTCCACACAAGACATGTGTTCTCGCTCACATCTCCAAAACAGTAAGTAGTCAGGAGAATGAAAAAATGTTCTTTACTGTTAATGTGACTTAATGTAATGAGTTTTTGACCCATTACTAGTGGTGCATTTGAGACCCCACATATATTACAATTAGAGGCTAGTCTAAAAACACTGGCCACCATTTATGTTCTACTGGCATCATAGTGGTGCTTGGTGCTTGAACCCTGCGATGATTGCCACTTGCGATGTAATTTGAAGACAGCGTTCAGCTGTCATAGTAGTTACTACATTCCATGGAAATCAATGTATTCTTTAACAATTTCACATATTTTAGACAAATGAACCTTTTTACCCATTGTTAGAAAACAAGAAAGAAAGAAATTTGAATAAACTTCCATGTTTAAAAACTGTGGATTTTTTACATTACAGCTGAATTTACTTAGTTCTGATTGACTGAGAAACCTACAATTATAATCTTAGGTAATACAAGCTTAGCTAAGATTATAAATCTAAAGTTAATAAAAAGGGAAAAAAAGTAAATATGAGCTTTTGATTCGAAAGTGTCAGTATGCACATTGACCCCATCACATTTGGTTCTGGACGCGTAGGGGCCAAGGGAGAGAGTGATCTGCTTTTAAAAGTGGCCAGGCCAGCGATTCTGAGACATGTGCCTCGGAGAGACTAGGTTACTGGTGCTGGCTGTGAGTCAATGTGCTATTTCAGTCACCTTTCGCCCTCTCTCACGCTCGCATGAAACACACACACTAACCTCAGCTGAGGCCAGTGATGTCACTTCCATCAGATTTTCAGCTCGGAAGGCGAAGACAGCAGCCGCCAGGACTGGGGGGAGAAGGATGGACAAACAGCCTATCACATATTAGGGTCCAAATGACACTTCAATGTGTGACAGGTTGGGCATAATTACTGGAATTGTCCTTTCTGCGTAGTGTGTGAGTCACAGTCACAGGTGTATAAGATCAAGAGCCTAGCTATGCAGTCTGCCTCTACTGCCTCTACGAAGCTCACTGAATTCCAGTGTGGTACTGTACTAGGAAGCCACCGTTGCAACAAACTGGCATTAACATCAGCACAAAAACTGGGCACCAGGATCTTCATGGCAGGGGTTTCCATGACTGAGCAGCTGCATGCAGGCCTTACATCACCTAGCACAATGGCAAGTGCCGGATAGAGTGGTGTAAAGCACACCGCCGCTGGACTCTGGAGCAGTGGAAATGTGTTCTGTGGAGTCATAAATCCCGCTTCTCTATCTGGTAGTCTAATGGACGAGTCTGGGTTTGGCAAATGCCAGAAGAACGTTACTGGCCTGACTGCCTTGTGCCAACTGTAAAATTTGGTAAAGGAGGGAAAATGTTATTGGGTTGGTTTTCAGGGGTTAGCATAAGACCCTTAGTTCCAGTGAAGGGAAATCTTAATGCTTCAGCATTGAAGACATCCAACTTTGTGGAAACCCCTGAGGGAGACTCCAATATGTTCCAATATGACTGTGCCCCACTGTACAAAGCAATGTATAATATACATTGTATAATATAATATATATAATATATAATAATAAGGTATGGTTGGGTGAATTTGGTGTGGAAGAACATCAGTGTCAAACTCCATATTAATGCCCATAGATTTATTAATGGGGCGTCATAAAAGCTCCTATAGGTGCAATGTGTAGGTGTCCCAATATGTTTATATGTTAATATGGCAACTGTACAGAACACTGGCAAAAACTCTTTACACCTCATTTTAGCAATGAAGAATGCAAAGATCTCAGTTAAACATGCCACACTACTTAACTGGACTAAGCTAACTAATCTTAACTTAAGGATATAAACACTGGGCATCATTTGTGTTCTACTGGCCTAATTATGGCACATGGCGCTTGGACCACAATGATGCCACTTGCAATGTAATGTGATCTTTTTGACAAATTAACCCTTTCTTCCATTGTTATAATGGAAATCACTTAAAATGTACATAATGTGAATTTACAACATACTTTAATATTCTGCAAAGATTTTCCATCCTAGCAGTGGCTGCTATAAAATAATCCATTTGTAGGCCAATGACATGCTTGTAAACCTAATACAAAGCTAAGCAAAAAATGAAAACATTCATCCTTATAATTCTGTAAGTGCAGAGAACACTTCTACTACAAGCTGACAAAAGCTGTTTGCGTAAATGAGGGAAAACTGACCCACCTGCAACTATCTCTAAGGAGTCATAGCCTAGGATACGATCCCATAGCAACAACAGCTGGTCAGTGGAAAGGTACCCTGAGAAAGCCCGAACCATCCATTTGAAGGCGATACGCAATCTGAGCCAGAGACACACAAACACACACATACAGAACAAAAAGCAGTCAAGTTGTTCAAAGCATTTTCAAAGATCAAGTTACGTCCTTTAAAAAAAAGGCTTTACAAGGTAGTTTATTGAACTGTGAGACTTGTAAGTGCATGGAATACACACTAGGTGGAGCCACCTGAATGGTCCATGCCAGAAGTCTTTTTCCTCTTGGCCCTGGAATGAATCTCTGATTACTCAGAATAACACTAGTGATCAAGAATCAGTCTTTGCACTTTGAATCCTAATAAGCATAGAAAAAAGTTTACACACGCATATATATGGCCTACAAACCCAGGGCTTAAACCCAGACCCAGACATTCAGTGCTATTAATTGTTTAAAATCTAAACAGGACAAACCTAGGAACCAACACACCTGCCGGTCACATGTTCTGATATTTTTGCTTACCTGGAAAAAGGGGGGTTCAAGCAAAATGTGTTAAACACATTTAGATGTAAATATCCAGCAATTCTGATCTTTTATTTCTTGCTCTTTGCTGTATAGCAAAAGCAAAAAAAATCTGCCTTGCTGTTAAAAACATTTTAAGGTTTTGTAACATCCAGTTCCATTTTTTCTAAAATATATTGTTGCTGTTAACCAAAAAATGCAATTTTCATAATGGCAACTTTAGAGGAGGAGGAAGAAATTCTGAAATTAACACTACTGAATACATTTTTACATTTTAACTCGATTTAACTCAACTGCCATATTCAAATTATGTCTTAAAGGGAAAAAGACAGCAAAAAGGGTGCAGGACAGTAATTATATACATATATGTACATAAATACTGAAAATAGTTAATATGCTAAATGAATGACTGACATGATGTATTCAGTATAATACATACGACATAATGTATATCAATGGCACATTTATTCACACTTACGGTTGAGCTCCGATCTCTTGTAGATGATAGAAGAGCTGAGGAAGATGGTTTTGAAGTAGCCTCTCAAAGTGCAAACAAAGAGAAACTATACCCTATAAAACACACACACAGACACACACACACATGTCTAAACACAGACAAATCTTAAAGCGCATACTTTCCACCCACACACCGAGACATTCTACAATATATACTTACTGAAGGGGAGGAGGATATAGAGTGCAGTCTGAAGAAGTAGCGAACGTACATCTCCCTGAATACGCTGTAGAGCTTAGACGGCTCATTGTACAAGAAACACAGCGGAGCCACTGCAGAAAGCGAACACACACATACACACACACAAAAATGACACATACACAAATTAAAAGAACAAAACTTGAGTCACTGACACCCAAATCAGAGATTAGAGTATTTGTCACACTCACCATACATTGAGAAGCCATGAAAAGGGATAACTCCTGAAAGATATAAAAGAGAATAAGTGTTGTATGTTGGAGCAGGGGTGAACTGGCTATACTAAATAGATGCAAATACACAAACAATTAGTTACATCACGAATGAATGAACAAACATGCATTGCCATGCTTTGTTTTGTTTGGGCTTAATGTTAAAGGTGAAACAGTCTTTTCACAATTTTAATAAAGAAAATACTGTATTATTTCTGCTTTGTACAATTTTAGATTGAAAAAAAGTATAGGAATCCCGATATATTACACCTGAGGTCTTGGACCTAATTAGCTTTTCTCATTTTATTTACAGTCATCATTAGGAAATGTAAGGTGATGCAAATTTATATTTCGCTTTATAAACACTCTGAATCCTCAAACTGTGTCCCAACAATCAGCAGCCATGGGCTCCTCTGAACAGCTGCCTAGCACTTAAAACTTAAAAAATGGATGCCAACAAAGCAAAAGGCAGCTATGAGAAGATAGCAAAGCTTTTTCAGGTAGTCGTTTCCTTTTTTATTATGTAACTAATAATGGCAGTTAAGGATAAAGTTCAAAAACTGTGGAGGTCAAATTGAGACCATGAAAATTTTCCCAATATATAATATATTTATAGACAGCCTTTTTGGATGAACTATGAGTGAGAAGTGATTAATAACAAATTACAAAAAGCACTGCATGGAAACATCCAACTACAACAGAGTAGTATTGTGGCTGTCAAACAGGTTCCTGATACATGACTGATAGAAACCATTAGAAATGTAGATTAGTTGACAGTACCATTTGGAGGATAGACCACAGTGAACTCCTCTGCACCAGTTTTGCCTGAGGTAAAGACAGTATTTTACTTATTAGATCAAATAAATGACTCTCTCTCTATATATGTATAAAAATATAAATGTGCTCTAATATGGTGCACACTAATAGACATATAGACACACACACATGAAAGCATTAGCATTACCCTGAATGTAGGACTTGGGAGGGGTGGCGCTGTTGTAGCTGAAATGCTCCAAAACTGCAGTGTCTCGAGAAAAGCACAGCAGGACCTGTTCAACAAGAAAATCAGCACCCAAACACACACATACACATACACACAGACATAAACACAGAGAGTGAAATCCTTCCTGACTACAGAATTCTATTTTAAATCATTTTCATTACGTCAATGGCAAATTACTGTGGTGTAATTACCTCTAAAGAGCGCTGCCCTTAAGCACACATGCTCAGCCTACAGTAACAGCTGCTGTTCTTTATCACTTAGCAGAAATTCCAATAATAGCACTTCATGACACACAGAAATAATGAAAGCAAAATACAACTCCTTCTCATTTAGTGTATTACTGGCCTTTTCTTTTTTAGACATTGATAATGTGCCATTGCTTCAAGGGCACACTGTCAAGCAAACGTGCTAAAGAAAACATATTTCATAAACCCTCCTCTGTTTCTTCCTCGGTCTTTTTTAAGTTTTTAAAAATACTGATTCAGAACCGTATTGCTGTTATACAACAACAGACAAAATTCTTTATCTGCTCAGAGACTTTGAACAAAACCAATATTTAAGTTCAGCCTGCTGCCGTTAATCATTTCACACCTGTGGTTTGTGATAAGTCTCCATAGAGATGACATCATTTGCTCCAGTAAATGCTGCTGAACTTTCTGTTCTGTATGTAGACAGTTTATAGCTGCTATTGTATATATATATATATATATATATATATATATATATATATATATATATATATGTGTGTGTGTGTGTGTGTGTGTGTGTGTGTATGTGTGTGTGTGCATAATTTCAGATATATCGCTGTGAAAAGTTGATTGATTTATCTTATGTCTTGACAAAATACACAAAATAGTGTATTTATACATAAAAAGTTTTTTTTTTATTTATTACAGGAAAGAAAGGTTACCTATCACAAACTGGCCAAGTGTGAAAAAGTGATTTCTGGCTTAGTTACCTGATCAACCATAAGCAAAATTTAGTTCATAACCTGGATTTAGATTTGATTAATAACTGCCCAGTGTAATATAAACATAACTGAAGTAGAAATGTCTAGCAATATAAAATCCAGCAAATAACACTGACAGCCATTATTTCCAAATGGAGATAACTTCAATATAAAAAATAAAAGTGGTGAACCTCAGACAAGGTCAGTGTTCGTCATTTCCATCATCAAGGTCTCTTCACAAAGCAAGCAACAATCATGGGTCCCCCATTCATTTTCAATAAGTGCGAGACAAAAAGGTAAAGCCATGCATGCAGACCTTTTGACTTTTGTGGGCAAAAGGCAAGAATCACACTGCTGTAAGCCACTGAAATCCAATGTCTATACATCAGATTATGTGTATTATGTCTATATAAGCCTTTAAGAAAAAGACTGGGTAGACATGGCCTTTGTGAGAGAACAACTGCCAAGCAGAAGGAAAATTCCTGCTTATCCATCAAAACTATCGAGACACCTCAATGGGAGTATTTTGGAATTGCATTATGTGGACTGGTGAGTCACAAATGTAACTTTTTATAAGATGTAAGGAGATCCCTTAGATCTGGTTAATGCAGTATCCCACAATACAAACCTCATACCAAACCAAACCTCATGTCAAACATGGTGGTGGTAGTGTAATAGTGTGGGGAAGCTTTGCTGCTTTGGGGACTGGGCAACAACTCCAGTAGGAGAATATCCAGTCATCAGTCAGTTATGTGAAGCTCAAGCTAAACTGGGTTATATGTTACGATTTAAAGCACAAGAGCAAGTTCAGTAATAAATTATTCCACAGAAATCTCTGAAGAAATGAAGACTATGGACGGTCAACGTCATGATTTTAATCCCATTGAAATGAGGCAGGACCTTAACCAGACTAGATACTCCTTTATGTGTCTGACTTCTGACAATTCTGCCAACAAGACTTTCCCTACAGCAATGGTAAATCTCCAGTTTTTGTGTTTGGTTGCTGATAAGTGGCATCTCATGGGTGATACAGGTGCCGCAAGGCTTTTTCTCTGCACTAAATAAAATGAAAAACTGTGCTGTGTTTCCTCATGTTCTTCATGCCTTATATTACATTGTGAATAAGGATGTAAAACCATTTAGGGTGACAAATATGTATAAAAGGAATGTGTGGGCAGATACATAATTACAGCACTGTTTGTGTAATTATATTTTAATAGTCTGTCAAACCAACAGTAATAACTGGATTTAAGAATTAATGTTTACCAAGATATAGAACATGAACTCAGACTTGATGAAAGAATAAGACACAGCAAGACTGAGATCGCACCTAGCTATGGCAGTAACTGCAAAATGCAAGCAGATGCAGGTAAAATAATACAGAAACTACCAGATTCATCTTTTGGTCTGGCTGAATTAAGCATACGCTACAAGGACAAAAGTATTTGGACACACCTTTTAATTTAAATGCTCTGAATTCAGGTGTTTCATTCAGTCCCATTGTCACAGGTTTATAAAGTCAAGCACCTAGTCATGCAGTCTGCCTTTACAAACATTGTGTAGGATGCCACCACTGCCACATGGCCGTTTGAGAAATTTCTTCACTCCTAGATATTTCACAAACAACAGTGAGAGTGGTGTTACTGGAAAGTTAATGATTTTAGGAACCACAGCAACTCAGTATAGCAATAGTGCATAGTGGCTAAGGTGCATAGTGCATAAATGTAATCAACGCTCTGCTGGCTCTATAACTGCAGATATTCCAAACCTGTTGTTAGAGCTGCAAAAGGAGACCAACTACATACTAATGCTTATGGATAATAAATTCCAAGCAGAAAACAATCAAGTAAGCAGGTGATAAAGCATGTGTGTATGTGTTTGTGTCCAGTAACACATTTGTGAACCTTAGGACAAGCACATGTAGAATATAAGGAAATCTCAGGAAACTACACAAAGTAAATGACTGAAAATGAAACAAATGGTGTGCATCCGGTCAGCACTCACCTGATACAGAAAGTCTTCAAACACAAAGTAATAGTCGTCATTACTTGCAGTCAGCTTCACATCCTGGCGCAAATGAAAAAGAAGCATAAATGTCTCCAATGACCATCAATCACCTGAAAAGACTGACAAATCTAATCTAAAACAAATCCAGGCATGTGCTATTCACAGACATGCTGGTATTCCAGACACACATGCCGTATGGGCAAGTGGAAATTACATGGTGGATTTCATTTCATTCAGCTGAGCTGGTTTCACTAATAGTTTAGATTACATTTCTTTTTTTTTTACCAGATCTAATCTGCGTTCATATGCCAAATGTACCATTTCAAGACAGCCTGACCTTGGTACAACATGGCTTCAAGCTTTGGCTGGAACGCCAAACCTAATTAAGAAAGCCTTAAGAAATCAATCAAACAGCCACAAAATCTATTTTAATTCAATAAACTGCACTTCTTAAACAAATGTGTGTGTTTTTTCTTTCTCTCAAAACGTGTGTGTGTGTCTACCTTATATATTAGGTTGTCCACCAGTAGGTCATGGTGTATGACTGCAGCCTTCAGTTGCTCATAATGCATGATGTCCTGGCAAAAAGGAAAAATCAGGTAAATGGATTTAATCTGAATGACGTAGGAGCATCTACTGATACCAATACTACAATTAAAGCTGTAGGGGTTCCAATTTCCCTGCGCTCAAAAAGCACTGAGATTTCAAACACTACAGCAGGAGAAGCAATTACCTCTGAGTCACTGACCAACACTGACCATAGAAGCTGCTTAGAAGTCTCTACCCTTTTCAGATTCATTAAACTCCAGCATTCGACCTTCAACATCATGCAAAAACCTTTTGTCACTTTATGATCTAATTTGAATTTGGCAACTGTTCTTGATATTGTACCAAAGTGTCATGATGAACAAACCACTAGAAATTCTCCAAAATAACTTAAAGCCTAAATCTGAGTTTTCTTTCTAATTACATTAATCTGGCTCCTCTGAGCCCCCAGTGTAAATGTAAACAAGTTATGTGTTATGACTATCTTCCCAAAGTCTAATAAATGTCTGCTGTATTTCACCAGTATTGATCTCCTCTCAGTGTGGAATGGGTGGTTCTAAAAGTCATTTATATATGGGTTGATAACTCGGTTACATCAAAACCTTGGTAAAGTTTAAATATCAGAACTGCAGTTTAAAGTAAAAAGCTAAAATACAAAAACGTTTCTGTCTCCTGTGTGCGTTGCCACTGTAACGTAACCAAATGTTCACCAATGATGGAGGGCTGTCAGTCATGCACGTTTATTAGAATATTAAGACCATGTCCAGACTATTCTCAGAGAGGTTGTTTATTCACGCTTCATTTAACACCCAAGTTAAGTATTAGACAAAAAAAGTCAACATACAACATATAGTTGCCATTTTGGAGATGCAAGGTTTTGAGTGACAGCACTAATATGTGGATAATCCCTATCAACTAAATGCAACTGTTAATATAATAGCCTACTAAAACAACTCTGCACTATAAAAACCTGGGTCACAGGACCATTTAAAATATAATCTAGTATTCTATACAAAGCATAAAAATAAGAACAAACAGGGAAAAGGAAGTTAAATGAAGCTTTCCTGTCCTGATTTGGCAGGAAATAAAGGATGGATGATAAAAAAAAGATAAAAAAAGAAAAGATTAAGCAAAGATGTGGAAAATTGTCAAGGCAATTCATCCATATCCAGACTTTTTTCACTCAGACATCTCTGACAAAATAATAAAGTGCCTGGCTTATGTCAGAACAGAAAGATTATAATTCACCTAAAAAAAAGTTTTAAACGAAACCTCTCAACTGGAAAGCATTTAATGGTTCTAGAGGTTTGTCAAATACAGTACTTGTAACCTGTGACATGAAACACGCTGACAGGAAACTAAGCTACAGCAGGTCAGACAAGGGTAACAGGCACCACGATTAACAGGAAATGTGTCTGATCACTGGAGAGTTTCCTGAATTTAAACAACAAGACACAAGATCCTTAGATACGAGAGTGAAGTTTCCTCAATTTGCCCTGAAAGTTCAAATCTGGTGGTGAAAAGCAGCACAAAGGTGATCACCTGCACTACTGCGGAGCAGGTCAAGATATTATCAAGATACTGCATTATCATTTTTACCAGTCTTTAGCGCTCTCATAATATTTAATACTGATTCACTGGTGGCCACCTCTTGAAGTTCCACAGAGATGTACTTTACTCTTCTGACTTCCTGACACTGCAGGAGTCGTTTTCACTTCTTTTTTTGTTCTCGGCTGGCCTGGTCACTGTCTTCAGGACAGCAGTTTTATCTCTGGTTACATAATTGTTCCATCTAAGACATTAACAACACCACTGATTTCTCGCCATCCCCTCTGCCATGCCATCTGCCCCTGATCTGCAAACGTCTGAAGCAGCGACACAAGACTAGCCATCTAAATGGAAACGTGATGCCTATAACATGTGTTAAACCTTTCTGTCACTGGAACAAAAAAACCTCTCTCGAGAAGCCACTAGACTGCTGGAGATCAGTCTGAAAGATGACTAGCATTGTTTTAGGTAGTCAAGTGCTGGCTAAGGGTGGCCTGATGTACACAAACGCGAGGGGAGGTTGTGTTAGCATCCTGCCACACAAGCAGTTCATAGCTAACCTGGTATTTATGTTGGCACATGCAGTTATGAAGGTAAATTTAGTAGGCCAGAATAAACACCACATCAAGTTGCTGAAGTTATGCGCATCGCCAAAGCAGTGTCTGTAGGTCTTGCTGCTGAAATCAGGACACTGGCAGAAACAGGGAGATTTATTCAATGTATTTTAATTTCCCTTATTATGCCTTTACAACACACTAATTATGTAATTATTTTATTCAAATGTAAATTATGTACACACGGAAATGAAGTTTTTGCATGACTTTTTTCTGTGTAGCGACATCTGTACAATGCATGTGTTGTACCTCTGGTTCATTCGTAGCATTGAGAATCAGAGCCCACAGCTGAGCTCTGAGGCCAGTGGGACAGCCCTGCCTGCTGTACTGCTGAGCGGCCGCACTGTCCTGCTCACTCACCACTAACACACACACACACACACACACACACACACAAAGAAAAAGACTTACTGTATACACTCTCAAGAGGTACTCTAGACCTACAAAGCTAATCCATACACTTCAGTTTCATGGACTGCATATTCCAGGTGTAGAAAAGGGGGTTAAAAGGCCTTTACAGCATAAACACTGAGCCTCTCTCTCTATCTGGAATGTTAATATGACTGTACATGTGTGGCAGTGCCACTCTCTGAAGCAATCAATGAGAGGCCTGGAGGTTTGTGTATGTCTCTTTTATGCTTTTAATGAGGGGAGATGGACTGAGAGCAAGCTATGTGCATGTGTGTGTGTGTGTGTGTGTGTGTGTGTGTATGGATGTGTTTTCCGAAGTGGATCATGAAAAAAAGAAGGACCATGTGCCCTTTTACCCAAATTCCAGGTAACCAACTGTTTTATGTACAGATCAAATGGAATGATTAAGCAAATACTCTCAGAAAGACAGAGTGATCCAGCTCTTAAACAAACAGTCATTCTGCTATAAAGAGAGTGGGATTACATAAAGCTGTTTATTTTTTACCTTTCTTCCCGATACGAATGTGTTCGCTTTCAAACAAATCTGTGTAAAGATACAAACACACAGAGGGAGAGAAAAGGGGAGAGAGAGGGGGAGAGAGAGAGAGAGAGAGAGAGAGAGAGAGAGAGAGAGAGAGACACTTTTACTTCTTTTTAATGAAGACTCCAGACAGCACACAGATATACTGGTTCTTATTAGTATTTCAGCCTGGTTATTTCTAAATACAGATTCAAGTAATTTAGAGCATTTCTATTGGTCTATTAATTTAGAATAATTATTTACACAGTGTACAGAGCAGCTTCAGGGTCCAAAGGGGGGAGAAAACTGAGAAATAGAAAGCTCCAAATATGAAGAAACATGATTTTCATTGGACAGCAGCGATATATAGTACTGGGGAAAACTTTTAGGCACCTCTGAGAATCCGTAAAAATGGACAGCAAGTGTTTATTTACTCAGTAAAACACTAATATTAGAATAAATCTAAATAGCATTTATACAAAATGTAGTGGTTTTACATTAGTGTGATTTAATCACCTCCAGAGCTCTCCTTAATGGGAGTATTATTTAGAGTCATCATTAAACACCTGGTTTGGTAAACCATTGCTTCATGATGGTAAATTAGGTGAGATGGTGACGGAACTGAACACATCCACGCACTGGCTGGAGGTGTGTTTCTCAAACTAGCTCACAGGAGCTCAAATACTTTCTTCAAAATTTGAAATTCTTTACTTTTTACTGTATTTACATTTACTAGCATCTGATCAAATGTGATCTGGTGTTTGTACATGCAAACACAAAAAGTGCTTAAAATGTCTGAACAATGTTGTATGCCCCCCTTTGTTTGCTATATAGTCAAAAGTCAAACTGGCTTTTGTGTGCTTAGTTAGTCGCAATGGCTTTAATGTAGAATCAACATATCAGATCTGTTACTGTACACAGCCACTGTCACGCAATTCTCTTGTATCTGCGCAACAGCAACTTTACAGAAGCAGATAAAACCTTCCTAACTTTCAATGGAAGTCAATGAATTAATATTTAATTGCAAGCAATGTTGGATCATCTGTATTGTTGCAAGTCAAACATTGTGATACAAGGTTTTTGCGTGAGAGTGACAACATAATACAAAATCCAATATTAACTGCTTGAGAAAATATGCCAAAATATGTCATTCCAAGGATAGCCTTTACAAATATACAGTTTTGAACAAATGACTGCGGCATAAAGCAAGAGGATGTTTCTCTTTTCTGGCCAGAAAAAAAAGAAAATTTGACATGCAAAAATTTGACATGCCACTGTTTTACAGCTGGATGGACTGAATTGGAGCATACCTGGGGGAATGTGTGCGTGATCATCTATGCCGAGCTGGCTGCACATAAGACTGAGCTCTGGATAAGCCTCTCTCTGAAAAGACATGGAGAAGTTGGTCTCACAGTTTTTTGCTGTTTTGCATTCAAACTCCCCAACAGTGCCAGCCTTTATTGTGTAAAAGGAGGGTTGCCATCACCTAATTTTTAATAGTCATTCACCAGTCATTAAAATCCACCCTCAGAGTAGCTTACAATGCGTGCATGTCCACACTGGCTATAGTAAAATGTATGAGACACTTGGCTTTAAAGGTTTAAAGAAGGAAGCTTCACTTCAGGATCATGTTTAAAAAGAGTTATGGAACACAGCCCTGAAAAAGGAAAAGAGAAATACAACAGAGGAGATAAGAGTACTTACCATCTGTGGGATATCACGGACGTTAAGGGAGATCTGAATAAGTCCCCAGTGGCTACTGGTAGTGAGCCTCTCTCTGCAGTCATAATTGGGGTTCTTCAGACTGATTAACACCTTTCAGAGAAACAGAGTAATTTCATGACATACGATACTACTAGCCAGGCAGAGTGAGGTACTGAGTTTTATTCATGGTTTTCAGACTCTGATATGTCAAAAGGTTTTCCTTTTGTAGATGGCTGCACATAAGACTCCAAAGAACCCTTTAACCAGGCAAGGAACCACTGGAGCATCCATACAACTTTTTGAGGAGTCATGGTTATGTATATACATATATCCAACGCCTAAAAAATAAGGTTTCTATGGCTGTTTACACTCTTAAATATAAAGATGCTACAGATGGTTCTTTGAGTGGTGCCATAGAAGGACCAGTTTGGGTTCCATAAAGAACCATGTTTGTCATAGAGATGTGTGAATGTGAAGAACCTTTAAAAGACCTTCTTTATGGAACCATAACAATTAAGGTGGCTGTAGCTGTTTATGATCCAATCAGCAACACCTTCCTTGGGATTGGCAAGGCCCTACTACCAGTTAAGGTTAAGGCCTTTACCCATAAACGAATCACCCACTACACTGCAAGCTTTTCACAGAGGTATAACCTACTATTTAAGGAAAGATATGTGATCCATATCAGTATCAGCCTATTTCAATATCTATTTAAGGAAATGCTTATTTGATTAAATCAATTGAAAATACTTTTTTTTTATCAGATGATCATGGTTTACAATAACTGAAATGTTAGATTTTTCCATTTACTACCATACTCCATACTATGGACAACCAGCAAAATCACTTTCTTGGCAATAATTCCAAACTTTCAGTTGTTTAAACCACATTTGCACCCAAATTATTCAACAGGTGCATTTAATAATAACTAGGAAATTAAAATTAAATCCCAAATCATCCCTTAAATTCCAAATCATTAAAAAACAAAATGCACTACTTATACTAAGGTAAAGGCTTCCCCTGCTAGGCATCAAGTGAAATTTCATGACTGTCCTTTATTTGTTCTTTTGGTTGGGGGTTATAATTGTGCATTAAGTTGAACGCTCCTTCATTCTCAAATACAGTACTATGTGATCTCAGTATAAAATGGTGTGCATTCAGAACCACCACATTTATCGCTCATGACCATAAAGAACACATAGAGAGCTGGCTTTAAACAAACATCATCACTGTGATCCCAGGAAGCACGTATTCATGCCTGTCAGTCACTGATAACATTTCCCAAGACAATTCAGAGTAATTTAGAAGCCATTTCCCACTGGAATTCAATCAGCTATTTCATACCCCAGCACTGCATTCACTTCATTAGGACCGGATGTTTTCAATCAAAACTCACCTCTAGAAAATCTTTGGGGGCATAGACTGGTCTGAACTTGCTTAGATCTGAAAAAGGAGAATAGAAATGACTCATCTTGTAGACTGTGTAGTCAGGTTTTCTAAGGGAATAGATAAGAGAAGCAATGTACTTTCAATGTAACAGACAGAGGAACAATAAACTGATGATTACTTTCATATTTAGAGTCATATTTAGAAACTATGCATCAGAAGACCATTGGCTGTTTGAAGACAGCTTGCTTTCTTTCAAAACAACAATCCTGTTTTTATAAAAAAGAAAAAAACATAGGTACATTCAATGTATACTCTGAATGTACTTTAATCAGTTATTCCTTCACTGTTAAAATGTAATTTGTTTAATATTTCATTTTAAATTTAGCAATCTCAATCTGTCATTTTATTGCAAACCAATTTTTTGTAAAATAAACAGTATAATTGCATTAACTGGATATACAAACTAGCAAACAAACAAATAAATAAATTAATTAAACAATATTTGTTATAAATCTATACATTTCTATACATATTTGTTATAAATGTATACATTTCTATACATATTTGTTTTAAATCTATAAATATATATACGCAGAGGCAGACAGTAAGGCAGGCAGTCGTTTAGGGAGGGTAGCTGTGGTTATCGGGACTCATTCCAGCGGTCTGGATATGCTCCGGTTTCACAGGCTAAGCTGTTTATGCCAGCGTCCAGCAGACAGTTGTAAATGTTATCCTACACACTGCAAACTGATAGCATTGTTATGGAACTGTTATATTCCTCAGGAGGACTGTATACAAGCAAAAGCTGAAAAATAAACACTGGGAGAAACACTCATTCCATGAGGAGTGGTAATAATGCTAACATATCAGAGGAGTGCGAAAGCTTTGCAGACGCAGTGCTGCGAGGAATGTCCCTCTTGCTACTACACACATTCACTTGCTCCATGTTAAGATGACAGCGATATACTGTAGATACATACACACTCTCTCACAGGAAATATTCTCTATGCTGTATCTCTTAATGTCTCACTAACGCCACATACCCAGACATTAAGATGCCTCTTAATACACTATATTGGGATTGGGATACACCTCTTAATCAGTGAATTTAGGTTTCATTTATTTCATTTTATTTATCCATTGGCACAGGTGGATGTAATCAAGCACTTAGCCATGCAGTCTGCATTTACCAGCACTGGTATAAGAATGAGTGGTCTTAAAGAGTTCACTGAATTCCAGCATGGTACTGTCATAGGATGCCATCGCTGCAAGTCAGTTTTTGATATTTCTTCCCGTCTAGATATTCTATTATTAACTGTGAGTGATGATATTGAAAAGTGGAAGCGTTTAGGAGATAAATGTTGGTGTAATGTGTAGGTCTCCCAATACTTCTGTCCTTACAGTGTATATCATATTCTTAGAACTTACTTAGTAATTACTCTGCTGAAACCTGGAACTCCACAGGAAATCCCACTGCAATATCCACTCATGTTAAGACGACCAAAATGATACACATACAATTTTGTCGGAAAGAACACTCCTGTGATTCCTGAACACACACAGGAATCACAGCTTGTAAATGTTTGCATCAATGAAGCTTTAGTGTGTCTCAGGTATTCATAGTGGATGTTGTTGAAACATTATCCTGAAGCCAGATGGTTTGACACTTATATCCAGGATTTGCTGGTATTTTGTGTCATTCATTCTGTTCTCCACCCACGTAATATTCCACTGACCGCAACACAACAACAACACATGATAGATCCACCCCAATACTTCATAGTTGGCAAGGTGTTCTTTTCATAAAATGCAATTCCTTGTTTCCTCTTAATATGTCTTTGCTGATTATGCCCAACATTTTTTGACTTATTTTTGATCTCATCAGTGCATATATCAAGGGTTTCCAAAACACATCTAGCTTCTCTAGATGTTCAGTAGCATACTTTAAATGTTGCGTTTTGTGATTAGGTCACATGTTGCAAGCAACCAGGAACTCAAACAGTTCACAATAAACCACAAGTTAAAGTAAATTAGCTTTAATCTTCCCCTGCCTTCTGGGCATTGATTACTTACTTTTTTGCTAAGAGGAACCAAGTTTTGAAAACGTTTTAAACTTATAAAACTTAAAAAATGTATAAAGATTTAATATTTTATTCAGCCGAGAGTCTAATATATATTTGTAGAAATATGTGTTTGGTAAATGATTTGTTTGTTGTAACAATGTTTTTTGGCAATAAATCTCATACCGTTGAAAAGTCTGTAAAATGGTGCCACAAAAAAAAAATTTGAAATGGTGCCACATTTGTAAGGAACATTTGTGAGATGAGCAGCAGACTTAAGTATGTGGGTTGCTGCCATTTCCAAGGAGCTTATTCTGCCATTGACTCGAGTTCGATCCCAGACTGTGGAGATATGGGATTGCCACTGGTTGCAAAATTTCATCTCGAAATATATATCTGCATTGAGACTGAGCCTCCAATAATGACAAGCCTTGTTTTTCCAGTGAGGGAGATGCGGCCCGGGTTCCAGTGCACGTGTTGCCGACACCAGCGCAAATGGGCCTGACAGTGAAGGACAGTCATGGCAGGCCTCCCGGCAGCCCGATGAGAAAGGAGATTGGCCGTGTGCAGTCTGTTCTGCATTGTCTGGGCAGAGAGCCGTCAGCCATATCGATCGGCAAACCTTGACTGCAAATCTGTAGAAGACTACACATACCAAAGTGCTGAGAGGGCGAGGAAACGATCTTCTTGGGGTGTCGTCTTATTGAGATGCCCACTTCACAGCCTCTCTCGGACATTCCCCATTATATGGAACAAGGGCTTACTCCAAATAATGCTGCAACTTGGTTTTGCAGAACACCAGCTTATAGTTGCCCTATCGCACGGGCCCTATCCAGATCAGTCAAACATGACATGCCGATTCTTGAAGAAGACACCTACTGACCACTGCAGGTGCCCACAGGTATTGCCAATAAGGTGTCAATCAGGGATACCAGAAGCTCAAAACAAAAGTAAATAGTAACAGCAAAATAAGCAGTTTGGCAATGGTAGAGAAGAATTGGCAAATGTTTCATGGGTGCACCCCACATACTCAGCTTTGCTGCTCATCCAACAAATGCATGTTCCTTACAAATGTGCCACCATTTAAAAAGGAAATTAACAGGCTTTCCAACTGTATGAGATGTATTGCCAAGAAGCATTGTTACAACAAAGAAATAATCTACCAAACACAAATTTCCTTATTTTTTGTGCAACATATATATACAAACAATAAAAAAATTGCATATGACTGTATCATCGCTGACACAACATTGTCATGACGCAGTCTCCAAAAACAGCAACTTTACAAAACTTTCATTTCTATTGTTTTATTCATCGTAAAATGTAGCTCACACATTGTAAAGACAACTACCAGCTGTGCAATATAAAAAAATACAAATCTTTTACAAGTTGACATAATGGTTCATGGAAAAATCTTAAAAGATATTCTGACTAATGAACTTTTACTTAGTTTGGACTGCTGTGTTTCAAGGTGGATTTACCAACATACATTTACTACCAATAAAGGATTTTTATAGATCCTGGAACCCTGAGTTTCCACATTTAAATATAGGAACCGTCTGGAAGTTGAGTCTGGGCATGTTGTTCAAACATGCTTTCATGTGTCTGGAAAGCCTTCAGTGAACAACTGAAAAAACCTGCAGTACAGTAACATATGCCACAGGTTTTAAGGTGGACCTTGAGATTGTCTGAGGGTTGCTAGAGGTGCACATTCAAATTGAATTAAAGTTCATAAGCCACACTGAAATAAATTCTCCCATTATTTCAATTTCTTTCAGTGAGCTATAACTCCTGTTGAATAATGCCATACTTTAGTTATAACCAGTGAATAACTGTGACTTCTGATGTTACCTGGTTCATCTGTGCCCATCTCATTCCATTTGTTTGTCAGCTCTTTCTGCTCAGAAATGGGCCTCTGCGATACAAATTTCAATTCAGTAAACAGACAACAGAGCTAAAGAGTTATGAGAAGTAGGGCTACAATTAATGACTTTTTTCTATTAATTAATATATTGTTCATTTTGTTGATTTGTTGATGAATCTAAATGATACATGTTTCCTAAACAATAAAATGTTCTTTAAATGAAGGTTAACACAAGAAAGTTTAAACAAGAACTTCAGCATAACAACGCAGTGCAGTGGGGGGGGTAATGTTTGAAATATTGATGTTGATGCATTTTCTGCACCAATGCCATCGACTACAGCGACTAATCGTGGCAGCCCTAATGAGAAGTCAAACCTCAGTTCTAGCTGGTGAGCACTCATAGTTAGTGTGTGGTGCGACTGTTGAGCTGTGTGGACTTTACCTTTCGAGCCAACGGAACTCCCAACTCAGTACACATACTGTTTAAACTCTTCAGTATCCTCTTCTCCCAGCTTGCCTGCAAGGAAGCCAACACACAGTACAGACATGTGATGTGTGCAAGCACTGGAGGATATGGAGAGAAAGTGGAAAAGGGAATACAGTAAAAAGATTGAGAGAGGAAGGTCATACCTGGGCCTTGCGCATGTATGCCAGGGGCTCTTTACTGTGCTCAGGGGGAGCTGCAGGGTGCCCAGGAGGAGGCAAACTGTAAAACACAGAAACACACACACACCCACACACACCAGCAGAACTCGTATTGTACTTTCATTTATATGCTGAGCAGGAGTGCAGTATTTAATTAATCCTAATATTGCCCTTTTGCAGGACTGCTATTGAGAAAGGCCATAATATGCAAACAATTCTGTCAAACTGATCCTGGCACTATTGCACACAGTCTGAGAGTGTTCTCAACATGCAAGCCATTAGCCTTTACATATGCAGGAAGCGTCTCACTGTCACCCTCCATCCACTCGCAATGACTCGATGACTGTGGACAACAATAGTGCCAGTTCTCCTCTAGTTCTCTTGCCTTCAGCTCCATTACCGCCTTAAAACACTATTTTATATAAACATGTCATCTTAAAGACGGCATACAGATGACTCAATGCCACAGAGATACGCATCACACAGACTTTTTATTTAACATCTCATTTGTCTCTGAGATAGACTCATAAGAATTACAGAACGGAGAACAAAACCTACTTAAGGAAAGGATTAAGGGGGCTCTCTACAATGACAAGGGTTTGTTCCTAGGCCATCATTACTCAGTGTCAGCGCTGCTAAGTGCTTCTCGATAAAAGCCTTTGTTTTTCAGGACGTAGTCCATTTTCAGGGCAGAGAGGAGTATATAACTCACACTCTCCACATGTGGTAAACAGAGGGGGATAAAGAGTTACTCACTTTGAGATGCAAGACACAAATACAAATACCCACAAGAATGCAGAGTTACAAATAGTCAAAGCAATGGCTAAGTCACTGAAATGATTCCAGCTGCTTTGGTTGAGCTCGCACTACAACACCAAGG
The DNA here is from genome assembly GCF_030463535.1 of Salminus brasiliensis. Taxonomy (NCBI): domain Eukaryota; kingdom Metazoa; phylum Chordata; class Actinopteri; order Characiformes; family Bryconidae; genus Salminus; species Salminus brasiliensis. Next base: position 17,912,577 of record NC_132886.1, read on the forward strand.
GGAAAGGAACATTTATACACCAAAACAATAGTGCAAGTGAATTTACTTGACACAAAAAATAAAATATAAATAAGATATTTCATTATTATTCATATTGTTCAATTGTGTAATGTGTACATTTGTGAATAATTAATCAATAATTACTACAGTTCAACCATAATAGCGTAGAAAACCGTCGCATGAACGGAGCGTGTGGATAAAACCAATATGGTTTGTAAACACTGAACCACGAGAGCCAGAAGGCAACACATCGAGCTCAGCCACATATCTTTAGCAACATTGCTGTGGTGTGTGAATGTAGAGCAGAGTTCTATTAGTGTGAGGCATGGGAGTCTTATAACCAGTGTAAAAAGGAGGTCTGTGTTTGTAATGGAATAAAAGGAGAAGACAGACTTAGTCAAAAAAGTCACTGTTTCAAAGTACAGATAAATGTCACTAATACAAACAACCAAACAGACTGTGTCAAACAGAAGTCACTAATACAAAGAAACAAAAAGTGCATGTCAATAAAAGTGACTAATAAAACAAAGCAGTAACAGAAAATACTTTCTAACTAAAAGCTAAAATTACCGCCATACATTTGTCTCCCTTTTTTTGCTGATTCAAAAAATGTTCCAATTCATGACTTAAAAACAGTGATCCGATTCAAACCTCGAGTTTTCTCATCACTAATTCATACAATATTAATATCTGCTCAAACCACAGCTAAATCTTCTTTAAGGTGGCACAGTCTTGTCAATATGGTTTACATCACATTATAATTTACTGAACAAACCTTCCATGAAGCTAAATGCCACATACTGCCATTTCAGACACAATACAGTTTATCTTGAAACTTGACAATAAGCCACAGCGTGTCCTAAACGACTCTGACAAGCCTGCAGTACCATGAGTGGAATGTGGTTAAAGTAGACTGAGGGAAGTGTGTGTACATGTTTTTTTTACAGAAAAGATTAGATAATGTCTAGTATTTACTAATATAACCTTAGCCTTTTAGATGCAGCGATTAACTAAAGCAGCAAAACGTGGACAACAAACATGTCACTTACATCTGGAGTACGTGAAATCATTTGTAAATTAGATTTTTCACTAAACCATTCTTTTTAAACCCATAAGATATAAAAATATGAACAATGTCCAGATCAACTGGACATGTGTGTCTGAAATCCTACAGTCCTGTGTATAAACTTGCACACTGTTGCCAGTGTTTGCGTCTGGTTTGTACTAGGCCGTATGCCACGAAGGAAATCATTGCAAGTCTTCTCATTCTTAAACACTTACTGACAGCACAGGAGATTCCCTGCAATAAATTACTATAAACAGCCATAAACTAGCTACAGAAAGGGAATACTTACAGCTGTGTGTGTGTGTGTGTGCACACACTGATACAGCTTTGGTATGTCATACAGCATTTGCATTGATGTAGGAAGGGTTTCAATTATCTGAGCAAAAACTCAAAGTATCTTTCAAAAAAATGTACTGAACTACAATAGAGCTGCATTTATTTTTGTGTTACCAATGTAACAGAGAGAAATCACTCAGAAAAAGGAATCAGTAAAAATGTTAATGACTAAAATCTGCCTGAATAACAAAACACATCAGTGGTGGTCCTTTACTTTGGACATTAGTATTATTACAGCTTTTTAGAGTACATGCGCTGACCAGAGATCTGTTTCCATCAGTAAAATCATTGTAAATAAATCAGGAATCTGCATTTTAACATTTTCATGCAAAAATCTTGTCTCTCCTCTTCCATTGAAATTTAAAGCATTTTTTTCTCTTCTCCTGTAAAGGTGCCATTTTAGAGATACAAGCTTGTTGCATGTTTTAGAATTTTTGCTGCTCATCCAAACTTACTTCGATTCAGTCTTGTACACTAACAGAAACTGACTGAATTAGACCAGAAAAAACTGGGAAAAGGTAAAAACCTTTACTAACAACGATGGATCCAGATTCACAAAACTGCCTTAAGAAAAAAAACTTCAGATAAACACAAAGGCTGTGAACAAACGGATCCCTTGTCCCTCGCTACTATTGCATTATATAGGGCGGGACTATTTAGTTTATCATTATGTCTTATTATTTAGTTTATCATTATCATAATGTCAGTAAAAGCATTAGGAATGGAATAATATGAAATAATCTTTGACAGTTATGTTGCTTAGAAACATAAACCTCCCATTAACGAATTACATCAAAATATGAAAAATCATGGTGTGCGGTTGCTTGTAACTACTACTGGCTTATAGGAGCAAAAGACAAAAGCTCCATTTCGTTCTACTGTCTGTTGCTTAATAATGAGACTCGCAATTAATTTTGGTCAACATCCAGCTGATGTAGCGGGCTACAATGTTCACTATGAGTGCATTGTGGGAGATTATAGTACCCTCAAAATCACTTTCAAATTTCACTTTACAATTCGGACACTCATCCAACATACTCATCAGTGCCCTTAAACGGAAATAGGGAGCCCTTCGGTCACAACCGAGTTCAAAAAAATGTTCCTAAACGCAATTTCTGACAAAAACTTCTAATATGTTTTTCTTACACCACACAGCTATTTGTAACATAGCCTTTATTCTGCATTTTACAGACATTTATGATAAAAAAAGATACCTGTGAAACACAATAGAAAGCCATTATTTTCCTTAAATAGCAACTAACAGTACTCCACTCTTGATCCAGATAAATTAGACATTAATTCTAGTAATTCACCTATTTAAACTGACTGTCTTTGTCTTATCTTCTGAGCTCTCGCAGTCTAGAACAAGTGCCAGGCCGTAAGGCCTCTCCACCACCTCACCAGGGTTTACATGTGTCTCGCCTTGACTGATCTCAGAACTTTTTATTCAGCTTTTGTTTGTCAGATCTTACAGATCTGATCTGGTTACGGTTAACTATAAGGTTAAGAAAATATGAAAATATAGATATTTAAAAAGAATACCTTATTTTAAACAGTTAGAAAAAAACCCAGAACATTTTAAAGTTGATTTTTCAAGCTGAATTTTTTACTTTACTTTTTTCTCAAGAATGAAATAATAATAATAATAATAATAATAATAAAGTTAGGAAGAAGAAAGAATCGAGGAAGATTTTTTTTCAAGACATGAAAAAATCTGTGAATCTGGCCCTGCTAATAAAGTAAAAACGTTATGCCATGAAATAAATATAACTAGGAGTAAATATAGCTAACTAATAACTTTCTATTCATCTGCATTCAGCTACGTTTCATGAAGCACACTGTTTCAATGCAGATTTGGGTCATTTTGTAACTGATCACTGAGACAGAAAAAACTGTAGACTTACATGTGCAGTTCCCTGTAGACTGCATTCTGCAACTTTCTCTCCCAACCTAAACAGAAACAGGCTGTATTCAGCTATTAAATACGATGTGAAGGAAACCAACTGCACCCCGCTCCATCACCTCCCTGCACCTGCACTCCAAAGGCAGGGAGCGCCGCGTACCTGAAGCCTTCAGGAAATTCCGCACGTCTTCTTTCAGCGATTCTAGTTGTATCTCCGGTCTGTGTAAACACTCCTGTAAACATACAATCCAGTCAACACTTATACAGGGTAGCTAGCTAAATACTGTCAGTACATAGCTAACTGTGAGGAGTGGGGTTCGTTAGCTAGCTAGCTGAGGTATAGCTAGCTAGTTTATCGCGAGGTCCAGGCACAGTTAGCTAGCTAGCCGCTAGCCTACTCACTCTGGCTTGTTTCTCCAGCTGTGAGTGTAAATGAGCTCCTTTCAGTCGCTGGACAATTTGAGCGATTGTGACAGAGAGGTCTGTTCCCTCGTCCATCATTGTAGGGGTTCAGTGTGGTCAAACAGGCTCCTGAAAACGAGCTTTTGAGGCATTTGGCAGCTCCGCATCCAGCGATGAAGCGCCGTATCTTAGCAACTACGGAGCACCAGCTGCAGGAAACGCGGACCCTGCGCACATAGTTCCTACCCGGTAGGTCCGCAGGCTCTGTCTCACTGACTCAGCGATACGGTTAATATTAGAGCTGGACAGTATCACGATATTTTATCGTTTGGTGATAAATGATGTTGTTCTTGTGATACACAATATGCTTCTCTAAGCAGATTGATGAGAGTGTTCTTGCTTAATGACCTCTGATCAAATGCAGGTTTCATTACAGTGTAATTAGACTGTGTACTTAGATGAAGAGCAGCAGATGTTGGGTAAAATCACTGTATTCAGAACAGGAGAGGATCTGAATAGTAGTTTTTAAGAATCTGTCGCTACTGATGTATTTAGTCTGTGATCACATGTACCATGATCAATGTCTTTTGTATTGTCTAATGTATTTTTACCAAATCGCCCAGCCCTAGTAAATATTCATCACTGCCGCTGACAGTTCAGCAGCATTAACTAATGCAAGGCACAACTAGACACATTTTTACAGTCTATTTCTAGTCTATATAGTTTATTCAATTAGTAATGGCTGCATATAACACTCTCCATTTTGCTGCATGGCTGCAATTGTAAACAAAGTCATATGTAACCTGAAAACAATGTGAGAAAATGAGATTAAAATGCGTCAAGCTGTTGCACACAAATAAAACGTGTCAAACTATCACAACACATTTCTTGTCACATTTTCTTTTAACATTTGTTAACATACAAATGTTTCATTTTACATATTTCATTTGTATTTAACACTTTTTTAAATCATTCTTTTTTTTTCAGTATACTGAAACCAAGTAACAGCTATCACCTACCAGAGAAATGTGAACTCTTTAAAAATGACCAAAATAAAATCCCTTCATTTTAGTTTATTGCCTATTATTCCATAATATTACAAGATTATAATATGTTATGCTTCAGTATAGGCCATGTACTGCAGTGTGGGAATATTGTTTGGTCTGCATAATAGATGAATCTACTACGTCACCCACACTAATCTAAATAAAAAGCTGCTGTTGATGTACAGTGGAAATCCTGCAGTAATGTACTGTATGGCTTTAATACAGCGAGAGGAGATACACAACCAGAGATCCAGCAACACTAAAACTAAGACAGTGATTTTGTTACAGTGTTAAAAACTATGCTATAATATATACAGCTCCTGTGAGATGTTCCGGTACCACAAGCCAGCCAAGAAAAGCAGAGGTTTTTCCCACAAGCCCTCATTGAGAAAATCTTTTTACTTCTTGACAGGCGAAATGACAGGGTCGTAAATAAGCTTGTAAATCTACAACTGAGCTTTTTTCACATAACATACTATTTATATACCTAAGAACAACTTAACATACTCAATAAACACAATCATAAACACCTTTAATAAGCTTATAAACAACATACTGGTGAAACTACTGCCAGTATATCATGGTATTGTCTACAGTATAAATGTAAGATTTTTATGATCCATGCTTAGAAGCCATATAGTTAACATGTGCCAGTTAACACTTCAGTGTCACCCTCACTAAAAGAGGAATCAGCTGAGATAAAATTGACTGTTTTTATTTAACTTAACTTGCTTAAGTAACAAAACAGCCAAATTAGCATGGTGGCTAAAACGAGTACAACGCTCAGCAACATTACAAGTAGGTCCTTCTCCTGCCGTTAAAAGCCAGATCAGTTCGGACTTGTTAAGGCATGGTCTCTACAAGATGTCTGAAGGCACCAAGAGGTTAGCAGCCCTGTTGGTAGAGCCTCAATAGATCAGATTTGTTTGCCCAGCACATCCCATGGATGCCGGATCATATTGAGATCTGAGGAATCTGAAGGCCAAGTCAACACCTCAGACTAATCCCAAACTATTTTTGCATGCACTTGTGGCATTATCCTGCTGAAAGAATCCACTGTCGTCATGAGTAAATCATGAAGGGGTGCCCTTGGTCCACAACAATGTTTAGGTAGGTGCTACATGTTTAAGTAACATCTGCATGAATGCCAAGACCCAAGATTTCCCAGCAGAACATTGTCCAGAGTATCTCACTGCTGCCTCCACCAGACTGCCTTCCTCCCATAGCAGTTGCTTTTCATTCTTGGAGCACTTTTGGTAGGTACCCCTCAAGATCCTGCAAGACCTGCTGTTTTGGTGATGCTCTGATGACCAAGTCATCTAGGAATCATGATTTGGCACTTTGGTACCTTACAAGCTCAGATACCTTACACACATGTCTCCCAACACATCAACTACAACAACTGACTGTTCACTTGCTGCCTGATTTATCCCACCCCTTGACAGATGCCACTGAAACAAGATAATTCTTGTTATTTTCTTCACTTTAATCTTATATGTTCAAAATTACAGTTTTTTTAACTTTCTATCCAAGTCAATGTTAAAGATATTATTGCAAATTATTATTATTGTCATTTTAGAGCATTTATATTGGTCCATTCATCATTCAGTGTTGACACAACTGCCAGATTCATCTAATTCATCAAGAGGTGAAAACAGAAATTTAGGGTTTTTCCCAAGCTTTAGTCTTTATTTTTTTTTAGAAAATTTAAGAAGGTTGGCTCTCAGTATCTCCGAGTATTTTGCACCATCCATCTATCCTTCAGTTTTAAAAGAACGGCCACTTCGGAAAAGCACCCCCACACCATGATGCTGCAACTCCCATGATTCACTACTTGGGCATGGCAGTGTTAGGTTTGTGCACATATCGTTTTGGATTTTGCCCCAAAAGCTTCTGCTTTTGCTTCTGTAGGAAGCGCCAGATTGGTTTGATTCAGCTTCCATTTCCTAACAATGGATCCAACAGATGTTAATGTTATGGCTGATCGATGTAAAAGAGAGCAGTTTTTGTCTTGATCTTTTATTCATGGGCAGCCGCTTGGTGACTGATGTAAATCACTAACTTTAAATTTGCTTTGTTTGTCAAAACTTGTCTTGATGTGCCATATGTTTTTTTTAATGTGCAATCAACTGACACATTCGATATCATGTAAATTGAAAGTGAGCAGATTAGCAGCCATGGTGCCATTTATGTCATCACATTATGCCTAATGTGCTGGTAATAAAAGCAGTTTGTTTTGTTAAGACAACCCCCCCCCCCCACCCCCACACACACACACACACACTTACACGTCTCCATAGTGGGCTTCCTGTAGGTAGCAGATGCTCTCCGTCTCTTTATCTTCAAGAATGCTCTTGGCAGTCACAAAAACAGGAAGTTCCATTTTTCCACTGTTCATCACCTGTTTGCGATTCCACCACATCAACCTTACTTCTCCTTCTATCAGAGAGTTATTTACCACTTGTACTGCAAGTGTCAAGCTTTTATTAAGGTAAATTAAGGAGCTTACCACACACAGGATGAACTCGTACAGGTTTCCTACAGTATCAGGTTCTGTAGAGCTGTCTTTATCATTTGCTAAATGTCTAATCACCCAGCGTTATGACACAGAGCAGAGCAGGCTGCACGTGATTTTGATCTGATAGATGCCAGGGTGAAGACTGAGGTTACAGTCAGGGTTAGGGTTCAGCCAGGCTTATGTTTAGGATTAGCCGCTTGTTTAGGATTAAGGTTAGGATTAAGGTTAAGGTTAGGATTAAGTTTTGGATTGAAGTTATAGTTGAAGATGGTGAAGATCAGGGTTAGGGTTAGGATTAGGTTTAGGATAGAGGTTAGCTTTAGGGTTGGGGATCAGTGTTAGAGTTAGGATTAAGTATTGGGTGTAGGTTGTGGTAAGGGTGAGGACCAGGGCTAGGGTTAGGATTAGGGTTGAGGTAAGTATTAGGATTAAAGTTGAGGGCTAGGGTTAGGTTTAGGATTGAGGTAAGTATTAGGATTAAAATTGAGGACCAGGGTTAGGGTTAGGATTAGGTTTATGTTGTAGGTAAGTATTAGGATTAAAGTTGAGGGCTAGGGTTAGGTTTAGGGTTGAGGTAAGTATTAGGATTAAAATTGAGGACCAGGGTTAGGATTATGATTAGGTTTATGGTTTAGGTAAGTATTAGGATTAAAGTTAAGGGCTAGGGTTAGATTTAAGATTGAGGTACATATTAGGATTAAAGTTGAGAGCTGGGGTTTGGATTAGGTTTAGGATTGAGGTAAGTATTAGGATTAAAGTTGAGAGCTGGGGTTAGGATTAGGATTGAGGTAAGTATTAGTATTAAAATTGAGGACCAGGGTTAGGGTTAGGATTAGGTTTATGGTTTAAGTAAGTATTAGGATTAAAGTTGAGGGCTAGGGTTAGGTTTAGGGTTGAGGTAAGTATTAGGATTAAAATTGAGGACCAGGGTTAGGATTATGATTAGGTTTATGGTTTAGGTAAGTATTAGGATTAAAGTTAAGGGCTAGGGTTAGGTTTAAGATTGAGGTACGTATTAGGATTAAAGTTGAGAGCTGGGGTTTGGATTAGGTTTAGGATTGAGGTAAGTATTAGGATTAAAGTTGAGAGCTGGGGTTAGGATTAGGATTGAGGTAAGTATTAGGATTAAAATTGAGGACCAGGGTTAGGGTTAGGATTAGGTTTATGGTTTAAGTAAGTATTAGGATTAAAGTTGAGGGCTAGGGTTAGGTTTAGGATTGAGGTACGTATTAGGATTAAAGTTGAGAGCTGGGGTTAGGATTAGGTTTAGGATTGAGGTAAGTATTAGGATTAAAGTTGAGAGCTAGGGTAAGTATTAGGATTAAGGCTGAGGACCAGAGTTAGAGGTAGGATTAGGTTTTAGGTTTAGAGTTAGGGTTTATGTGAGGGCAGGTTAAGGGTTACATAAAAGTCGAATATGATAGGAATGTGTTGAATGAATGTTAAAGGTAAGTACCTACAAAACATCTAATAAGCACTATCCAAATGTTAGGTCTATGGTTTGTTCACAGTCATCATTAGGAAAGGCCAGATGATGCAAATTTCAAAGCTTTATAAAAAAAAATATGCTCCTTCGCTGAGTGGCACTCTGAAAACAAAAATGATTAATAACCACAAAGCAGCAGAAGGCTAGAGGATGGAGATAGCAAAGCTTTTTCAGGAAGTGGTTTAACTGTAAGAACTGACAGTTAATAGGAAAGGTGGTGGTCAAGTTGAGGTCTGGAAGACCAAAAGACTTTCCAAGAGAAATGTTCATAGGATTGCTAGAAAGGCAACTCCAAAACCCTTATTTGATTGATATTAAAATACCTATAGGAAGATTAATGAGACTCTGGAGACTCTGGAGTGAAGGTGCACTGTTCTACTGTGCAGCAACACCTCCACAAATATGATCTTAATGGAAGAGCCATCAAATGAAAACCATTCCTGAAAAGGGGGTGGACTCTACAACAGAATACTGATCCTAAATACACCTTAAAATCCACTAAAAGTGACTATCTGAGTCCCTCAACCTAAACATAATCAGAAATGTGTGCATAGACCTGAAATGAGCAGTGCAAGACACAGCTCGAGCGTCTTCCAGAAGTAGAAGCAAGGCAAAGAATGGGCGAAAGAAGCGTTTACAAGCTGTGATACATATGAAAGGGGGTGTTACTAGGTACTGACCATAGAGGGTGCCCAAACTTTTTTTGAGCCCTTTTCATTTATTGTTATTTTGAAACTGTAAAACACATGGGCATAAAAAGTAATGCTAAATATTGAAGGAACATGTCTTGTTAACTTGTCATCTTTTATGGTTTTAGCTACACTTCTTTTGATCAAGGGTGCCTAAATATTTGCATGGCACTGTAGTTTTTAAACACTCCCTTTTTATTACATTCAGATTCCTCTGTGAGTTATGAAGACCTTATATAGGCTAGGCAAGGTGGCAAGGTGTCCACAAACTTTTGACAGCCAGCATGTGCGTATGTGTGCATAGAGAGGCGTAAAGGCGGAGTCAGCAGTTCCGCCCAGGAGTTGACCACTTGTCCATGTGCACGAGCTGCTCACCTCTCCAGCACTGCAGCGCGCAAACACACGGGCGAACGCACGCGAGAAGCCTGGGCTTTTTTACCCACCTGCAAATCTTCGACCTGAAACGGCCAGTCTTTCATTCTGACCGCTCGATCTTGGTCATTTGGAGAACCTCAGCATGCCATGGCCAGGCACGCGCCTGTAAAATCACGGCGCGCCACCAGCCGCCCGCGTATTCTGCTCTTCAGCCGGTGAGGAAAGGGCGAGTTTCTGTAATACTGAGCGATTTGGGGAACAGACGAGATCACGAGGAAACATGGAGACCTTCACCATTCACGACATGCTCCTCAACGGCACGGACATTTACAGACTGCTGTGCGGAATCGCGTTCGGGAACTCCTCAGACTGTGATCATCTCAGTCCCACAGCCACTACAGGCCTGACCCGAGAGCCCAAAGGTAGGTCACCACTGCTCTGATCTGCACAGTCTGCGTGTGCAGGCTCTGTCCGCTGCACTCTCCCTCTGTATTCCTCTCAGCGAAGGAAAGTGCAGCCGCTTCTCGCAGCACCTGCGTTTTACGCACCGCTCTCCCTCTTACGCGCAGCTGCGCTTCTCTCACCAGACTCAGGAAAATGAGACTTCAGTTGGTACGGGTTAAAAATGTCTTTACAAAACTAAGTTATGTGTCTTTCTGGGTGTTCTGCAGTCCAGGCTGCACAGAAGTAAAGCTGTTGGTTTGAATGAACCAGACTGAAGCGGTTGTGTTCATGTGCACATGAATATTGACCATATTAACCATAGATCAGATTATCGTGGGCTACAAATATGATAAGAAGGAAAGTAAAGTGTAAATATCTCGTTTTTTTTAATTTCTTAAAATGTTAAAATATGTGCAATATATATATATTTATATTTTAACATTTTAACAAATTTTATATACACAAATATGGATATATATATATATATATATATATATATATATATATATATATATATGTCCACATGTGCAATTAAGAGTCATTTTCTGTAAATAAACTGTAAGTAATATTATTGCTTTTTTTACTTCTATTATTTATTTTGTGTATATAGTGTAAATTATTTATCTACGTTTTTGTAACTGAGTGTCTTGCTATCCCTTTCTGCTGTGACACTGAGAATTTCCTCACTGTGGGACTAATAAAGGATTATCTTATCTTATCTTGTATATATATTTATATATATATACTTGGGGAAATACAAAATAACGTTTAATGTGACATTACTTTTTACACACGGGCATATGGTATGTGTGTATATATATATGACTGAGTTATTTATTTGGACAATGAGATTTTTGCAAACAAGAGATATTTAGTCACTGTCTAATTCGTAGTAATCGATCCTTCATTAAAGTAAATCAGATGAGCTGCTGGTGGAATTGCAAACCCATACAGTCCCTGGACTTCACAGAGTCATCCTGAAAAAAACAACAACAGCATTTTAAATTTAAGTGACATTAAAATGAATAAAATGTTACATTAACACATTTATTGTCTTTAGATGTTACAAGTAAATTAAATGTGTTTTTATGAGACATTACAAATGAATAAAATGTCTTACATGAACACAGTTCATTTCTTTAAACATTACAAACACAGTTAATTTCTTTAAACGTTACAAACACAGTTCATTTCTTTAAACGTTACAAACACAGTTAATTTCTTTAAGTGTTACAAACACATTTCATTTCTTTAAGTGTTACAAACACAGTTCATTTCTTTAAGTGTTACAAACACATTTCATTTCTTTAAGTGTTACAAACACAGTTCATTTCTTTAAGTGTTACAAACACATTTCATTTCTTTAAGTGTTACAAACACAGTTCATTTCTTTAAGTGTTACAAACAGTTCATTTCTTTAAACGTTACAAACACAGTTCATTTCTTTAAGTGTTACAAACAGTTCATTTCTTTAAACGTTACAAACACAGTTCATTTCTTTAAGTGTTACAAACAGTTCATTTCTTTAAGTGTTACAAACACATTTCATTTCTTTAAGTGTTACAAACACATTTCATTTCTTTAAGTGTTACAAACACAGTTCATTTCTTTAAGTGTTACAAACAGTTCATTTCTTTAAACGTTACAAACAGTTCATTTCTTTAAGTGTTACAAACACATTTCATTTCTTTAAGTGTTACAAACACAGTTCATTTCTTTAAGTGTTACAAACACAGTTCATTTCTTTAAGTGTTACAAACACAGTTCATTTCTTTAAGTGTTACAAACAGTTCATTTCTTTAAGTGTTACAAACACATTTCATTTCTTTAAGTGTTACAAACACAGTTCATTTCTTTAAGTGTTACAAACACATTTCATTTCTTTAAGTGTTACAAACACAGTTCATTTCTTTAAGTGTTACAAACAGTTCATTTCTTTAAACGTTACAAACAGTTCATTTCTTTAAGTGTTACAAACACATTTCATTTCTTTAAGTGTTACAAACACAGTTCATTTCTTTAAGTGTTACAAACACAGTTCATTTCTTTAAGTGTTACAAACACAGTTCATTTCTTTAAGTGTTACAAACACAGTTCGTTTTCAAGTGTAAGCAAGAAGTTTGTTAATGACACATCACGCATTGTATTAATTACCCACCTGCCACCTTTAACTCATACATTCAGTGTCACTTCTGTTTTCTTAAAAATAAAATAATAATACTCTAAACACCACAATCTGACCACTGACCACTGTGTTGATGTTATTTGTATTTATGCAGATTTACACATTAGGTTTACACAGGTAACTCTTGCGCATTACTGCACATAATACTTCATATTTGCATAGATGTGTATAGAACGAGACAAGCATGGATATGTAACTCTAGCTATCTACATCTAGTAAATGCATTATACCCATATCTTCAAATTACTGCATGCACATATTTGTGTGATAAATGAAAGTAAATATATACAAAAATATATTGCTTAATCACCAGAAGTAACACTGCATACCTGCTCTGTTTACCTGCTGCCTTTATAGATATAAACCAGACAGTCCGCATCATCCTCTACAGCCTGATCTTCCTCCTCGGTGTCCTGGGCAACAGCCTCATCATCGCCGTGCTAGTACGGAACCGTCGGATGCGAACGGTCACCAACCTCTTCCTGCTGTCCCTGGCAGTCAGTGACCTGATGCTGTGTGTCTTCTGCATGCCTTTCACACTGATCCCCAACCTGATGGAGAACTTTGTCTTCGGCAGTGGCATCTGTAAAACAGCCACATACTTCATGGGTAAGTGGCTGTGCTCATACCCTGCTGTGTGTGTATGTGTGTGTGTCCAGGGTCAGACAAAACAATCTCCTATATATGTAACCTCTCTCTTTTAGTTTATGTCCATTTAATAATTCCATTCCAGGTGATATTGCAACATTTCTATTGGTCTGTTTATTAGGGTAATGTACATACAATATAAAGGACAGCTGAATATTTTGAAATAGTAGAGCAAAAATAAATGCAAGGTACAGAATTAGAGCCATGTGGAAATCTGATATATGGAAATATATTAAATATATAATATATTTTAAATGTGTGACATCTATATATATATATATATATATATATATATATATATATATATATATATATATATATATATAATTCCCTAGAACATATTTGTCACATATAAAAATATATATTTTGAAATATGGGGCATATATGTTTAACAATACATGATACAAAAAACTGGCATCCTGAGTCTCTAGAGGAGCTTAAACCCTTCTTAACTTTCAAAGGATGTCAATTTAATTTTTTTTTTATTCCAAGTCATTTTAAGGCGATTTCTACTGGGCCGTTTATCATGAAATTCTGACATAATGTTCCGAACAACTGCCAGATCTGAATTAAAAAGCCCCTTAGGCTTTTATTTACGTAATGATTTAAGTAAATCACCAATATTAGAATAATTACAATAATATTTTTCTTCAAACTAACACAAAAACACAAAAATCAACTAGTCTTCAAAATGAGAAGTTCTTGTTAATCTTTGCTGTATTTACGTTTATGTGCATCTGTTCTAATGTGGTGTGGAGTTTCTACAAGCAAAAACACATATTGCTGAGACCAACAGTATGTAAAACGTCTGCACAGTACTGTATATGACTCATATATTATACATGTCCAATATATAATACTTCAATATATTGCAATCGGCCCATGTAATAAATGCATTCAATGACTTTACATTATAGCCATCGCTGACACAGATGTACACACACACACAGCTTGTTTAGTCCATATATTGCCAATTGAATAAGACTCTTTGATAAACATGCACCTAATGGCACCATGCCTAATGCCAGGCGTGATTCTGGATAGGTATAACCCCCTCCTTATCTTTTATGATATATGTGCATAAATGGCCATGTGTTGGATTTCCGCGTGGGGATTTTGAAGATCATCGCTCTTTTGACACAATAGGCTTTTCACAGCTGTGCTGTGGGGATTTAAGAGCATAGTTAAAAGCTCTTCCATTCATCCTGTAAATCTGTATGAATAAGAATGCACTTATCTGTAGGACTGTTGGTTTGATGTAGGGATCAAAGGAGGTTCTCCTATTAAAGTAATGTTGGCCTGTGCTGCGGCTGTGTTGGCTCAGTTAACAGGCTCAGACTGAGAGATGCTCCTCTGCTACTAGTTGTGTGCCCAAGTATCATTAAAGAGAGTTAAAAGAGGACAGTGGTGTTTGTTTTAGACGATACGGCCAAGCCTAAACATTCTGATCGGCATTTTGGCAGCCTGCATCAGACCTCTACAAATGAACTAATGTTTGGAAATCGCCGCCTTTATGATCCTCTCAACACATGTTAAGCTACACTTTATGGGTCCCACCCATCTTTTCTTTACTCAACATTTCTGCATCTCTCAGGGGTTTAAGATGTCACTCAATCATTCTCCAATTACCACTCTGATTTATTCTCAGTAATGGCATTAGGGCTCAGAGGTTGTGATGTCTACAACAAAAGTGTAGCGCTTTTATTCACTATCCAAAATCACCAGTGAACTTACATGCATCTTCTCTGCAGTGTTGATTACCATACACTAGTGGTCGATCTGACAAAAACACTACATTCAAAACACAAACATTCAGCTACTATACGTTGCACCCATTCCTGACATAGATGTACATGTATTAGTACACATACAGTATAAGCTTGTGCGGGCTAGAGGGGTATAAAGCCCCCTTCCCCTTCAAAAGTATATGAATACTTGTCATTAGTAATGATAATACTAATATTAAGAGGAAGAAGAAGAAGACCTGATGTCAATAATAACAGAATACCACAATTTTCACCTCTGCTGTAAATACTAATACTGCATTGTAATGCTATGTTCAGCACTCAGCTAGTACCCAACATCAAAAACACACAACCAATGATATAATGTTTAAAGGAAAATGCTGTTTTTTATTCATTATTGTAACAAAATGACTATTTACAGAAATTCTAACTCATGCTCATTCTAACTCAACGCTTATGTTAATTACCTGTTTTACTATTTTGCTTACCATTAAGTTGTCAGTTGGGTTAGATTTGATACAGAATCAGATCAAACACACTTTTTATATCCTCTGATCGATCGTATTTTTGCTGATTCATACAGATGTTTATCTGTAATAGTGAAAATATCTACTCTGGGTTACTCATGTGTTAAAGAGCAGTTATAGCTGGGCAATAAAACAATGCCACGGTCATTTATCCTCAGATCCAATTCCATCGGCATGCTTTACCTGTTTATACTGCATCATTCCCTGATGCTAGCTCACGATAAAGCAGGCGGGATTTATGAGCACCGCTGTTACTGCTGTGTGGGTCTGCTAGCACTGATAGCTAACAGATCGCATTGTTGACCATTTATAAGAACAGGATCTTACATCAGCTTCCTGACCGGTCATAAAGTAAGACGTGTCAAACCACTAAAAATGCAAGTGGCCATTAATGTAACAAATGGAGCATACTTTCAACATCTCTTGTAACAGGAACAGATCTTGTCTCGGATGGAGGGTTCTAAGCAAGACGTATGGGGAGGTTCTTTATACCTAAAGGTTCCTCACACGGTTTCTTAAAGAACTGCTCGTTGACAAGTAGCAAAGGAAGTTCCAGCTCCTTTCATTCTGTAATAATATAATGAGCTACTAAAGACCACCAAGCATCAATCTGGCACAGTCTGGAGTGTGTTCAGTCTCAGTGGGAGGGTTCACTGAGTACACTAGCACTGTTTACATTTGATATCATTTTTCCTGTCTGTGTTGATATTCATTTCTTTTAGCGGGGCGATACCAACAGTATGGTACAATACTAATAACACTACTAAAGGGACCAATATTGCAGGACCAGGTTCATGATAAAGCTTAATGAATTCACCAACCCCTTTTGTTTGTTTACAACACCCACACCCACACCCACACACACATTTACACACAGGTATCTCAGTGAGCGTATCCACATTCAACCTGGTGGCCATCTCTCTGGAGCGTTACAGCGCTATCTGCAATCCCCTAACATCTCGCACCTGGCAGACCAAGTCCCACGCTGCCAAGGTCATCACCGCCACCTGGCTCTTCTCCTTCCTGCTCATGCTGCCCTACCCCATCTCCAGCACCCTGGTACCCTACCGCCGCAACAACAACACCACTGGCAACATGTGCCGTCCGGACTGGCCCAGCGACATCATACAGCAGTCATGGTAAGATTCACTGCTTCATTGTCATAACAACGAACTGGACCCGTGCAGAAGATCCAGTTCTTTTTGAAAAGTTCGGCCAATGTGTAGGACGGCTGAAGGATGAACTGAAGCATCCAGTAGTGTTCTTTTGATTTTTCGTTCTTTAGAGTTCTTTCGAAGTGCCCTATAGCTTGTCTAAAAATGCACAATTTGTTGAAGCCCAATTGGAGTTAGGGTTTGGCTTAGGTTTTGGGTTGAGGTTTAAGGCTACTTTGGACCAAGTCTGAGATAGAACGGGAGGGTGGACTCGGAATATTTTTGGCTTGGAGTCCGGGTTGGCTTTCCTATGCTCTGCGCATGAAGTAGAACACCCCCACCCCCCTGTTGGAGGTGGGTGTGACGTTGGTTCAACGCAGACTTGGACTGAAAGCAGGGTTATATAAGGGGCTTGAGGGCTAGGACATAACTGAATTCCCAAAATGCAGTTATGTCATAACTCCACTTAAGTTTAGGTTTGAGTGTATATTAGAGACAAGGTGAACATCCACAGTGGTCCCTCAAAACAGTGTGTTAGTGTAGCAACAGTTGCGTAACTTTACATGATTCATGAGTATGTGGTGTCTGTTTACTTGAAGACACAGTAAATGCAAATGTGAAGTTTTTCACTTTTCTGTAGTACTGTCAAAGCGGAATTCCATAGATTTTTCAAACCTCCTGTAGCGCTCGGTCCTGAAGATTTAAACAAACCAGTTCAGAGTGTTTTGATATGAAATGCATTATAAAGAAACTAGGGTTTCTTTACAGTGGTGGTCATTGGTGACATCTACTATGCAAAATGTAGCCATTATGTAAAGTTAATGATAAGTTAATCTACACATAAAAGTAAAGGTGTACATGTTTGTCACTGTACTATGCACAGCAAAATGTGTTCTCCGCATTTGACCCATCTGTGGCAGTGAACACACACACCCAGAGTGGTGGGCAGCCAACTCAAGTGCCCGGGGAGCAGAGAGGGTGAAGGGCCTTGCTGAAGGGCCCAACAGTGGCAGCTTGCCCACAACCCTGCCATCAATAACCTGGAGCTCTAACCACTGAGCCACTACTGCCTCACAGTGTTAAGTGTCATGTGGACAGTGGTAAAACGAGTGATCATAGCCTCACCTGCAACACCGGCCTGTGATACCTTTATGTAATTTAGCTTTTAAAGGCATTCAACTCTTCAGGTGTCTGGTTCTTGTCACCCAAACAATTCTGACTCTTTTCTAACTCAGTCTGACTGTTAAGTTTTAAACTTTGGTTAAATCCTAGTGACTAAATGAACATTGTGGTTAAAATAAAGGAAGTTTATTTGATTCTGCTGTCAAGCTTTTCCCAACTTGTCCCAAAACAAGAGTGCAGATAAACTATTCCTGAAAACACGTTGGAAAGTGTTAGATAAACCCTAAATATTTGTATTGTCAGTATATTAAACAACACACACCACATAGCTTAGAATCACATCAAGGCGTGGAAGCATTATGCACTGTGGACTTGGATTTGGTGTATTATTAATGTTCCAGACATACCATTAGGCACCCTGTACTGTAGATACTGCTAGAACATATTGATTTGCTTAGCTATGCAACTTCTTGCTTCTTGGCCAGGTATGTGTTCCTGTTATTGATTCTGTTCTTGGTGCCGGGAATTGTTATGATGACGGCATACGGGCTCATCTCTGTCGAGCTCTACAGAGGCATCAAGTTTGAAATGGCTAACAGGAAGTCAAACCGAGGTATGTGTCCCATATGCAGCTTTTTTCCCATAATAAATATATTGAAATATTTTTTTTCTAATTGCTGACGTTGCATTCATATACGGATTATTAATACAGTCATTTAATACAGACAACTACACATATTACAAAATACAGTCTGTGCATGCCCTCCTCATTCTCACACAACAGTCCACTAACAAGTACAGTGAAGGAGCAGGTCAAACAGCAGTGCAATACAGACAGAACAGATGGACTAGCATAAGCACAGTGGGTAAAGTAAGACTTACTGACCATAAATCATATTAATGAAGTAAAGTGTAGTTAATGCATGTTATCTAAATCAGTTTGATTCAAATCAACATTGTTGTCATTATACCAATACAGGGTTGTACAGTACCGGGAAACACTGTTAGGCTAGGTCTTCGGGTGCACAATAGGTAAGGATATGGTACAATAGTTCAAGGACAATGGACAAAACACAATATAGGGGGCATAAATTATAAGTACAAAACAATAAATATAAATATGTGCATGTACATGTGCAATGTGGACATAATGGCTGGGTGATTAAGGTGCAAACTAAGGTACTATACTAATAAAGACATAAATATGTAGTCCAGTACAAATTAAATTAAATTAAATTAAATTTAGTTTCTCACTTTAACATATTGACATTGTAAAATATTTTAATTGATACACAACATTTATATTATATGGATTTTAAAAACCTTTTTAAGAAGGTTCTTCAAACTCATATACAGTCAAAGCCATACGCATTTGGACAGTGATACATCAGGAATTACAGCTATTTTTACATGTCTGGACAATTGGACAATTAACTGATAAGCTGTTGAATGGTCAGGTGTGGCATGTAATATGTATTTCATGACATATTAAGGAGATAAAAGGTCTGGAGTGTGTCAGTGCAAGTGAAGAAGTCCATGAAAACAAAAGAAGCCAATCAGGGAGAGAGCAGAAGCTTCAGGAGTGTCCAAATCAACAAATCTGGTGCATTCTTGAAAAGAAAGAATGATCAGCAGCATCAAAAGGCCTAGAAGAACCATGGACGCCAACTAAAGAATTCTTTTCTTGCTGAACCAATACCCCTCCGCAACATCTAGTCAAGCCAAGAACACTTTCAAGGAGATCAGAAGGCGTATCGTTGTCTAGAATAAAAATGAAAGGGATACCTTCATGAAATTAAACACAGAGCATTTTATACAAGACTCCAAAAACCCACTGCTAACACAAAGGTCAGATTAGACTGATAGAAAAGATCTTATTTTATTAGATCTTATTTAGACAGATGAAACAAACAGTAGTGTGGAGAAGGAAGGAAGGAAAGGCTTCATAATACAAAGCATTCCACATCATCTGTCAAACATGGCGAAGTTACTGCTGGTTGAAGTATCAGAGTGAATTCTAATGTGTATAGCTATACTTTCTGCTCACTTGTAGTCAAATGCTGTTAAACTGAAGGTAGGATGGCAGTTTGCAGTAAAAATGGATAATGATCTATGATGAGAACATGCAGTGAAAGGAACCCGAGAGCTTCTTAAGGCAAAGAATTGTCCTTATATGAGTCAGTCACCAACCCAGTTGAGCATGCTTGTCATTTACTGACAACTAAGCTAAAGGCAGAAGGACCCACAATGCGCTAATCACATTTTGATTGCTTTATTGAGGTGGTGCACAAAGGCAAAATGACAAAACCTGTGTCATTGTCCAAATATTTATAAGCCTGACTGTATCTTTGTATTAAATGTGGTAGTTTGTGATATGCTAGTGTTAGCTAATCAATAGTGCTAGGCACACACAGAGTACTTTTATTTGTGGGCACTTTTCTTTTACAATACCATGAATTTGCTTCAACTGACTGGCTACAGACATTCCAGCCTTACAATAGCTGCTAAGAAAGAACACGTCACCTATGTGTCTCCTCTCCCAGAGCGCGAGAGCAGCACTGGAAGCCTGAAGCCCAGCGACAGCGATGGCTGCTACCTTCAGCCCTCCAAGAAGAAGCGCTCAGAACCCCTGGAACAGCACCAGGCCCTGACCGTCACTTCCAGCAACTCCAAGACCAAGCTGAGTCGCGTCTGCAGCAATAGCCCTACAGCCAACCTAATGGCCAAGAAGCGGGTCATCCGCATGCTGCTGGTCATCGTGATTCTCTTCTTCCTCTGCTGGATGCCGGTGTTTGCGGTCAACGCCTGGCGGGCCTTCGATAAGCGCATGGCTGACCGGCTTTTGTCGGGGGCGCCCATCTCTTTCATCCACCTGCTGTCTTACACCTCGGCCTGCGTCAACCCCATCATCTACTGCTTCATGAACAAGCGCTTCCGCCAGGGCATGCTGGCCACCTTCACCTGCTGTTCGTGCGAGCAAGAGAGCGAGGGCAGGGGCAGCAGCCGCCTCAGCGGAGGAGGAGGCGGGGGGCTGGGCACTCTGGCGTGTGGAGGAGGCTTCGGGCAAGACAGTGGAACTCTGACCAGACTGACATACACCAGTGTCCGCGGGTCTGCCCAAGCGTGAGCCTGTTAGAAGTGAAGGGCTGAAGCAGAATGTAGGGACCAGCTACTTTTGGAGTGGTCACCTTAAAGAACCTTTTTTTTAGAGGAGTTGTGCAAAATATCTTATAGGCCTCCTAAGATACTTCTGTTCCAACGCATTTATCGGGATGTGTGTGAGTATATGCATTAGAAGTAATACAGATAAACACAGTACAGGGCATTTTAGGACGTTTTCACACCTGTAGTTTGTTTGCTCTGGTCTGAATCTGTTAAGGAGTTTGTTAACTTATGCGTTTTCCCCTTGGTTTGATTTGAAAATCCCAGTGCACAGAAATCTTATTGGTTAGACCTGTCTGAGCCAGGAGCAAATACAGACAGAAACTCAGATTTGGCAGAGATGGCCTTTGTTCATAGCTGTAGTAGATATCTGTTCAACATACCAGGTTAACACCTGGTTATGGAAGCAGTTTAGCTCAAACTTGTGGAATGAATCTGATAGTTAGGTTGGCTCATGGTCAGATCACATTCTCACCATGAACAAACCTCTCTAGAGTTTGTTTGGAGCCTGACTGAGACCACCTTTTCTCAAATATCTGTGGTGAGTGTGGTGGTTTTGGTCCGCAAGCAAGTGCAGTAACTGTATTTGCACCTGCCAAGTGAACCAGAGTATGAAATAGCGGTACTAAAAAGTACAGGTATGAAAAACGCCCTAAGCGTGTCAGCCCTAAACATCTCAAATGTCACTTTTTTGGCTTTTATTTATTATTTTTAAAAGAGTTGATCGAAACCATTAGCTTCCCTTTACACAAATTAACATTTAACGAAGAATAGACCAACAGAAATGGTCCAAAGTTACATTAGAAATGTCACATAAACTTGTATTAAATATAAAAGCGTTCTTCCTTCTCCAATAAAGTC
Source organism: Salminus brasiliensis (assembly GCF_030463535.1). Taxonomy (NCBI): domain Eukaryota; kingdom Metazoa; phylum Chordata; class Actinopteri; order Characiformes; family Bryconidae; genus Salminus; species Salminus brasiliensis. Next base: position 17,934,246 of record NC_132886.1, read on the forward strand.
AATATTCCCGAGAATTTGTCATGGAAAGAGCTATAGTTACCATTCACTACCTAGTTTATCTTGGCTGTCCTTCATTAAAGTATATCAAGAGAGCTGCTGGTGGAACTCAGATGAAGTCAGTATTTTTCTGATCATCTCACTAGATGACAACTAAAGTTTCTTGTTAGTTCTTATTGTAATAATGTTTATTTGCATTTATGCTAATGTTGCAGTTGTACCCTGGCCAAATTCCCTCATATTTTGCTTGTGATTTTTACAGTGAAAACAAGTAAGCACAACCTCTGCAGGATTTGTTTTTCTGTTACAGGTAATGTTTGCTTCTGACGGTCCTATTTGTGTAAGCAACACTGCACAGTAGAATAGTGCATCACCACCCCTTTGTTGAACTCTTCTGCAGGTCTTGTGGTCAGCATATGAACAGTTCTATCTAATAGTTTCTTGGTTCTCCAGGTAATACATTGACCTCCACAGTTCTCCTTAATTGCTAGGTCCTAATAGCAATTTCCTAATACAGAGAGTGACACAGGAAACTGTGAGCTGGAAGTGCTTTAATATATTTTGTCATAATATATTTTATCAATTTGCTTCATTTTTAGAACCACTCATGGTGGTTAAGTGTCAGCACAAGGTTTGAACATATATTACGCTGTAGAACAGAGACAGTTAGGAGAGTGTCCGTCAACATTTGTGCCACAAGCACTTTTTTTTAACAATTCACAATTGTTATTTTGAATTGTTTCCTGCAGAGGTTGTGTGTACATCTTTTTAAATCAATGAAACGTATCATTTGCCCAGGATTTTTACACACTTACATACTTACATGTATAGGGCTTTTTCAAGTGAATTCTCACTTTCCTCCCAGATAAATAGTTGATGTCCTCTTGCCTAAGAACTTTGCACAGCGCTGTATGGACAAAGACTATGCCATTCAGTTTAGGCAGCTCTACAGTGTTTGAAGACTTTTAGTAAGTTTGGATATTGAATATGGACTTCAGTCCTCCTTTGAGCTGTAGAGATGGGACTGAATGACGGCTGACTAGCTTACATTGACATGCGAGACAGGCGTAAACACACATGCACCGCTTGGCAAGAACATTGAAAAGCTGATGCCGGACAGAGTCCAGTGTTTAACTTTGGGGGCATGTCGCGGCTGAGTAAATACCTGCATCAAATGGAGCATGATCGTGGATGGCTTAAGAGGGTCTTCAGTCTGCATTAGGGCACTGACTCATATGCAGGGCTTACATTAGGGGTGGGAGTTTATGCATTTGGCCCTGTCTGTGTCTTTCCAGTTGTTTGGCACACATACAATCCATTGGCCAGGACCTGGTCTCCACTGGACTTAAAAATATTTTCTTCTTTATCGCCAATGTAGTCTATTCAGCCAAAGTGTGTTTGGTGTCTGAATTTAGCTTTTTCTTTTCATAGTTTTGCTCTGGCTCTAATATAGCTACTCATGAATTGAAGCTAATACCAAACCAAAGTTTGCAAGTCTATCGGCACTGTTTTCACTTTTTACATAGTGTAAATCAAATTTTATGATGAATAGACCAAAAGAAATGCTCCAAAATTACAGAATTCTTTTTACATTGACTTCCATTGAAAGTCAAGAAGGTTTTTTCCTTCTCCTGTAAAGTTGCCATTTTGGAGATTTGTTGGATTTCGGAGGTTTTGGCATGAATGACACCAGCGATATTTAAGCTTAATTAAATTGTCATTTATTTGGGGGTTATAATTCAGACATGCAGATTGCACAATGTAAATTGTTAGATACCAATCTGGGGAGGTATGTATCCTCAAGGGTACATAATCAGTACTCATATATAATTGTACTGAATTTTTTGTTATCATTCCCACAAAGCAGTCTGTTATGAACCTTGTGGAAAGGTATAAATATGTATCTTTCTTAGTAATGCAGGTAATGCAGGTAATGTAGGTACACAACTGGGCCTTAAAGACAGATCTCTTTATTTGTACAGTACAAGTTTTTTTTTTTGGACAACGTATAAATGTGTTTAGCGATGAGAATTGTGAGCCAATGCCATAACATGCTGTTTTTCAGGTACATATCTGTGAATACTGTTAGCTGTGCTGACTAACATTTATAAAAATACAGGAGTAAATTCAGCTGGATTGGGAAGCTGAAACAGTTCATATGTAGACGACTGTAAAAGCAGCAAAATAAATCCAATTCAGATTTTAGCACGGCAGTCTAACACCTAATTAATCCACCTAAATCAAGGCCAGATTCCCCTGGGGGGCCAAATTCTCCTGGAGGGCCAGATTCCTGCAAAGTTTTGTGCTTTTCCTGCTCAATCACACCTGATTTATCCTGATTTATTAGGTCTGTTAGAGCAGACTGTGCTTAACTCTGTCCTCAGTTTCCCACCCCTGACCTAAATGTTCTATTCTTCTAGAGTACAATGAATACAGCTTAAGTTGGATTGCGGGTCTTCAAATGGATCAATGGTCTAATGCGCAACCACTATGGCCTGGGGGTCGCAGGATCACATCCCGAGCCATGCCGCTTTGCCATCAGTAGCCAGAGTCTGAGAGAACACAATCGGCCGTGCTCTCTCCCCTCATCACCTTTAACTGGCGCAGTGGAACTGGGGTTCTCTAAGCTTGTCGGCTGCCCAGCAATGCCACATCGGTGGCAGTTTGCATGTATCAGTGGAGAAATCCTTACCCTCCTAGTATCAGAAGCTTAGCTAGTGTCTCATTTTATCTGCTGATATGGCTATGATTCTAATAGTGTTATACATCCCAAGTTCTAAAGCAAAACCTAAGAACCCAACTTCAGACACTAAACATGTCTTGGGTGACGAACTACATTTGGACCATGAGTAAAGCTATGCTAGTCTGACTGTGTTATGCATTTGGTTTGTCAAGAACTGAGTAGCTGCTTCTATATGAAGGGTTTTGAAATTTCAGGGCTATATCTAATTCAGAATTTCACCCACCTTTATTACAGAAACAGAACGTGTGCATTTATATTGCATTAAATGGGCTCAAAACTCTCCATAGACTTCCAGACACTCATAATGTTTGATATCTGTCGAATCAGACGGAGGGTTAAACAGTACAGATAAATTGATCACATTTTTGGGCAAAATGTCAAAGGTGTCATCCCATTACACTTCCCCCCGCCCCACTGGCTGCATGTTCTCGTTTGTGGTTCACATACTCAGAAGGAGACTGAGGCTGTCCAGATGTTTAGAGAAAGCGCACAGCTTGCCCATTCGGAGACTTTACAGACCTCCAGCATAGTGGAACCGTGAGCAGACCTTCAGAACTCAGCCTGAAGATCTGTGTACATAATCTCAGCCATACATCACTGACTTATCCACTGAGCAATTTCTCAAACGACAGACACCCCACCCCCCCACCTCCCACCCCCCAAAAGTCAGACTGTCTCATCTGTGTCTGCATGTGGTTCAGAACCCCCTCCCACCCACTACAGCTTGTCATTTGCCACATAAATATGTGGATATTTAAATATGTACTCTTTGTGGAGCTTGTTGGGATGTTGATGGGGTACACCGCTGCGGTGTCGCTCGGCCGTTTTTCTCTCACCAAGGTACACACTCACTCCTTTATCCAAACACTGTGTTCTTCGAAGCCGCACAGCTTGTACCCTTTATTTGCAGTGCAGTCTTTCCTTATCTTCACATGAGACTTTTCACACCTGTCAGGAACATCAAAGCACCTGCAGGAGGGCTGTCGCTCACACACACCTGCGCCCTTTCCCTTGTGCAAGCGGGACGATGGTATTGTAGCATTTCGTATGAGTTCAGGTTCCTGAAAAACTGTTTGGGTGGCTTGTTTTTTTTTGGGGGGGGGTTGTTCAACGCATTCGCTTTTCATTGTTTTATTATTTACGGAGGTCATTCCGAATATCGTTGCTGTCATATCAGATCATAACTTCATAACTGCTTCGTTTGTTTGTTTTTAACATTATTTGAGAACACCAGTCGCCCTTTTTTTGCCATTGTGTGAGAATATGATGATGAGTGGACTACTAGAGATCCAATAGAGGTCCAAAGTTAAGCATGCTTCTCTGCTTCACTTTACAGTTACAGTTTGGTTATGGTACAAAGGTTTGGTTATAACAGAAGTGATTACTGCATTCACTGTATATAGTGCAGTTGCTGCATTTAGTGTATGTATTCAGACAGTGTAATGTGTCCTGTATGATAATATGTGATGTATATTAAATATATATAATGTTTGTTGTACATTGCAAAAAATATATATATCCTGGCTTGTGAAATCTTAAATCCTCTGTAATATTAATATTATTTAATAGTATCGCTGTCTCTCGATATATACACTGTTCACCGATCGGCTGTAACATTAGGTAGTAGGTTCCCCTTGTGCCACCACAACAGATTTGACTATGCGTGGTATGGACTCAACAAGGCCTCTGAGGGTGTCCTCTGGTATCTGGCACCAAAACGTCCTGGAAATTTTGAGTTGGAGCCTCCATGGATTGCATCAGTGAGCCTTAAGTGCCCATGCCCCGGTTGCCCTTTCTTGGAGCACTTTTGGTGGGTACTGACCACTGCATACCCCCCACAAGACCTGCCTGCATTTTTAGAGATGCACAATTCAGCCCTTATTAAAGTGGTTCAGATTTTTGATGACAGATGCTATAACATTTGATGCTGTGACTTTAAAGCGGTAGTCTGGCCGTTTTGGAGGATTTGGGGATTTAGAGGCCTCTCTGGTGAGAAGGTGTCATTGCATGGATCATGTGAAGGAGTACTTTTTAAAAACGTGCAGTCCTGTGGTGCGGTCTCCTTTCAGAGCGAATGAATCTAAATCCTCTTTTAGAGGCTGTGCATGTGACGTAATTTTGTAAAGATGTGACATGTCCAGAAAAACTCCCACAAAAACCTACCAGACCATTCTGTTTATGGAATGAATATATTAGGCTTGTGCAGGGATGGTCATGCAGCGCACGGACACCATTTATTACAAAATTTCACCACTTCCCACTCAGAAAGACTACTGCTTTCGATGGAAATAAAAAAAATCTTAAGGACTGCTGCTTTAAATGAGTGTGTGACAAACTCTAATACCATCCAATATTGCAGCATCTGTCATGACAGTTACAGGTACTTGTATCACATGACATAATCGCTCATGGCAATTTATGACAGCTTATGTTTATGGCATAGATATGTAGCAGCGTTCAGATTAAATTATATCGATTTATCAACTTATTTCTGGACATTTTACCATTTTATTTCGATTTAAATTGTATTTACTTATTCCAAATTGTTTACCTCTCTCCTAGAACTAATGCTAAAATCAGAAATTGGTATCTACCAATAAATAAAAAACACTTTCATTAGGTAAAATGACTAAAAATAGATGAAGTGTATTCTAATGCCAAAAACATTAGATACCAGATTTCAGATCATTTCACTTGCTGGGATAATGTTTTGCAGTGTATGCTTGCTGGTGGCTCAATGTTAAACATAATAAAGGCTTAACTGAACTCATGCCTGGTGTGTAGTGTGTTAAACTTGGCGTAGTTCTACTTCTAAAAGCATGGACACCTCCTGAACAACAGATGAAATAGCTTGTTGTACAAACAGCCTTGGTGCCTGAAGAAAGACTAATTAATACAAGCCATTCTCTTTTGAAGACAAATGGAGTAACTAAAGCTCCCCCTGAAGCTCCTGCTCTCCCCATCTAACTTTTCTCTCTTAGTCCTTCCTCAATTCATCAAGACAGGGGTCCGGCCTTCTCACTTCTAAAAGCAGAAGCTGTCCAGAAAGCTCTCGCCCTCTCCTACAGTCTCTTCTCAAACCGTATCCAAACCCAGAACGTGATGTAAATGTAAATTCACGCAACTTGTAAATGAGTTGATTTACATTTGATTTTTTTAACGTTAAACGTTTAGAAAATTATCAGTTTCTTAATATAGTCTTAATAAACTAATGGATTTATGATTTGACAGGTTTAACAGTACTATACTGTATTTGTACTGTACTATACAGTACTATACTGAATAGCCAATATTAACACATGTATAACAGCTGTATAGTAACTTAGATGCATTTTTCTATACTGGGAAATGCAGCTGACATTTCTCCTATGTTTTGTTTTGCTTTGCTTTTCCTCAGGTGGGTTTATGCACCTACAACATAAATAATATATAATTCATTCATATATTACCATTTCCCAAGCTTTACTGTTCTTTATAAAAAAAAAAATATATAAAAAAAGATTATATGGGCTGGCACGGTGGTGCCGCAGGCAGGGCGCGTATCACACAGCTCCAGGGGGCTGGGGTTGTGGGTTCAAGCCCCACTCAGGTCTTCACGGTTTCTGTTGGGGACTCCGGTTTCCTCCTGCCTCTCAAAAACACATGGTAAAGGCAGATGAGAAGATAGATGGATGGATGGATGGATCATTTTAAATATAACCAGATGTGCTTGCTAACAGACAGTTCTGCTACGTTGGCTAACAGACATCCATACTAAGTAATAGTGGGGGGGGGGGGTGCCATCCTACCCACCATGAGAGAGCGAGGCCAATTGGACTCCCATTCACAGGTGACTGTGGCATCAGTGGGGATATGGCCGTTTAACATGAAGCTTCGAGACGAATGAAGAAAAGCAATGAATTGAAAAAAAGGGCCGTTTTCGCAGCTTGGTTTCCATTTATGGGCCGTGCAGACGAGACAGTGAAAGATGGTTTTGCAAATGTTTACATACCACATCAAAACTTTCATTTCTACATAGCAAGGGAAAGTAAATGATTTTTCATTTGAAATGGGCTATTAAATTAGCTTAACTCTGCGTGTAATGGCGAGCAGAGAGGAACTATAAGACGATATTCATTTAATTCTCTGCATGACAGAAATACCTGCCGTAATTTGTCACGCTGATATTTTCTCACATGTATCAACAGCGAGCGCTGTATGCTTGCTGGTGGCTCAATGTTAAACATAATAAAGGCTTAACTGAACTCATGCCTGGTGTGTACTGTGTTAAACTTGGCGTAGTTCTACTTCTAAAAGCATGGACACCTCCTGAACAACAGATGAAATAGCTTGTTGTACAAACAGCCTTGGTGCCTGAAGAAAGACTAATTAATACAAGCCATTCTCTTTTGAAGACAAATGGAGTAACTAAAGCTCCCCCTGAAGCTCCTGCTCTCCCCATCTAACTTTTCTCTCTTAGTCCTTCCTCAATTCATCAAGACAGGGGTCCGGCCTTCTCACTTCTAAAAGCAGAAGCTGTCCAGAAAGCTCTCGCCCTCTCCTACAGTCTCTTCTCAAACCGTATCCAAACCCAGAACGTGATGTAAATGTAAATTCACGCAACTTGTAAATGAGTTGATTTACATTTGATTTTTTTAACGTTAAACGTTTAGAAAATTATCAGTTTCTTAATATAGTCTTAATAAACTAATGGATTTATGATTTGACAGGTTTAACAGTACTATACTGTATTTGTACTGTACTATACAGTACTATACTGAATAGCCAATATTAACACATGTATAACAGCTGTATAGTAACTTAGATGCATTTTTCTATACTGGGAAATGCAGCTGACATTTCTCCTATGTTTTGTTTTGCTTTGCTTTTCCTCAGGTGGGTTTATGCACCTACAACATAAATAATATATAATTCATTCATATATTACCATTTCCCAAGCTTTACTGTTCTTTATAAAAAAAAAAATATATAAAAAAAGATTATATGGGCTGGCACGGTGGTGCCGCAGGCAGGACGCGTATCGCACAGCTCCAGGGGGCTGGGGTTGTGGGTTCAAGCCCCACTCAGGTCTTCACGGTTTCTGTTGGGGACTCCTCGGTTTCCTCCTGCCTCTCAACAACACATGGTAAAGGCAGATGAGAAGATAGATAGATGGATGGATGGATGGATCATTTTAAATATAACCAGATGTGCTTGCTAACAGACAGTTCTGCTACGTTGGCTAACAGACATCCATACTAAGTAATAGTGGGGGGGGGGTGCCATCCTACCCACCATGAGAGAGCGAGGCCAATTGGACTCCCATTCACAGGTGACTGTGGCATCAGTGGGGATATGGCCGTTTAACATGAAGCTTCGAGACGAATGAAGAAAAGCAATGAATTGAAAAAAAGGGCCGTTTTCGCAGCTTGGTTTCCATTTATGGGCCGTGCAGACGAGACAGTGAAAGATGGTTTTGCAAATGTTTACATACCACATCAAAACTTTCATTTCTACATAGCAAGGGAAAGTAAATGATTTTTCATTTGAAATGGGCTATTAAATTAGCTTAACTCTGCGTGTAATGGCGAGCAGAGAGGAACTATAAGACGATATTCATTTAATTCTCTGCATGACAGAAATACCTGCCGTAATTTGTCACGCTGATATTTTCTCACATGTATCAACAGCAAGCGCTGGCAAATGAACTGGCTACTGTCACAAGTACAAAGGATTAAATAAAGCTTTTAAGCGCCTGAACTGGATGCTCTGGTATATACAAACAGCAACCCAATAAAATGTTTGGGCAGCTAAATGGAAATGTCTGTGTGTGCCTGTGTGTGAGTGTGTGTGTGCGCACACAGCGCTTAGCATGCTCCTGTGTAATACTTTCCCTCGCAGTACCGTAATCAAAGGCAGTGAAATAAGGCTTTTAACGGCCTCGGTGGAGAGGATGCAGAGAGTAAAAGGATTTAGAACGGCAGCAGCTCTGACAAGGCACCAGTGACATTACCCACGAGTCACTGCTCCGGCGGGGATAACAGCTTTCCCCCTGTCTATGCCACCGGCCTTGAGTGACTAGCAAGCTGAAAAAAATCTAAACACAGGTTCAGTTTAAGGCCACCATGTCTGTCCACAGTGGCAAGCAGCATATATCAAACTGCCCTGGGGAAAAGCAGAACTGAGAAGATGAGGGTGCAAAAGCTGGGAAAGCAGCTAAGAAGGCTAAAAGCTAACGCTAGACTGACTGAAGAAGGGAAAAGGGTTGAACCGGTGCTAGGCTAGAAGCAAATGTGTTACAGTGCTAAGCTAGGTGAAGCTATGCTGTTCTAGATGGCTGATGGGTGACGTAAACTAGACAATCACAGCAGAGTTTCTCATTAGTTTTTTTTGTTCACAAGCCCACCATAAAACAAAAAACCAGCATGTTCTATTCTGAGGCACGGTAACAGGGTGGTAAATATGCTTTTAAACAATGTTCGCTTATTAACAATGTTCTGTTGGAAGTCATCCGTTTTACTTATTTCTTTGCCAATATTGCAGAAAATGTATTTATTTCTTTATATATTTATTTATTTAGGGCTCAACTCCTCACAAGTGGGACCTTGTTAAAGTATCTACGCTGGACACTGCACTTCTAAAGACAGTAACAAGAAAAAACACATCTGAATATTTCTCACTTTTTTTATTTCTCCATTTTTTTGCCAATATTGCATTTTTTTTATTCCTTTAATGACATATGGAACTGAGCAGGTGCAATATGTACAAAACAGACAACTGAAAGAAACTATAATGTTTTATAGTTTTTTTATATATATATATATATATATAAAAAAAAGTGTCCCCTTGTTTCACGTTATTGCTAAAATATCACAGACGGCACAGGATCCTACTGTCAGGACTGATACCACTACCATACCAACACCTCTGCTTGTTACCACTAGAACAATACACTGAAAGAGAGAGAGAGAGATATGAGCGAGAGAGAGAGATACAGAAATAAAGAGAGATATGAGAGAGAGAGAGAGAGAGAGAGAGAGAGAGAGAGAAACAGAGGGAGTAATGTAAGTTTTATGCAATAGAAAAAAGTAAGAGCTTGTTTACAATGAAAACATGTTTATGTGAAAGACATGAGTCAGATTCTCTGTAGGTACACGTAGATACATGAGGCAAGAACAACAGTGAATAAGTGCAAAAGTATCACAGAGAAACCACCTACTAATAAAGCCAGAAAACAATTCAGTCTGTCCATCTGCCACTCTGACTTAGTGTAACCAACACACACACACACACACACACACACACACACACATACACACACAGAGAGAGAGAGAGAGAGAGAGAGCGAGAGAGAGAGAGAGAGAATGCAAGTGTGAGAGAGCAATTAGAAAGCCATTGCAAAAGAGCAATGAAAGTGAGGGAGGATGAGAAAGTGAACAAGAGCGAAAGAAAACAGCAAGTTTTTCAAGAGCAAGTGAGCGAGAGCAAGAGTAAAGAGAAAGTGATAGAATGTGAGCAAGAGTGAGCGAGTGAGAATAAGAAAAACTGACCAAGAACAAGAGATTAGAGTGAGAGAGAGGGAGAGAGAGAGAGAAAGTTGGTGAGAGAGAGAGAAAGTTGGTATGTGTGTGTGTGTGTGTGTGTGTGTTTGTGTGTGTGAGTGTGAGAGAGAGAGAGAGAGAGAGAGAGAGAGAGAGAGAGAGAGAGAGGCCTTCTCTGTGAAGTTGAGTTTGTAACTCTGTGCCACAGAGAAGCTCGTTCTTTTCTTGTCCAGCCTCTTCTGCTCTTTTCCAACACAATGAAAGAAACCCTTTTCAAAGCTGCCTCTGGTGCCATGTTTTTTTTTTTCGTCTTATAAGCAGTGCATGAAACTCAAAGTTAAAAAGTCATTTGGCATATTCGAGGACCACAAACACACACACACACACACACACACACACACACACACACACACACACACACACACACAGATCAGACCTCATAAAAAACAGCTGCTTTTGGAAGAGCCGAGTAAAACACGAATAATTAAACCAGTGGACAGATGAACACTGTAACCAGCGCACTGTGAAAGAGAAGCTCGGTGCTCAGTTCTCACAGAGTGCGTCTGAACGCAAAGAAGGCTGAGGAACGTCTGTAACATTGGACTGATGCTACGATCTCTACCAACTCTGAGACTTCTCAAGACGCTGGACATTGACTGGACATTACTGACGTATGGGTGTTCTGTCCGGTCAGGAGTTACAGTCTGTGAGTGGTGTGAAACACGGCTGATCCAGATTAGTCCTTCATTCTAAAGCTCCACACCAAAAACACAAACAAGGAGAACGTCAAATGTAAACAGTTCAAACCAGCTAGGATTGTCATTTAGGCTTGTTCGGAGAGCAGTTGAATGAAACTTGCCGCCATTGAGATTCAAGGTGAAACAAAAGGAGAGGCAGAAGTTGAGCAAACGCATCACATCCCCGTGACAAACAGACTGAATGCTTCAGAAATGAAACAAAAAATAATAAAATTAAATAAAAAAATCAGCAACGATGGCCAAATACAGAAAATCAAACATTTGGGGGGACTCTCTCCACATTAAAGGCAATCTGGCCTTAAAGCACTTTTTTTTCATCAACATTGACACCACATTAAACGGGGAGACAATTTCAACAATAATTAAAAATATTGCAATATTACACTTTAAAGCTAGTTTTCATATCAGTACTGGAACAAAATGCAACAAGGGAAGAACAGAGCTTGGTCACCCCACCATTATCCCCCCCATCAGACTCAAGAGTTACCATTCAGGATTGGTGCAAACAGCCTCTCGACTGTCTAGGCCTAGTACTTAACATTAGCTGATATGTTTACTGAGAGTTTGTCTGGAAAAATGGCAAACACATACATCATTGTCCACTATATGTCCAAACGTTTGTGGACAGCTGTTGAATCCAACAGTTCCAATGTTTCTTCTGCAGTTAAGGATCTCAACCCATATAACACTTGGTTTATTATTCTGTTATTAATCCTAATGCAGAAACTACTAGCAATTTTTTGGTAACCATTTAGCATATTTTTGGGAGTCCCACAGGGTTCTGTTTTAGGGCCTATGAAACTGATAATTATGAGGGTATCAGGGTGTTATGGGAACTGAAGTGTGGGCCTAATTACAGGGTTTAAGAAGTTAACAGGGTCCCTTTACAGCCCCTGCTCTTTTTCGGCAAAGCGTAGAACATCAATGCTGTAAAGAGCCGCTTGCATTCAGCCACAAGAGTGTTAGGTGAGGTCCGGTACTGATGGTGGTTAATTTCTGGATGAAGTTCTGGATCACAAACACCACTAACTCAACATCCCTCTTCTGGAATTGCACCCTGTGACCTCAGGCTCGCGCTACTTTGCTTAGCTGTGGAAAGAAATCTGTGTCAGCTGCTAAAGCCACGAGATAAAGGGGTGTCCACTAATGTTTGGACATGCAGTGCATTATTGTAGCCTTTGCAAATGCAGCTTTGCTGTCTGATAAAACTAGTTCTCTGGTTTCCTGATCGGATCTCTCTGGAAGGGGTTTCTTGACGATTATTACTAACAACATTCAAATTACAGTTTTCCCGGGAAGTGCACTCCATGACACCTATTCTTTCAAAAAAAAAACACTATTGCCTTGTTAATCTGTTCAACCACATTTACTATTATTAACAACAGATCCAGCTAGCAAGGAAGATCCAGCTGTCCATCCTGAAGCAGTCTACCGATGCTGGCATTTCATTCATTTTTGTTTACAAGCTGTGATGTAAACAAAGGAAGCGTGAGCCACACGCAAAGGGTTCTCACTGACTTTCCTGGGCCTTGAAGATGGTCCGATTCAGGGTCAGGCCATTGCTTTTGTTCTTCTAACAAAAAAAAAAAAAAAATGTAATTAAATAATGATAATTCAAAAAAAAAAAAAGTCACTGTACATTTTTCTTCTTCCTTTTCGAAGTGGTGAAGCGAAGTGAATTTGACTCGAGACGAGTGTGCTGTTCATCATAGCCACAAAAACGTGGACCAGGCTGGTGAAAAATCAGTGGTTATTACCCACAGACCAAGACACAGAACGTGACCTATACAATATTGCTGTATGCATATATCTTTGAAAGACGAAACACGCATCTAAAGGCCATTGAGTTCAAGTGGACACATCTCTAGTCCCTTGTCCATTACTACTAGGACAATATAGATATAGATATACAGAAGAGGAAGTGACAAATGTGGACACCACACGCACACACACACACCAAACTGCGCTGACGAGAAATACCACGGGAAGCTGCATGAGTTAGGGAGAGGAAAGTGAAACTGAACGAAAGGAAGCATATTGATGGTCCTTACAAGTTAAATTACTGTACAAAGGAAAGACACCCCCCCCCCCGCCCCCCAAAAAAAAAAAAAAAATACTAGAGCAGGCCGATTTGTTAGTCACTCCTAGTTGCTGTTAATCAATCTTGATATACATTAGTGTGTTAGCAAGGCCACGAGAAAGAAATCTGATGTGATAAAGCTCTCTACTGTTGGTGGACCAGAGGCCACGAGCGCCAACACACTCTTCAAAACACGAACGCACACAAACAGAAACAGCCATGTATCACAATATCTTTGGGTATGTTCATACGAGAGCAATAATGCTTTCATCAACCAAAATTTGAGGGTGTCTGAATATGAAACGATACAAGGCTGAGCTTAAGAGCTCATAGTTCACAGGCCACGTTCGCGAGGCGTGAACTGCACTTTAACCACGGTGTTACAGTAAGGCCACGTCTAATGAAGGATATGACTTAATCCAGCTGAATAATTCAGTCACTTTAGTAACAAAACAATTCGGAAGTGTAGGAAGACAAAACGGGCTTATAAATGCTTGCAGAAAACGCAACAATTTCAATTTGAAAAAACAGGAAAGAAAAAAAAAAAAAAAAAAGAAAAAAAGGAAACTTGTGACACTTTGACGGTAACAACATCCAAATGCAGCACTGCTGCTTCGGATCGGAGATATGTGACACACACACTCTGTGCGCTAAAACTGTACTCTACACTATAGCTACTGTTAGGAGATGACGAGTGGACACGCTGATGCAAAACCTATGGTAGGCCTCTGCATTGCGTGTGGTGGTTTCTGGTTTCATCGTTTGTTTTTTTTTTGTTTGTTTGTTTGTTTTTACAGGAAGAGAGGAGGAAAAGATGGCGCTGTTCTTCCGGCGCTGTGTAGACTCTCAAAACACATACACACGCACGCACGCACATGGTACAAAATCCTTAAAGGAAGCATATTCACATCGTATTGCAGGCAAGGCAGAGGCGTTGCTTAAAGCTTTTTTGTTCTTTTCAAAGACAAAACAAAACAAAACAAAACAAAAAAAGAATTAAAAAAATAGACCCTCTGAGTTTCTTCCCAAAGCGAAATGAAAACTTCAATTGGGAAAAAAAAGAAAAGAAAAAGATCAGTTAAAAAAAAAAGAAATTAAAAATCAAGAAGTATCAAAAAAGGGAGCAGTCCCGCAAACAGGTGAAAAGCAGCTGTTTGCTGAAGAGAAGAGATGAAGGAAGCTTTATACAGAAGCCAGACGAGGGCCCAACTACAACCCTGCTACGCCCCTACCAAGAACCTCATGGAATCAAAACCAGAAAGTAACAAACAAATAATAAAAATAAAAAAAAAGTGTAAAAAGCTCAGAATAGGAACAGAATCTATTTGGTAACAAAAGCATACTATATTATGTTTTGATACAAAAAAAAGGTATGGAGAAAAATGTACCATTACTAAAGCTTATACAATAACCTTGGTCCATAAAAACTATATGTAACTCTTACAATTTGAAGGTGACTCCTCCTCTCACACATCCACACGAGTCCAGATCCCCCCCACAGGCAATGACACACAATGGCACTCCTTCACACAAACACACCACCCAGAACAGAGGCAGAGGAAGAAAGAAGCTCAGACGAAAGGGGGGAAACAAAACCTCTTTCCTAAAACTCCTTTTTTTTGTATGTGGCAGTGCGTGTCGTTGCTGTGGTTCCGCCTCCTCGTTTTCGCTCATCCCGTGTCTTGCTGAGGGGTGTAGGTGCTTTTGGCCTTTTTTGGCTTTTGTGTCCATCACACAAAGCACCACACCACAAACACACATTGCTTCCAGAAGAGTGCAGAGAGTCAAAAATCCCAAGATTGACTCTTTTTTTTTCTTTCCTTTCCCACACCACCACCTTTCCCATTTTCACTCTCCGTATTGCGCAATTCCATCTTCTCTTTGCCAAAGGTTTCCGGATTTGAAATCAAAATGCAGCACTTTTTCAAAATGTACGTCTTGTCTCTTTTTTTTTTGTGGGTGGGTAATTTCAAGTTCTGAAGTGTTCTTGTGTACGTTATGACACCACGGCGGCTGTGGCATTGGAGGACGATGCTGTGACGGAGTTTGGCGTGCTGTTGGTGCCGTAGGCTGCTGTGTCTGCGCTCCCCCCCACGCCGCTCCCGCTGGTGGCCAGCAGGCCGCTGCTGCCAGACCGCAGGATTGCTCCTGCCGCGCTACAGTGGGGCCTGGGACCAGGCTCTGGTGTGTACGTAAAGGTCAGCGTGGTGGAGTAGATGATGCCGTCGTTCCGCACCAGCGTCACAGGAACCTGCACCGGCTGCCTTACCCACCGCCATCCCTCGCGGAACGCCGAAATGTCTGGGACTACACACAGCATGCTCTCTCCACACCTGGCGCAAAGCAGGCTGTCCGTTAATCAACAGGTATGATAATTCATTTCTTTCATTTTCACAACTTTCCCAAATTCAGTTGATAAGTCAACTTTTTTTTGTACTGGATTCACACAGTTTTGTACTGAAACATTGTTTATATTGATGTAGAAACTACTGTACACCATATGGCAAATGTGTGGTTTAGCAGATCCTGTGGTGTTCCCCAAGGTTCTATTTCAGGGCCAATTACACTGATGTTAGTTATGACAGAAACGTAGTTACATACAGGGTCTAAGGGGCTAATCAATAATTCACTGTAGCTATGAAAAAAGCATTATAATTAATAACAGTATTATAAGACTAGTGTCTAAGGGGTCAACAACTGATGTGGCTTGATATAAATGCAGTGCTATTGGTAGTGTGCACAGCAGCTAAAATTTTGGGATAAAGGCAACGTTTTACCTTATTTTCTGAACTTTAAATCACTTTAAACACATGAATTGAAAATGTTTAATATTGCAATGCCTGTTCAGTTGGGGTATTAAAATGCATAACCATCACACATCTGTTTAAGCTTTGAAGATTGAACACCAGGGTGGCCCCATTGTACTGTCTCTGCTGATCACTGCCACCAGCTCCTAATTGAGCCCCCAGCAAGTCACCATCCTAACATTTCACTCTGTAAACAGTTCAGGAGTTTATATATGTAGAAATGGAGCTCTTGTAGTTTACAGTAGTCAAGCAGCGTTGTTTTAAGCGTGTTGTGTGTGTGTTCCTAGTATTAAACCTACCTGTACATGGTTTCTGCTTCCACGTCTCCAAACCACACACGCAGGTTCGGAGCAAAGTTCTGTCCTGTTAGCTCCAGCATTGCTACGTCCCCTCCACCGTTTAGCTGCAAACACACACAAATACATATGCTTATACCTAAATTAATACACTGTGTGCATCTCTCACCCCTTTGTCATTACCTCGATGAAAGCCATGAACAATTCAACAAAGCTGGACCTTCTACTGCATGTAGTGAAGTGGTGGATGAGAGTATAGAGCCCATGCCTTGTACAGCACAGTTGTATGCAAAACTATGGGCACCCCTGGTCATATTACATTGTTTTGTTGGTTGTCTACAGTGTAAATAAGCTCACAAAAACTGCAGTCTAACAAGATCAGAAAATGGCATATTTAATTGTGTTTCCTGTTGAGGATTTTCACTGAGAAAAATTAATAAACAATGTGTCATTTTAACAGCGGTGTCAACATTTGTTCACATGGGTACCTGTAAGCTCTCCACCACAGGCACAGGTGTGACAGAGGACTGGACAGGACCCATTCCCTCATAAAAGGTGTATTCTGCTTTATCCGTACTGATGATTGTCCAAGAGGCACCATCATTGATCATCTCTTTATTTGGTTCCTTTGGGCATGGAGTGGCCTGAGGAGACACACACACGCGCACACACACGCGCACACACACGCGCACACACACGCGCACAATTTAAGAGACAGGTGAGGTATAGAGTTGCCAGATTTATAAGGTAAATCCTTTCAGGCACATTCTGGGCGTGTGTATCAGGACGTTTATACACTGTGTCCATTTACTGGCTACTTTATTCTATTTTTTTTTTTCGTGGTCTTTCTCCAGTCCATAATCAGTGGTCCATTCCTGACCACAGGAACACTGTTGACTGGATGCTGGCCTACAATTCCCAAACTATTACTGACACAGAGATGTGCAAAAACACACTCTTGGACTTTGCAGTGTCAAAAACGCTTATTCCAGTAAAATTCCAGTCCATTTTAAAAAGAAATGTTTTTAATAACTAACATTTACACAATCAACACCTTCATCCGTTTAGCATTTAACAGTGCAACAAACATGAGTGTGGAAAAACTTCCCACAACATACAGCGCATCCAGAAATTGCTGTTTACACAACGCAACTGCATGATTTATCCGACATGTCTTAGTAAGCTAATAGGATGCCTGTTCTTGCCATGACTCATTTTTACTGCAAGATCACTGTGTGTGTGTTACTTTGAGAAACAGGGCTCTCACTTGAAATTGGATGATCCTCTCTTGGGAAAGGCACAGGTACATCCTCTCCGTGTCCTTTAGGTAGAAGGCACACTTATGCAGCTGAGACACAGGGTCGTCTGCATCCAGCAAAGCTGTCTGCTTATCCACCTTACGGATGATCTGTAGAGGAGGACACATGTGAGAGCTCGAATCTAATAAACAGTAAGATGATGAAGCACAGTTATAAAGAGAGGTTCTGAAGATCGATCTAACACAGGGGTCCTCAACCCTGATCAAGCAGCTAATTAGATCAATAGAAAGATGAATAGAGAGACTGAGTGACATGAAAACTCATAAGCAGTGAAACACATTCAGAAATCAATCTCTATAGTGGGGTCGGATTCATCATTCCTAGGAGATTTTTTACATAATTCTGGAGTTTGGGACTAAAATAGAGGGATAATATCTGTGGAATTATTGAGTTCAACAACTTTGCAAACACAAATCATGCCCAAAAATGCTACTCTGTGGCAGATATCTAATATAAATAGAGGTCATAATGGCCTTAATGTGTATTCCACTGGCTCCCTAATAACACCCTGTGCTTGCACCCCGATGACATTGGTGGGTTGGGTGAATAACGGCCCATGCTAAGTTTGGGGGACAGGAGATGTGGTCTCAGAGTTTTCTTCTGGCTCACTCCCTTTACAAAATTACAAACATGAATTCTTGTTATGATTCTCATGAACGCATTTGTTCATCATTTAAAATGGAGAATTTAGATAAAAAAAAAAACATCAGTTTTGCAACTATGACAGATTTAGTGTAAGACAGAACAAGGAGGCATAAAGACAGATAGACAGACAGACAGAAGAATACACCAAACAAAAAGACAGACAGAAATGCAGACAGTAAGCCTGCCAAGTTAGTACCAGTCTAGGCAGGGCCATTCCTGTGACCGAGCAGACGAGTTTGACGGTTTGGCCATAGTGAATATAACCATCACGCACGGTGAACTCCTCTCCCTCTGACTCCTCATCATCCACTGTGTACACACACACACAGCAGGATATCAAAACTTACAGCTCATAACGTCTCTTTTCAGCTGAATTCACAGCCATATTATTAATGTTTTCAGTACCCTGACACGGGGGTTTGTTTGCATTCTAATGTGAGACTCAGTCCGCCTGCAGTCTGCTGATGTGTTTGAGTGCGAGACTTGCGTGAGAGGTGTGACACTTACACAGGTGAATATAGAAGGCTCCCCACTGCTGTGAGCTGGCATGAAAGTTCCCTCCCTCCACATGTAGGTAGCGTGTGCTGACCGTCTGAGAGCGCAGTCTGTTGAACAGGGCCACTTTTGTTCCTGATGCTATGCACACTACACATATGCAAACACACAGGGAGAGTGAGATAAGCTAGGAAGTCAGAAAAAGGTTAGCCTGGCAGTTTTAGACCTCATCAAATATTAAGAGTGACTTTGAGAGCGATAACTCTTCCTCTGAAATGGAGTTATATTGGGAGGAGTAAAGAGCACCACGGCAAAGGCTGCACTCTTGAGTTTTAAATTAAGGTCATGTTGTAGCTTGCTCATGACTCAAGGCACAGGAGAAATCGGGTAAAACAGGGTTGTCTCCCCCTAGTGGTAGCTTAAACAGGCTGGGAAATGACCTAGTTTACATACAAAGATCTCAAATCTTGACTCGATCTCCTACAGCCAAGAACGCACAATTAAAAGCTAGAATTATTTATATTTATCTTCAGCTTTTTAGAAATTATTGGTTGGCAGAATGGCCAACATTTTGACCCTTTAAGAATTGAAGGCATAAATGAAAATGGGTCTTCATGTCTTTTTTTTTTAAGAAATTAACATTTTAAAGTTATGGCATGAGGGATAATGTCAAAATTATTCAACATTAATCCAAAGAGCACTAAAAAGTTATTAATGTGTGTGTGTGTGTGTGTGTGTGTGTGTGTGTGTGTACTGTGCTAGGAGGGTTTCCAAACTTACAGTCAGCATTCTTGAGGGATTGCTTCTTTTTGGAAGGCTTGGAGATGACCTTGATGCGTTTGCTGAGGAAGACTCCGATGTTGGCGCTGTTGCCGTACAGCATGCGCACGGACAGCATGAAGTGCTTGCGCTTGTCTGAGTCTGATATGTACAATGTTTTGGCGGTGCAATAGTTCTGTGGGACATGATGCAGAGGTACGAATTAAGATATGTAATATCATAGAGGAACATAAGAGAGTATAGCACACAGGGTCAGTCCATGTACATTCACTCACACACAGACCATCTGACGTGTGCTGTACAGTCATATGCAACAACTACTGGAATTCTGTCAGTTACACTCTGATTAGCTATCTGGACTTCCCAGTGCATGCACCCTCTGTGCACCAGCTTATCAGCCCAACGGAAAACAAACTTTTGCTTTATCAAGCTAAATGCTAGATAGTCACCAGCAAGCTGCTTGCCTGCTCAGCACTCTGTGACAACAACGAGCCTTTCAGAGCAAGACGTGGTACTGGACTAAAAAAGTACTAGCCTAGAGAAGTCAGTGGTAGTAATTATTTATTTATCTATTAATATAACAGTTATTTTTTGGATTAGCCGATTACTCTAACGACTAATTTATTGCTTATTCTAATAATCAGTAAGGGGGTTGTATGTGTGTGTGTGTGTGTGTGTGTGTGTGTGTGTGTGTGTGAGCATTTGAATGAAATACTTTGAAAGAACAATGTTTCGTAATATTTTCTTTAATCTTCTCCTAAACACGGTAGGCCCTTCAGGACATTATTATACCTGTATCAACAGGTGATCTCGGTATTATGCCATAGCAACCCTTTACCTAAAATGGAATATCAATATTTTTACTTATATGCTAGGCTTAAAACTTAAGTGGCTATAACTTGGAAGTATTTAATCACTGGGACAATATGTAGTTAAGGTAATTACAGGCAAATGTATTTTTGCATCTGTGTAGTGTGAAGAAAAAAGTGCAAAGGCTGCAGCAACAGATTGTAATGTTAGTTTAGGCTTTTCTCTTATTGGTACACAGCCATTAAAGTAGACAGAAAAGCATAAAAGTGTTTGTAACATAACAATGTTCCATGCAATGTCTAACATTTTCCATGACAGCAGCATTGCAGAAATTACTTATTGGGGCGATAAAGACCGCACTTACAGTGCTGTTATGCTGCTGTCTTGACAAAGCGCAAGCATCCTGGAGCACTTTAAGGGCTTGCACATCGCAAGTTCCACTACTGTGATAAGCCATGTCCACTTTGCAAAGCTTACAGAGCACCACATTGTTACGTCTCTGTCCAAAATACTCCCACAACCAATATGCCCATGAGCTATTTTTTTTAGCTGTAGCTTTCTCTCCAAAGAGATCAGAGTTTTCAGTGGGGCCGGCCATTTTTGGGACACACTGACACGCTATGCAAATCAACATATTACTGTGATCTATTGTGGTCAAATTGTCAAATTTAGTGGGGGTGGGGTGGTGGTTATGAACTGTGAATGTACTGAATTTTCATGTTAAATTTGACCACCAGGATAAAAATTCAGTTTTATTTTATGCTGTGCTTTTAGAACCCATTTTGAGTCATCAGCTGTAGCTGACTATGAATGTATGAATGAATGAGCTCTTTTTTGTAATTTCCTCTTACTATTTATTGATGTACTTCATTAACAGTAACTTGGCAAAATTAAATATGGAGGAGGCATACCGTGTGCAGCATTCTATAGACAGATATAGACAGAAATTATAATGTAGACTAATAAACGCCTCAACAAACACCTTTTTTTTTGAAGCAGACAGTAAGTATTTATTTATACTCCACAACAATAATCTCTTTACCACCTCATACTTTAAATGAAACAGCTGGCTAACAAAACGAAAGCATGTAAGAAACAAATCTATGGAAGCCTACATGAAGTTTATTTTAGAAATCAATCGATCATCATGGGCAAAACACAAACCTCTTGCCCCCCACAACGCTTGTCTGTTTTGCGTCTGGTGTGACATGGTTCTTTAGGTGATATGATAACAATCCAAAGGGGTGGAATGTGGAGTAGTTTTAGGGAGCAGGGGGGGAGCAATTTGTCATCCTCTTCAGTTTTCCTTTCCATCAGGCTAAGTAACAAAACTCATCTGAGGATAGTCAGACATTGGGTTTGTTTTTTTTATTAAGTGAGTGTTATATGTCATTAAGAGCAACCTCCTTAGATTGCCATTGAAATAAATCATATAAATCTTTTGTCCAAAATCACAACAAGAGGCGTAAATGTGGGGGGTGCAACATTTTCTCAAGGTAGTTCTCCAAACGGTCAGGTGTCATTTTAATATTGATATGGCAAAGTTCAGATGCAGCACAGACGTGGCAGTGATTACAGATGGGGGCTTAATGTCAACCAGCTTGGCTTGATGTGTGTGAGTATGTCTGCACACTACCTTTCCCTCTAGGTTAAGCTGTTGCATCTCTTGGTCACTGTTGCCGATGCCAATGAAGGCGCAGGGCTGAGACTCCTGCTCCGAGCAGCCGTCCCTCTCCATCTGCTCCCTCTTCTTCTTCCAGCCACAGCCCATCAGATACACACATGGAGGAGGGCAGAAGAACCTACATGCGCACACACAAACACACACGGAGCATCCCCAATTAATATAGATAATTATATAAACCAATATACACTCTTAAGAAAAACTGCTCTAAGTCTAATGATTATTAGAATCCTAGAACAGGGTGATTTACAAGAAAATTATCTCCATATTTAAAATAAATCCCCTTATTTAAAACGAGCCTTACAATGGAAAACTGTATTTTGTAGAATATGGAAGTGAGGCTATAAAGGCTAAAAGCTAACGATACCAGATCCTAGTACAATTTCTTCAGCTAGCTAACTGCACCCCATGATGACTGGACACAGAGAGGACCCAGAGAGGACAGCAACGCTTCCCATTAAAAATATCAAAACTTGTTATCAGTGTTGTAAGCTAGGCTAGGCTATGTGGATGTAACCAGCCAATAAAAGCAGAGCTTATATATTTTGTCCACAAATGCCTTCATTCTGAGACAAAAGAACAGGGTTGGAAGCAGCTTTCTAAAGCCAGACAGCCACACACTAAGTATTTATACATTTAGCATTCTATGGCACTTTAAAGGTGGCTGCCCATTCACAGTCCAAGTACGTACAGAGTTCTTAGAGCCCTTTACATTTGCACCTGCATCACAACTCCAGTAGATGGCAGCATATACCCCGATAGCTCCGAGATGTTCAGATAATCACACTGACATAACACACCACGTTCTAGTCAAACTGACGACTTCATCCAAAACACACAGACGAATATTCCACCATAAATCATTCCGTCTAGATTCTGTCAGCCATCTCTCATCCACCAGCATCAACAAACTCATTTCACTGATCAATCAAAGCCATACTGAGACATGGCGATAAACAGCAGAAAAATGAAAACTGGTACTGTAATTAAAATCATATGCTAATACAGCTGTGTGCAACACACACAGTGCCATCACATAACTGGAAGCTGAGTGAGAGTGAGCGTGTGGACAGACGTGGGGTGGGGGAATCCTACCACCACTCTGCACACAACACAGGAGAAGAAAAATATCACACTTGCTGATAAAAAAGGGGGAAAAAAACAACACTGATGAGACTGGTTTCAAGTCCAAGTGCAGTAAACCCACACACAGCTTAGTCAGTCTGAAACCCTCCTCATGCATACAAAAGGAAAACGAAGTAAACAAATCATTAATGAGTCATAATGTCTGAGTCTATGACAGAGGGCTTTATTCAAACACATTTGAGACTTTTTTGGTGAAAAGGGAAACGAAGCGTCCTGTAAGCTGCTGCTTAGCTGTTAGTGTCTGGTTTCACATCCTAATAGCAGCATAGTGCTCAAAAACTGGGCTGCTGGGCTCAGTGTGGAGGGACGGGTTCATCCTAAACAAATCTATAGTTCTATAGCATCTCTTCAAAAACAGACTGAATCATTGCCGTCACGCAAAAACCTTGAACTCCCATTTCTGCCATTCTGCCATTTTTGAAATAATGTCAATCTGACAGTTATGTACACTGTGTGAAAGCCTTATGGTGAATGGACCAATACAAATGCTCCAAAATGACTTGGAATAAAATCTTTTTACACTAACTTCCACTGTACCTTGTAAAACAAAAAGAAACCTATACCTCCAAAATTGCAACTTTACAGGAGAAGGAAGAAACCTTGGAATTTGAAGGTTAAGAAATTGGAGCATTTCTATTGGTCCGTTCATTACGAAACAATGGAAAGAACAACGTCCAGTTTCAGGTTACGTATGTATATATTTACAGCATTTGACTAGCGTTCTTATCCAGAGCAGTTTACATTTGAGTGAGGTTGCACCAGTAGGTGAATGTGGTGTTAGGAGTTGGTGGAAGGATGGTGGTGGATTTATCCACTACGCTACACCAGCTGCTACTCCAACATATCAAAACACAGATATTTAAACTTCTAACTGAATTGTCAACCCCGCCACCACCCAGCCCAACATCCAACCCAACATTTTCTGTTCATTTTGGCCCGATCTGCTGATGGTATACAATCTGTAAAATTATATACAGAACCATTTTCTTTTAAAGGGTAGCGTAATCACAGCAGCGGACAAATGTTTAGATATGTCAATTTCGTAACACTGGTTTAACACATGAAAAATACTGTATATTCGCATCGGCCCAGAATTCCTATATTGGTGCACCCTTATTCAAGACACAAATATAAATAGTTATATTAAACAAGTTCTAATACATGCAAAAATGACAATATAGCACAATTATAATGCCACAAAGGAACCATTTTCTAATGTGGGAAGAGCATTTTAGCATTTGAATATTATATAGAACCTATATTTGACAACACTGGATTAACACTCGGTAAGTACTGGATATTAGCATGTGCCTGGAATTCCAATATTGGGGCACCTTTATTTATAACACATTTCAAGAACTTAAACAGATTCTGCATCTGGAAGAAGACATACACAATAGCAAAAACAATCAAACTAATTAACAAATAAAACAGCAACAATAATTTACTAAAGAACCCTTGACTAACAGAGGTCGGATAATGTGATTCCTCTCATATACACTCACTTAGACTTCCCCTAACTATTCTAGTCACTGAGACAGGGGTCAAAAGGTTAAAGAGGAGAGGAACAATGCATTGAAAGTCAAGTGATATTGCACTCATTCCTCGCAGCTAATCTACTAACCATCTACAGCCTCTGTTAACGGTGTTAAAAATGTCACGGTCAGCATCTAAAGGAAGGGTTTAACAGTTTGGTCTGTCTCCTTTCTGTTCTCTCTCTCTCACTCGGTTGTGTCTCAGGCTGGCTGTGAATTCTGGATTAGCACTGAGGCACTTCTGGTGTGATCACAAGGGAAACACATTCGCAGCCAAGAGAAGCCAGCCAAGAATGAACCACAACACAAACTCCCCAGACACTAACTCCTCTCTGATCAATCTCTCCACACCTCTCCTCCTCCTCCTCCCCCAGCAAACATTTCCTCTCCTTCTCCTACGCTCCCTCGCTCCCTTCTCTCTCGCTCGCTCTCCCCTCATCTCTTCTTACTCTCAGGCCTCTCCGCCCCCGCTTCTTCAAATGTCCCCCGAGTAAAGAAAACCTCATTTTCTCCACTTCCTCGTAGGGGAGGCCGAAAGCGCGAGAGGTCAAAAAGCATGTCGCAAACCCATCCTGCCTGAAATTCACGCACTTCACAACTCTGGCCCAGCCTGGATCCCTCACAGCAGCACGTTTACCTTTTTTCATTGCCGTAGGATTTCTGTGCAACCTTAGCGTGCAGGATCAGAACGGTTTGGTCTCCTCGCTCCTTCAGATAGTTCCGCATTGCTTCTCTGGAGGGAAAGACACATGAAAAGAAAGAGAAAAAACAGACATGGAGAAAGTTAGTGAACCTCTCATGAAGGGCCAAACTACAGCATGGAAACAATGGAACAGTGGTGACGGTGGTCAGAAACGGCTAAACTGAAAATACAAGGCAAGGCCCTTAAAAAAAAAAAAAAAAAAAAAAAAAAAAAAAAAAAAAAGTAGCCACTTTCTCAAAGCATCTGAAAGACACACGTTAGGGGTCGATAATGTGCATTTGGAGGCGGGCCTTATTGAGGTACGGGCAGGACAGAAAGCAGCCGCTCATAGCCAATAGAGTCCTCTCCATGACTTCCTCAGATGGAGAGTTACAGGTGCAGCAGAATTGACTTTTCCACCACTTGGGGGCCCACTAGGCAGGTAATAATAATAAAAAATATATATATATTTATATTTATAATCTACAAAAAAAAGAAAGAAAGAAAGACACTCCTTGTAGCATTTGGGCTGGTGCGCCCCCAAGTGGTTGAAAATTCTGTAACTTTTTTTGTATTAGCGGTGGGCGGCGCCCTTCCAGATGTTGACAAACCCACTGGTGACAGCAGCAAAAAAGTGGAAAAGTCCCAGATTGGCTCCATTCTACCCCGCCTGTACTCACTAAGCCCGCCTCCGCATGCTTGTTACTGATCCCTTTTTTTATTTTTTATTTTTTTTTTTAAAGTGCAGACGCCAAACTGATCAATATATTTGTGTTTGTAAGAAAGTGATATTTTATGATCAAAGCAAACTAAAGTCAGAAATCTGATTACATTAAAAGTATATATAAATATTAAAAATATACAGATATACACAAATACTAGGGGTGAAGCAAATCAAAAACAAAAATCATTGATTTGATACGATACAGCTGCCTATTCTGCATCTCATTTAAATTCTGCATGAATGGGCGGAGCAAACCAGCTTTTTTTTGCAACATCACAAGAAAAATGAATAGAAAACTGGCTGTTTTTGCAGCTTACTGATTGTATATGGCCTGCAGATAGGGGACTGAATGGTCTTCTTTGAAATATTAACAGTCTTTATCTACTAATTCATTTTCTATGATATGGGCCCTTTAATACATGAATAATTCTGTTTTCAGTTCATCAGAGCGTTTAACATAATACAGTACGCAATTTTAGAATCACGTGCTAGCCGAGAGCTAACGTGTTAGACTCAAGTTAAGATCTGCTGAGGAGGAGTGTGCTTTTCCTCCCTGCTCTCAATTTCGAGGTAAAGAGGAAGTGTTTTTTTCACAGTGGGGATGGTCTGTCCTCATTGCGGGTCTGCTTGTTTAGTTTTTTTTATTACAACCTCACACAGTTTAAATCAACTAACACCACCACACATTGTTGTTACAATCCTTGTGCATACGCCATATGGACAAAAGTATTGGGACACCTGCTTATTTATTGATCTTTCTTCCAAAATTAGGGGTCTATCTGGCTTTTGTTGGAGTAACTGTTTCTACTGTCTAGGAAAGGCTTTCTACTAGATCATGGGGTATTGCTGTAAAGATATGATTGCAACAAGAGCATTAGTGAGGTCAGGGTGTTGAATGATGACCACCCCACCTCATCCCCAACTTATCCCAAAAGTATTGGATGGAGCACCAACCATCATTCCAGAGAACACAGTTCCACTTTTCCACAGCTCAATGCTGGGGGGCTTTATACCCCTCTAGCCCACACCTGGCACTAGGCACAGTGCCAACAGATTCATGTTTATCTGCTCCAGAGGGTCCTACTCTATTGGCAATACTTCTCTACAGGGACAAGACAAGCTGTGTGTGTGTGTGTGTGTGTGTGTGTGTGTGTGTGTGTGTGTGTGTGTGTGTGTGAGCAAGCGCATTTGCACATCTGTGCCAGCACCTTAATTACCCTTCATTAGAAGGGTGTCCACAAACATTTGGACAAGTGTACAAGTGTACATCTGCAGCCAATAGCAAAACAAAAACAATAACTTCTAAGGGCGTAGGAGTAAATACCGTCGCAATGATTTCCTTTTACGGCTTTCTAAAGTTGTTTTTCAGATTTCTCACATGGAATTCCAACACGGTCATCAGCGATCGAATCTGCCTTTAACCAAGATGTGAAAGTATTTCGAGGTGTGACCTGATTTTATCGTTCATGCAAAAAATTAAAGAACCCTTTAGCTTGCTTTCAACACTAGCTTTCAAAAACATCCTGACTGATGTTATCATTATTAAATCTTATAGCGGACGACGCCGTTAGGCAGTTCAGCACAGCCCTGAGTGCCTGTGCGTCTGGCCTGCAGCTTCGAGAAGACGTTCAGACACTGGTTTTGTCCGTACAAGAGTGACTAAGATGTGCGGTCTTGTGTTGTCCAGCGTGTCTGTTTAAAGAGAGGGAGAGGGAGCCTGCAGAAAGGCTCCATGTGCTTTATAGTCTAAACCCTCAAGAGCTTGACTCGAAACACAGGCCCCGCTTTGATTAGCCAATTCTCTGGTGAGCAGAAGTATGTGTTGCTTGCAGAGAGCATACGAACGCCATGGCCAAGAACCTTAACAGCTCAACAGCTGGGGGTCTTTAAGAAAAGAAAAAAGGAAAGAAAAAAAAAAAAAAAAAAAAAAGTGTGTGCGCGTGTGTATGATGAGGGGAGGGTGTTGGGGTGGGGGGTAAAGAAGAGGGCAAAAGGACAGAAAAGAGCACTGCTGTGTGTGCGCGTGTGTATGTGTGTGAGAGAGCAAAAGAGAGCGCGAGAGCACGAGAGTGAGGAGAATCCAAAACCTCTTAGCTCATGAACAAAGAATTCTGATTTCGTGTCAAATGTTACAAGATCAGTGTTCCAATTACTTCAGTTGACTAACTAAAAACAGCCCTGCGTAAAGTACACTTCATAAGCTCTCGCTTAACGCGAGAGTTCTTTCACGAACGCTACAGCAACCGGCCTCTGTCTGAGCTTGAATCGAAATTAAAACATGATGAAACGCTACAGTCCAACCGACGTCCTTCTCAAGAAGGACGAAAGACGCCGAAGATGCACAGTCTGCTAAATATGCTCAAGTATGCACACACGCACACACACACACACACACACACACGCACGCACGCACGCGAAACGCTCCATTTGCACAGATGTCAGTGACACCTGACACGCCAGAGTGCTCGAAGGGACACGGAGACAGAGTAATGGTGGGGGCAGCTTCCCCTTGCCACACAAACGTCCTCCGCACGCTCGA
Organism: Salminus brasiliensis; assembly: GCF_030463535.1. Lineage (NCBI taxonomy): Eukaryota > Metazoa > Chordata > Actinopteri > Characiformes > Bryconidae > Salminus > Salminus brasiliensis. The sequence goes on from NC_132886.1 coordinate 17,962,806, forward strand.
GTTAGACAGTCCTTTGTTATGGAAAGCATGGGGGCCCCCTGAGACGTGGAAGAGAGAAGGAGGGAGGGAACAACGAAGGGAGGGAGGGATGGAGAGAGGGAGGGGGTGAGATAAAGAGGTGCAAGAGTCACTGCACAACAGTAACCCTTACTGGACTGGCCTACAGCAACAAAGCATCCAGCCAACACAGCCAACACAAGCACAGGCCAAGCATCAACACTCTAATGCACATTTCAGTGCAAACAATACTCAAGTCAACGTGAAATCTGATCACAAACAGGCTGTGATTTTGACATATAAATAAAAAATAAATTTACAATAAAATACAGCCCATATTATATCACCACAAGTCAGTTTCCCCTCTCAAATATTAACCTCTGCAATGGACCAAATATTGAACTCTGAGGAACGCCACCCAGCCACTTGGGGAGACGCAGCTCTGATCAATTCCTGGAGAAAAATGATGTCATCCTCCTGCTGCCTATGTCATCGGATATCTCTGATACACTGTATGACCTGTCCTGTGTGCATGAGGGGTGTGTGCTCGCTCAGGAAGAAGACTGTACTACTAACAGCTTCTGCGAGAGAGAGACACCCAAAGATGTTTTCTTTTAATGCTTTGAATTGTTGAACTGAATTTCCTCAGAGTTGGCAGCCCTAGTGCCAATTTTATCACCCCTCAAAACATAAGCGCCCTGGCATGCACAGAGAGTGCAGGCTTGCATTTACACTTCATCAGGTTACATGTGTGATTATTTATCAGCTAGTCATTCATTATATTTCACACTAATTTAAATTGCTGGCATAACATCACTGGGCAAAAGCACAGGCAGCGTAACAAGGCAATACACCTAATAGCACCTTTATTTACCAGAACAGTGACAGTAAGAGGACATAGACTGATGAACGTCATACAGGACCACATTACACAAGTGCATGTTCCACCTGGAAACCTGACGCTGCAAGTTGTTAGGAAGTAAAGTGAGGATTTGCATGTTATTGTGGGAATTGTACTGGGTTTACTATGGTAAGGTAAACAGCTATGGTAAGTATAACTGCTAGTTTTGTTGGCTCTCCTTCTACTCGATTTCTCTCGGACATGCTAAGATTACATTTTACTGTCTAACACAGTAGAGGTCGTCTTAACTAACTGCAGGAGGTACTATATCACACTAGGTATTATACACTGTGCCTCATAGAATAAAAAAGCAATAACAAAAAGAAAAAAAAAAATTATAATCATTTTATAATCAAAAGAGGAGTTTCATTTTTGAAGGACAGCAGTCAAGGGAAATCACTAGGTCAGAGTAACAGAGGCTGTCTAAATGATGAGCTAACAGAGTTAACTGATGAACAAGGTATAAGGTGAAAGTATGTTTGTTGCTTCTGAATTCAGTTAAGATCAGACAGAGTAGTAGTGGTCTAAAGAAAGCTGTTCTCAAGCCACCGCGCTATCTCTGCCTTCTCGGTCACATCAGAGTTTGATGGAAGCAAAATCTAACATTATTAAATAATTCAATACATAACCCCTCACTCTCAAATATGAGCAACACAGTCACATAGTAGTTCCATTTACTTGTATAGTTTCTCTGCCACTACTCTTGGAAGCTCCAAGCTACATATTTGAGTCAGACTTCAAATTTTGAGGCTAGGAAACTTGGCCTTTACTAGCATTTACTATCCAGCTTATCCAGAGGACATTAAAACAATGCTGAGAGAGGGACAAAAAGCAAAAAAGGGCAGTCTTTTGGAAGAACTTTTAATGTTACATCAAAGTAAAAAAAAAAACAAAAAGCCAAAAAACAACAGAAAACAAAGGAAAACATAGCAATGTAGCCTTTGGGTGACTTTTAAAACCATCTAGGAGCATAAGATTGATGTTAAAACTGTAGTCTGACACATGTGTGTTTTATATAGTTTTATATAGTGCTTATGCTGGACCCCAGACCCCAAATGATATTACAGGTTACGATACAGGAACAACCCTCAACAATAATACATAAACTCAACTGGTAAATGCATTAAGCCATGATATAGCTCCTCCTAAAATCCAATACTAAACCACGCAATGACCACATTACATTACACACGTTCAGTCACTATGATCTAATTCGAGGATCTTCAGTCTAAACACTGGCCGATATTGATCAAATACCATATATTGTGTTTTAGATAATACAGCCACGTAATTTAGGTGTGATTTACTGGAATTGCCTATTAAAACTAGGGATGTACCGTTCGGTTGATACCCATCCGATTCCGTTGTTGAATTAATCAGCCACATACCTTACCATCTGGGAGAGACTTCAGAGGCATCAGGATTGACAATCATAACTAGCAGCTCCTCCCTTTTCGGTTCTTCGTATATGAAAGAAAACTCGCTGATAGCTGATAACAGGTCGAGTGCACCATGCTGGTTAGATAGGGGAGCCTTGCTATTTGCTATGATACGTGTATGATGTCTGAAGGTTACAAAGCCTAGAATACCAGCGGTGTGAGAATCTGGTTCCGGCTAATTTTGTTAGTATCGGGACTGATATCCAACTCTAGTATCGGATGGCTGCATCCCTAATTAAAACGTAAGTAAACGTAAGCTTCTGTTCATTAGACTACAGCGTAGCATTCTGGACTGATGTGTGTTTAACAGCTAATATTTTACCCATCCGAGTCTGGAAGAAAAAAAGAAGAAGAAAAAAACGCCTGGAATGCAGCCAAACCGTCAGAACTGCTGAAATGTATGTTAGGTTTTCAAGTTCCTCGGTAGAACAGTTCCCCACTGCAGGCTCTAAACTGTTTTGTCACCTTCTGAGAATGCTCTTCACTGTTGCGGGCTAAGAATAGTGACCATTAATGACGCCTAGAGGACGCCAGAGGGCACGGTGTTAAAACACAGTGGCATAGCGGTAAAAACACAGAATCAGAAGTGGATCCGGCACGAAAAGCTGATACCCAAACCATTCAAACATGCCTGGATTGGCTCGGGACCAGCCAGTACAAACACAAGCATAAGGATTGCTAACATCATCCACAACAATTCACAGAGATAAAGCCACAGAACAGAAACAACCAAGCTCTCGCAGGACAGCTGCAAATCGTTGGCCTTGGTTTTATTTCAAACTTGAAATAGTGACACAATTAAAAGCCATAAAAGGCAAAAGCCCCATACCACAGTCAAACCTTATTTGTGACATAAGTAACAGAAGCATGGAGAGGTGGAGTCTACAAAAACGTACGTGTCTCTAAAGTTGCAGTTCAAAGGAATTCACAGGAAACAAACTGCCCAAATCTGTTCTTGGCTTTTTTATGGTCACCCACCGGAAGTTTGGGCAAGCTGCACTAATGTGCATGGCTGGATGCTCCAGATAAAACATGACACGTCCAAGCTCCGAATTTTAACTAGCCTCAAAATCTCACCTCCATGCCCCCCCTCCCCGAAAGCGCAGAGTGGACATTTTTCTTCTATCGTGCCATTGGTAGAAGTCTTTTGGCAAAACCATGTGATCCCATGCAAGTCGCCTATCGCTCCCTAGGATCAGCTCTGTGGCTTTGCCCCTGCACACACACACACACGCACGCTCGCATGCAAAGGGGAAGCCACGGCAGCATGTGACTTCATACGCTGCAGACAAAAACCACACGCACTGGGCTCGGCTAACTGCTCCCTTACGGAAAAGATACAGAGGGCCAGAGCTGCCTGCCCGCACGCATACGCAACACTTCTCATAAAATCCTTCTGTTCGTCTCGAGTCATTTTCACTTCTGCTCAATTTGGCCACATAAATAAATCCAGCAAACAAAAACAATTACAAGCAAATTCAATATACTGGCCTATGAGGCAGAGATCCTTAGGAAACGAGTCTTAGGGTCCTTAGGAAATGAAATCAGAAATGTAGCAGGCCAAGCAGACAGCCCCGAATCAGAAAGTGGGGGAACCCACAGAGAGAAGACACTGAGAGATTCGGTTAAACACGTGCGTGCACGCACTGAAAAGTCAAAGTTTGTGGGGACTGCATGAGTCAAACGTTTTCAGACAGGACGGAGCAGATACGATCACTTCAGCAACTTTGCCTCTGACTCATTATCATGTTAAGTTCCATTATCCATGTTTAAAGCCCTTGTCCTACATTCTCATCTCATTTCTTTCACAATATTCAGCACTGAAAAGCCCAAGTTAATTATGACCACCTGCCTAACATGCAGTTGGCTCTTCATATGCCACCTAAGTTGCTCCGACCTGCAGAGGCTGCAGATCCAGGTCCTGTAAGTTGGGAGCTAAAAAGGAGCAGACAGCTTCCAATACATTCCACACCTTCTTCAACACCATGAACTCTTCATCATGTTCCTCATCCGTGTGCAGTATGGACTGGGCCATATTCCACGATACTCCATTCTAAAACCATCTGAATAATAAAGACTGAAGTGAAGAACACACTAAATGGGATGCGTGTGGTTAATTCAGCAGTTTGAATATTTTACGATCAGTAAGCAGCACATGATAAATAAAATGCTGCAACTATCTGCTTGTAGTCCATTCCCTTCCGACAGACACAAGCATTGTCTAGATATTCATCACCGAACAGCTTGATCTGTTTCCACAGTGAACAGCATTGGAGATTATTGCTTATTCATGGCCAGTGATCAATTGTGAGTGAAGGGAAGGCAAGCAGGGAGGGTGACTCAGAAGGCCACAGCAGGGGTTCAGCAGCACCAGCGAGGGAGTTCATTTGATGATTAGTTCCTACAGATGGAGGCTACACATCATCACTGTCACGGGCCTGTCAAATGTCCTCCTTTCAAACTTTTGAAAGTTTCTGCTCCTGTACTGTAAAAAAGTCAGTTTGGTTCATTCACAGTAAAATTTTAACACAAAAACAGCCAGATTCAAATCAGGTCAAAAGGTAAAACATGACTATATATAAAATGTATCGGGATTTTGTGGCATATTAGGTGAAGGTGGTGTTCGTTATAGAGGTTAATTGCTCCACAGTGGGGTGTCAATTGCTTTGTACTTCTCGCCAGAGTCGTACTTCCCTCCTGGCATTAGTGTTATGCTGTTGGGGGCAACAGAGGTGTTGGGAAGACCATTCTTGGTACACCTCCTTCACCAAAGACATCCCACAAAGCTACCCAATTCAGAAATGCTTCGGGTCCGAGATGTTACAGATGGCACGTGACAGAGTTTGCTGCATGTATAAATAAGCGAGCACACCAGTCAGTTGTAGCAGAGTGCAGAGTGCATAATCTTCATGGGCAAAGGACACGATGATGTTGACTGATTTCCAAAAGGGTATGATAATAGGGTAGGATCTCAAAAAGCGCTAACTTCATGGGATGACCTAGAGCCACCGTAGTGTGTCCTGAGAACGGACTTTTATGGGCGACGACGCTGATGAGTGGTACAGAGCAATCGATGTGCCACTGTGGACCAGTTAACTTCTACAATACGCACCTTCCATCACCTAATACGGTCCATGCCATGACATCTCACTAGTATCACCTGAGCCAAAGGTGGGTTATTCCCACTATTAGGTAGTCTGATATGAAAACTACACCATACAGATGACTAACTACATCACTGCAGATTCGCTGAAAAGATTCGACTGAACAGCCCACAATTTGCTGTTCATCATCATTTTAAAAGTTGCAACACTGGGTTTAGTCCCAACTCTGCCAGCATCCAGCAAGCCCACATCAGTGATCAAGTGAGCAACAGAGGGAGCTTCTGCTAGAGTCATTATGAAGAAGTGTGCACTCTGCTTCTGTTGCCCTTCATGCGCGCACTCTGTGCTCAGTCACGCTTTGAGTCAGCCGCAGAGCGGCCGCACACCCTCAGCCATCAGCTCCGGATTTCTCCCTTCACTTCCTCCTCCACCTCCTCCTCCGTCTCCTCTGTCATTTTCCATCTCACTCGCTTCACTCCTCCACTCCAGAGGCCCAAACAAGAGCCAAACACTGGACACACTTCATAGACAGCAGCCTCTGAAAATGGTTCACGCTCCTTTTTTTTCTTTTTGGAAAAATGCTCAACCTTCTTATTTCCTCTCTGAGGAAGAGGAGATAGGGGGGGGATGAAGAGATGGGGAGGAAAGAGGGAGGAAGAGGGTGGGAAATACAGAGAGAGAGAGAGAGAGAGAGAGAGAGAGAGAGAGAGAGAGAGAGAGAGAGAAAACAAATTGGAGCGAGACAAGAGCGCGAGCACTGCATTGTCTTTCGAGACTTAAACCAAACCTCAGTAGAGGCTTAAGGGCTCTGAGCCAGAAGCACTTTTATTTTCAGACTGGCCATAAAGAAAGAGCACAGACACGCCGCAGCTCAGACATTTTATTCACAACTATCCACAACCAACATGCAATTTAGTTAAGAATTACACACCACAAAAAAAAAACCCTCACATGCGACAGCCGCCCTACACCAAGCACCTGTGTGTGGACCTGCTCACGCCAGCTCAGAAAATCAGTGCACGCTTGAAGAAAGCTGATTTCTTAGGAGTATGAAGAGAAAACCAAAAACTGCTATAGAGCTATAGCTCAAAAGGCATACGACTAAAGAAACAGTGCATTTCCTTTTTCTGGAAGTGTAGTTTGTATCTGCTTAATGGTAAAAGCTCCCTGTGGTGTCATTTTAGATAAAGCAGAAAAGAACACAACGCTTCAATGAAAACAAGCCAAGTTAGTAAGACACTGCTTAAACCCAAAGCAGCAGCAGACAGGAAGCGCTCACCAACACCAGCTTTAATATTACATACTACAATTCTGTGTCATATCTGGAACAGCCACACTATATGGACACGTGTTTGTGGACACCTCTTCTAAAGAATGGATTCAGCTATTTTAAGTTGCACCCGTTGACGACACAGATGTGCAATATAATATATATATATATATATATATATATATATATATATATATATATATATATATATATATATATATATATATATTCATATAAAAGGTTGTAGATGCACAGAAGTCTGGGAAGGGATTTAAAAAGATCTCAGAACACTTAGAAAATAGCCATTCCACTGTCCAGCCATCCCTGCCAGGTCAGGCCATCCTAGCAAGATGGGCTCTTCAGCAGACCACAAGATACCTAAAGTCGTCTCCAACAATCCTAAAACGTCAGCATGGGACCTACAGGTAGCTCTTGCCACAGTTGCTGTCAAAGTAGAGCATCAGAGACTGTTTAGAACACACACAAACACACACAGATATATGATATGCGACACCGGAATTGAATGCACCGCCTGGCACTACTTGTGGGTTGTTTCAGCCTTTCAGAGTCTGAGTGCACTTATGCTGCTTTTCCTGGACGGACACTGTTTTTCTCTGTATGTGTGTGTGTGTGTTTGTTTGTTTACCAGATAGAGATGGTCTGCTTACCTCGTTAGGCGCTGTGGTTGAGGGCGCTCCCCAAACTTCCTGTAATGAGAGGGCAGGAGAGAGAGAGAGAGAGAGAGAGAGAGAGAGAATGAGCATGAGAGGTTCACAGACAACTTACCACACCACAAACACAAACATTGAGCAAGTGCATGCACACAAAACACCTGAGAAACCGCCTGAGCACCGTGAATTATTGTTAAAGAATACGTTCACACGTGAAGACAGATACACGTGCGCACAAACAAACACACACACACACACACACACACACACACACACACACACAGATATACATATAAATACACACACCCACACAGCACACATAAACCAAAACAGTTAGTCTTTCATAATTCATGGTAACTGACAAACTCTTGCTCTCAAACACTCATAGCAGAGAAAAGCACACACACACACACACACACACACACACACACACCTGCCCGCACCCACCCAGCTGCAGCTGCTATAGTGACCTTGGGACTGTTTGGTCACATGACTGTGTGTACAAACACTAACAGGTGGCTCTGACCGCTCTCTCTTCCCATCACTCTTCCACAAACAGTAGCACTGCAAACCGAACCTCACTCGCCACGCTTAAGGAGCCAATCAGAGCCGACCAAACAACAGCTCAATTTGTCACTACCCACTGCTGCCTCGCTTCCTGTGGGTAGCCTAGTAAAACTTGCTAATGAAATCATTGTGGGAGCAGATCTCAGAACTTGGCCGTTTTTTTGTTTGTTTTTTGTTTTTTTCACCCAGAGAGAACAGGGCAAGACGAGGATACTCCAAAGCTTTGTGGCCTTTGTGCCTCGCCACATCCTATTCATTTCTGCAACATGGGCAGATTTCAACTGTATGCAAGTGAGTATTGCAGCCAGGTTGTGTCTAGCCAATCAGGGAACAAACATCTTCCAAACACACGGCCGTATCTGGATGTCCAGAATTTTACAATACGCATTTTTAAAATGAAAATTCTTTAAAATCTTAAAAATAAGATACTTCCAGATTGCTTCATTTGCATGCAGTCAAGAGATCCGGCCCAGCAAAACGCGCCAAAAGAAGTGGACATAAGTGGTTTCCTCTTATAGGCACTTGCTAAGCTGATGCAATGTGGTCACTAGAGTGAAACTTGCTTTGCTAGGTGGTAGCTGTTGCCAAGTGGTTGCTGTGGTACCATATGTGGTTGGTTGGGTGCTACATGTGTATTTGTATCATCGTGACATAAGAAAGTTGCACAAGCGTTCGCATCCCATTCATTCCTCTTTTTTTTTTACTGAAACAAGCACACTCAGACTTGACAATCTGGAACTGCAAGATGTCAATATCTCTGAAACTGAGGGACTGGTCATCAGAGTTATTAAAAACGAAGGATAACAACTTTGCCTGGATGATCTTGAGCCACTGGATCAGATCAGGACGCCCTAAATTGGACTTAAAACAATAACCAAAAGGGCAAAATCCACCAACAAAAGGAAAATCTGCTCAAATAAACAGGGTTGTAAATGATGTGTTGTCCCAACAGTCAACTAACTTTGTAGAGGTCAGAGAGAAGTTAAAGTACTGAATAATTAGCATTCTGAATCAGTCTTAGAGTAGGCAGTCTTCAGCAAGCTGAGTGAGAAATATTCAGAATAGTGGTGGAAGATTAGGTTCTATACGTCACACCGATCAATAGTGCTGTGATGATCAGACAAGCAATTCTGTGAAGATCAGACATGGAAAACCCCGAGACACTGAGCCAACTTTCCCTCTACCTGACTGTGATGGCCAACTTTGGCCCAGATAAGTCTGGGGTTTCTTTCTTCAACATGTGACTAAATCATGGAACCACAGATCAGCAAAGAACAGTAATTTGTAGAAAACCAATTGGTTTTCCTCTAAGGCTGCAACATCTTATGGGTAAGCAATCACTGGCGTAAGGTTAGTCATATCATAACCGGACCGCTCATGACATCATCCTGCAGTGAGCCTGCAGTACAAGTGTGGCTGTGTGTTGGGCTTGCGGCAGTCCCACACAGCTGGATTTAACTCTCAAACTGGCAGAAAAACCTCTGGAGTTATCTGAAGTCATTGATGTGATACTGCAACTGAACTACACTGGCTGGTCAGTGGACCAGACAGCTGTGACCGCTAAAAGCCATGTAAGGCTGTAATTTAACGAGCGTTTTTGTGTTTCTGTAAAACACGAAGGAGGCATTCAATTTACTCCATTTGTTATCTATTTCCAATGGATTTTTCACAGAGTCTGAGGCACCCAGTGAATGACATATACTGCAGTTGACCATCAAATCCTTGATGTCATGGTATTTCCACAGTATGATAACAGTAAAACAGTGATGCTACTGTTGTGGTAACAATGCTGGACATGCACCTTTCAACAAAGTCAACCTGACAATCAGTCAGTCAGTCAGTAAGCAAAACTGCCTCCTCTAGGCACCTGATAAATACGTGCACAGCAGACGTTCAGCATGGTGGCACAGGGAGGTTCTCTACTGCAGAGCTAAAACTGTTCAAAAACAACCTACTGTTGTCAGCTTTCATAAACACCGCAATGAAGAGCCAGCTTCATAAAGTCCATAATTGTTTTTTGGCTAATGTGAGCCAAATATTTACCATTTGTTGATTATTTTAAATAAGTAATTGACATATATCAAAATGCATGTTTTTTGCAGGTTCAGTCATCACTAACCAGAAACTAAAAACAAGCTGCATGGCAGGGAAAGAAAAAGAAAAGTAAGTCTGATTTTCCAATATTTGAAAAGTAATTCAATTTACTTTTAAAATTGTAAATACTCGAGCTTTGATTTGCCAAATTAGCCGCGTTACAATGCTATACTTTATATGTAAGGGCGGAGTAGAGCCTGCATTACGTTTTAGTCTGTTTCTTACAGTTACAGCCGGGCTAAAACTTCCTTAGAAAAGCACTGAAAACTAGAGATGTCTTGATCCAGACAAATTTTAATGGATCGGGTATTGGCTATTTTAATCCCAGTCCAGTTCCAGTTATTTGTTTTAACCGATGTACTCTGCACGCCCTCTGGTGTCCTCAAGATGTCATTAACATCTTTAGCATTGTTAGTACTGATTTAATAGTAGAAACCTTTAAACATTGTTTAGTGAATTTATTGGTCAAAATCAGCTAGATAACCCTTCACACAAGCACTGTTTTCAAGGTAAAATAATATGAGGTGAAATGCAATGTGACTAGACTAGTAGTCCATTTTTAGTGAAATGCACATCGCCTACAACTGGTCTAGATGCATGTAGTAGTGCCACTAGCAATCAAGCATTCCCAATATATCAACCAGCACTAATTTCAAGTGCCATTTATTGTTACAGACGCTCCTACAAAAAAAAAAAAAAAAAAAAAAAAAAAAAAGTGAGCATGCCTAACCATGACTGCCACCACTGCTGCAGGTTAGCCCCATGACACAACCCATATGGGAGGTGCACCCTCCTGGGGGTCCTGCTAAATTCACAGCAACCTTGAGTTTGAGTCGTGTTCGGTGGCAGTCTGGAGACAGGAAGGTTTAAAATAGCAGAGGAGGGGAAAATCAATGGCTGGGTTTTCGTGCTGCAGCCCCGCTGGGCCGCAGGGAGTTGGGGCAGGATCTCCGAGGCAGAGTCACGCTGGTGCTGCCACGAGATCGGAGCAGCCCACCAGCATCGCAACCAACACATGTAAAAATGTGAGATCAGGATACTGCAATCTATATTACTGTAAACATCCTGTATATTCATACTGTAAGCGTATACATACTGTATACCGTGTTAGCTTTTGTGGGCGTGTATCTGGTCCTACAGTGCTTCCGTGGCTACACTCTGCAAAACAAATACAGGGCACATCATGGTAAGTGTATGCAGTGCTACATTCTGCATAACAGATGTAGATGGAACACAAAACATTACAGCACTTAAACGTGTTCGGTGGCGTGATGAGACTTTCTGAGGGTCAGGATGAAGAGCTGTAGATGAAAGACACGAAGATTGAAGCAGAAGAGGCGGATCAGGCACGTGTGGAGGAGAAAAGGAGAAAGATAAGAGGGACAAAGAGGCGATTAGAGGGGAGAGGAAAAAAAAAAAAAAGACTAAAGCAAGACTGAGGGGGAAAGAGCTACAGAGATGAAATCAGAGAGAAGAAGAAAGAGCGTGAGAGAGACTGAGAAAGCGAGAGAGAGAGGGAGAGAGAGAAAGAGGGGATGTGTGTGAGAGGGTGTGTAAGTAGAATAATTATAGAGCTAGAGATCAATACGGTTCCCACAGTGAAACGCTGATGTTGGAGTGGATAATGGATTCCAGCCTGTTCCAGGCAGCTCAGGCACATGCTGCTGCTGTAAAGCCCTCATTCAGGGGTCCATCTGGGGCAACGCCGCTGCCCAACAACCTCCCCTCCATCAGATCTCTGCATCATTACCAGCAAATTTCATTTAAACATTACAGTAGGGCCACAACTCCTAAATCTCCTAAATCCGAAGCAGAGGCAACACTGAAGCTGTGCTGAGAGACGTAAATAAAGAGCGTTGGAGGGGTGTAACGGACGGGGTGTATTCGTCTCAAACAGTCATGGTACAGATGTTCGGGTTTGGTGCATGCAGCACTCGGAAACCTTAGAGCTGTAAGCCGTCAGCAAGTTGGCAACATGCCATGCCAAGCTTAGCCGAAGCTGATTGAATGGCGTCCAACTATGGCAAGTGCAAATGACTCGAAGGAGCTAGAAGATCCGCACGCTTCTTCCAAATTCTTCCAAAGGGGTTTCTCTCCATGCCTTGTCTTGATGTGATACACTCACAAGTGACCAAACAAACATTCAGCTTTCTCTGGTTTGGTCGCCTCTGGTTATGGCTTGTGACGGAACAAAATAACAGCATATGAAAACAGTACTTGACTTTGAAGTAGGCCAAACTGATTCACAAATACATAAGAGACTTCACCGATCGGTCATACTAGGCTGAATGTCAAATAGCATTAGTGATTACTGATACAGAAAAAAAAGGTTATTGGACATTGCATTGGAAGTTATGGGGCTAGTTAGGTCTCATTTGGCAACATTATTACATTGCTGGTGTTGCATGGGTAATATAAATGAATCCATTCCGTCATGAGAGCCTCTAATGAAGTGTTCATTAAGGTCACGTTGTGCAGAAAGTCGTTTCGTCATATGAAAATGAATAGGTCAGTTTTAAATGTTGTAACCGACACTGACCACATACTTGTGTTTTTTTACATTGGCATGGGTGTTAGGCAGTACATTCACTAGAAGGCAGTCTAATGTTTCTGACAACAACAAAAATGGCGACAGTGGAAGGGGTCGGTATAATGTACGCGCAAAAATAAATAAATAAAAAAATCGGTTGTAAATGGTTGTAAATGGTGTTTTGGAAATGTTTCTCTTCTGCCACTGTGTCCAAGTGGTCCACATATTTTGCTGGAACTATTTGCTACACTACCCCACGACTTCCAGTGGTACTGCTCCGTTCTGTCCGTATCTGTAAGCTTTTAGAGAACATGTCCTTATACGGTTGAAATGAACGCAGGGTATGGAAAAAAGGCATCAATTGTCCAAAATCTGCAGAATTTGGGGGGAAAATGTGCAAAAGCAAATGTCAAACATGGACAATCTCCATAAGCAAAGAGGAACAACGGATCTCAATACTAGAGGTGAAACTGCAGCTGAATTGAATCAGCACAGAGTTGCTAATCAGAAAACATTTGGTTCCAAGGACACCACACATAACCTGGACCCTGGGTCGCTGGACGCACGTTAGGCTACAAGCGCCAATGAGTTATCCCTCAGTATGCCTTTTCCTACATCCAGATGTTGTATGGTCCTGTATGAGAGCGTTCCAAGAAGTAGGCGGTTCTGAGGGGAAACGGTGGTCCTTTGGGAACTGGACGTTCTTGATATGTGCGTTACTGTTTTTTGTCAGTGCGTGTGTTTACTTACAAGGCAAGCATCTTCATTTGTAAACATGGAAAAAGTCATCATTTGTCAGCAATGACCAAATTCACTTTCAGTCTGACCTTAAAACCCCTCCTCTTTGTTTCCACTCAACCATACTCCCTTTGAGCAAGTTGCAAGTTAAACCAGTCAGATCATCAAATCTTTCAAAAAGGCCAAGGTACCACTGGAGATGCTGGAGGTCTGCAACGGTGTAGTTCACAATCACGTTAAAGAGAACGAAAGCCAATTCTCTTAAATCACTAAAGTCAATATTTAGTTGGTTGAAAATAAAATAATAAAAAAAGATGTTGATGTCCCTAAATAACTGAAATCAATTTTCACTACATTCTAAAGGTGTAAGCATCTTTTAAAAGGCATCATTATAGTGTGAAGAAAAGTGTAAAAGAAAGATGGGGCAGGAAAAAAAAAAAAAAAGCACAACCATCATAAACACTCACAGCTTTTCACACACAAGTGCAAAACCTAGTCTCTCTTAGAAGTGTGCTCATTAACACATCAAGCACCAAGTCACAAAATTGACCTTCACATGCCTTTGTGGGGCGTTGTATGGTGATAAAATCGACCAAGCTAGGAACATGTACCTGTAGCTTCTGGTAGTGGTAAACCAATGCCACATCAGTATCAACACTGGCAGTTAAACACAGCATGGGGATGTGGACAATGTGTGGGCGTTGCTGTTATTATTTCATGTTTGAGACAAGTAGTGAGAGCGGCCAGCAGCCTTAATACCAGTATTTGGAGGAGTTACTGACCAGACAATGACTTAAATAACACCAATTTGTACAACCTTAGTTTTTCAAACTAAGTTGTTATTTTGTTCAAATAGAACCCGTCATGAGGTGGGATCTACTTATTAGTCAGCATTTGTCAACAGTCAGTTCTTTTAAGTTGAGGTGTTAAAAAGCTGGAAAACTGGACAAGCGTAAGCATCTGAGTAACTTTGACAAGGGCCACACTGTGAAGACTAGACGGCCAGATCTGTTCCTGATATGCAGTGATTAGTACCTACCAGAAAAAGTGGTCCAAGGAAGAACCATCAGTGAAAAGGGCGCAAAAGGCTTGTTGAAGTGAATGGAGGGTGAAAGTTAACCCATCTATGTTATACACAATATTAAGCTTTCAATATTTTTACAGCAATATTTCTGGAATGGTGTAAATACCAGGATTTACAAGCGTAGGGGTATAAGAAAATATAGATTTTTAATTAATTGCCCAAAAGCAGAGAATGGTGGCAGACAGTGGATCATTTTGATCTATTAAAAATATGTAATTTTTTAGAATCTGTTCAGTGTTACCAAACATAATATTGTGAGGTTCCAATATTTTCTTACACCCCTACTAAATACTGTACTGTGGGGGTGCAACAAAACACTGAAAGAATATCATACCATAATACAAAAATGTAAGAAAATATAGAATTTTAATTAATTGTCCACAATCAGAGACTGGTGGTTCATTCTGGGTTGTGTTTAAACCCTGATCCCACTGTATGCACTGACTGCATAAAAAAAAGGGGGGCAGTATATCGCCTTGAATCATAAACCTCTATTGTGATACATATTGTATCAATACACAGCCCTAATCAAGAGGTTAGATAGTGATAAATGGAAGAGAAACAGTCATAGAGCTGCATCCCTGCTTCTAGAGGCTCATATTCTACTCACAGGTTCACTAGTTTGGAGAAATTTGTCTGTACGAGCTTGTGTGAAGCCAAGACTAACACAAGCCCCCAGCTGATCTTCATCTCTCCAACACTCTCACTCTCTCACACACACACACACACACACACACACACACACACACACACACACACACAAAGGTGTTGATCAGAAAGTGAAAAAGAAAAACAAAAGTGTAAAGATGGCAGCTGGAGCCATTTCCTGTTTGCTCGGTGAGGTCATATGTTGAGCATGTCCTTCTCAGTCTCCACTCGTGTCCGTCCAACATAAACCACAACTGTCCTCCTGGGAAACCCTTTCAGTTAAGAGCTTCACACAAACATCACGGATAAAGGAGCTCAAGCATGGCGATATGGTAATTAGGGGTGGAATGACTCACAAAGTCCAAAGGCGGTGGGGGTCTTTACCTGTCTCTCTTTTTTTTTGGTACTATAGAGAAAAGAAATTCAGTTAATCAATATTCAATATTATTCAAGTAAAAAGTAAATATAAGTAGGGTTTTATTATGCCCTAAGCTATAGCACTAAAGGACAGCTAACACTCCAGGATACAACAATACAATACAATGGCAGGAACCTAGTGATACAATATGTATGGATACAGAGTTACGATTTGATATATTGAGCTTTTTTATTTTATTTATAAAATGCCAAGAAAACTTAACATAAAAAAAAAAACACTCCATAATAATCAGGAATTTTGAGTAAGTTTTTTTTATATAAAATCAGAACAGAGGGATCTGAAGACGTAACGTCAGTATGTTCAAATTTCATCAGTACAGTGTTACACAACATTATATTGTGATAATTAAGTGTTTTAATAATATATATTTAATAATACATATATGTGTGTGTGTGTGTGTGTGTGATATATATTATATAATATATATATATTATATAATATATATATTATATGTATATAAACACAGCCTTGCTATATACAATACACTAAAACATAATTGCAATAATAATGTGGACATGTGACTTCTTTGTAAAGTATGGACACTGTATGTCCGAGAATGTCCAAAGTTTTACTGCCTTCCAGCTTAGGCTTGATTAGATCATGCAAAACATATAGACATGGTCATGATTCTCTTCTTTAAAATTTTGTTTATATAAAGAAAAACAAATAAACAAACAAAAACAATCAGAATATCATATCACATAAATCCAGCATAGAGTCAAACTGTGCAGTATATTGATAGATATCTACTGTATCGTTACACCCTTACTTAGCAGAGAGTTGACCGTTAGTCAATTCATTCACTTTCTCTCTGCATGGACACTTCCGCAGTCATGAACGTAATGCAAGGAAAGTTGAGAGGGCAAGAGGATAAGACGGAACAGAAAAAAGAAAAAAAACATTCAGGTCTGCAGACAAATGGCAGTCAGCGACATTTCCCCCCCTTGACAACTTCTGAGAGGAGCTCAATAGAGGAAAAGGAAGTTCTGTCGGAATTGTGTTTTAATCTGTTTTTCTGCACATTATCCATTTTTGCTTCCTTCCCTCTGTTTTGTCCTCCCACTCCATCCCATAGCAACAGGAGGGAAAAAGTCCCAGTCGCTCTGGGGAATGACACTGCAGTTTGGTAGAGTGGAGTCCAGAAATATTTAAAAATGTTCAACAACCTTCATATTTCCACAAATGAACAAGTGAAGTGAAGTCATGTGATTCAGCTGCATATTCATACGTGAACTTGGGTGTCAAGATCTTGACTGTGTGGTGATATTTACATAAATCAAAACCCAAATCAAACCCAGAAAATGACTAAATGACCCGAAGCGGAATCGTGTCCTACAGCTTATAGACCATCATCCGCTTCAACCCCATGTTCATCCCTGATGCAGGAGAGAATATCCAACCCGAGGTCATTCAACTGGCACACGTCTCAGAGCCGTTATGGGTGTTGACTAGCAGAGCGTCTATATTAAGTGATAATAGGGGAAACACTCTCCCTTTTCCAAAAGGAAGTAAGAATGATGTAATGATTTCACAAGCCAAAACTCAGGATGAGCATTTCCTATACCAATACAGAGTTCACGACGGTTCTCAGCGGAGTCGTTTGATGGCAGCGCTACATGGCCAAATGGTAAATGGAAAATGTTAGGTAGGAACTGGATCTTGACAAAACAGTCCTTTAGAAATGGAAAACTGAACGAAGCACACAACTCTGACGCATAACTGATCATTTCCGGTAGGCTAATTGTAAGTGTGGCTTAAGTAATTACATCCGTGACTGTACTTCATAAAGTACATCAAAGCAATCTGCAAATCAGGACATCAAGCAAGTTACAGAAGATCATCAGGCTGCAAGAAAAGTCATAAGCTTTTGGATTATTGGACACCTTGATGTTCCTCCTCACTGTCAGAATGCAAGCATCATCAAAAAGGAGCAAAGGCCAACCGGCAGTTACCAGTGGTTGGTGCGCTTGGTTGTGGGTTTGATACCAGTGCGAGATGATTACATGGCACTGTCAGAACACAAGCATCATCAAACCGAAGCAAACGCCAACGCTTGTATAGGGAGATCAATGGAGCCACAGTGGGCAGTATTGGCTTAGTCGTAGCATTGGGTTGTTGATCAAAAGGTTGTGGGTTTGATTCCCATTTAAGAAGATTACACATCACTGTCAGAACACAAGCAGTGAGCAAAGGCCAACCAGCACTCTTAACACCTTGGTGGCTTAGTGGTTATACTGGGTTATTGTTCACAAGGTTTTGGGCTTGATACCCATGTGAGATACTTATCACTGTCAGAACACAAGCATCATCCAAAAGGCCAACACTTTCACAGGGAGATGAACAGAGCCATGGTGGGCAGGGGTGGCTCACTGAATAGAGTGCTGGGTTATTGAGCACAGGGGTGTGGGTTCGATACCCATATGCATTGATTATATGGCAAAGGCCACCGCTTCTTTAGGGAGATGAATGTTGGTTCGATACCAAAGTCCACACTGTTCGGCTGCTGAGCAAGGCCTTTAACCCTCTCTGCTCCAGAGCCAGAAAGTGCTGTTTAATTACACTATATGTATAACAATTGTGGACAATGGATTTTATTAGTAAATCCTAAACATAAGCCAGAACAGCATAAAACACCCCCCCCTCAAACCATGGGGGATGTAAAGTGATGGGACTGTGTTCCCTGGAGCGGATGAGGTAAGGTGGCATGACATTTGAGAACCAGAGCTAGTCACCGATCATCAGTTCCCGACGTCACGATTGCTCTTGCACTAATGTGGCCGATACAATCAAACTTTCACAGCAACGTTCCAACTTCTAGTGTAAAGCCTTTCCCAAAAGGGCAGACACTACTCCAACTACAGAACTCCTCTAATTTATCAAAATATCATGACCCATCATGTATCATAATATTATATTAATGCCATATCGCCCACCCCCACTCCCGGTTCATTCATCTCAGGACCAAGTTGAGACCTGAGTTATGACTCACAGGGTTTGGGTCAGGTCGTTTGCTCTTTTTTCCTTTTTTTTTTCATTTTACATTTTTGTGTGCAAGTCTCAGCTCAGCCGATTTGAAACTCAAGTCTGACTTGCATCACCCACACTCACCCGCTGCTGCAAACTACAGCAGCAACAGTGTCGAGTGCTGTCAAACATCCGACCTAGGAAATGCTTCGATCCTGTGCAGAGACAGCATACTCAGGCTTTGTGGGGGTAAAGAGATGCCGGGTGACGATTATGCTAATGCTTCAGTTTCTCAACCCAGCCACGTACATTTAGGCAAACACTGTGCTACGGTCATCACTTGCACTATGTAATTTCTCAAATCCACACAGAATTCCAGAACACTGGAGCCATAACGAAGCTAATGAAGAAATGTTCCAGCTTTTAGTTTTAGAAGAACCAGAACAGGTGTTACAGGTTGTCCTCAGCTTTACACGGATTTGGTACCAAATCTATGAATCATTGCGGCGCTTAAAAGCATGTTATCACTAAACATAGAAGAAATCAGCTTAATAAATTCAGAATTATATATATATATATATATATATATATATATATATATATATATATATATATATATATATATATATATAATAAATGTGCCTATCCTTGCTTACCACCCTGTTACAGCGAAAGGAACGTCGTCAAAACAGTGACTCAACCATGTCTCATTCACCTACCGTTCTTTAGCAGACATTTCCTCTTTAAACCCATTAAAGCAGTTTTCGTTAAGACTCTGACATTTATCAGTGTTCTTGTTCAATTGAAGAGGTCAATATGACCCACCATTAAAGGGGCAGAGACACATTCAAAAGCTGGATCATGAATCTGACACAGACTTTTTGTTGGGACCTTTTTTCAGTAACAAACTGAAGAAAATTCTTAGGTGAAGGAGGTCCAGTGTTCTCTCTCTTCTTCACCTGATGAATTCCTAACAAAAACAAAAAGGGCAACTGAGAATCCTTAACCAAGAGAAGTCTGCGAATAGAGAAACGTGTAAAACACACAATAAGAAACACGCCCATGCCATAAAACAGAGACTTCTGTTCAAAAAAACAACACGCTGACCTCAGACTCACACTTCTGAGAAACGCTAAAACGGAAGGATCCAGAAAAGAGAGGTCCGTGTTGTCACATACACTGATCTGATCTGGCATTTTCTCTCGAGATCTTTCCAACAGATCTCCACCGAATTATGATGTCAGATTCAAGCAGAGGGGTCTAACCCACCTAATGACTACTGCCTCTCTCGCTTCTCTTGGCAGAGCGCTCTGCGGTGTCCTGTTGCTTTTATCCGTGTTGATGACAAACAGCTAGCT
This sequence comes from Salminus brasiliensis, assembly GCF_030463535.1. NCBI lineage: Eukaryota > Metazoa > Chordata > Actinopteri > Characiformes > Bryconidae > Salminus > Salminus brasiliensis. Next base: position 17,982,610 of record NC_132886.1, read on the forward strand.
GGTACTCTTCAAAGAGTCAGAGGTGAACACTGTACACGAAGGGAAAGACATCAGCAGTGTCTCTTACACCTCCACACATCTTTCAACATTCCTATTGCAAAATAGTCCGTGCAGATCACCCGGGGGCTTTAGTCCGTGACAGTATCAAAATCAGACAGGAGTGGATTAGAAGGCGGGATAGTGTTTCGGAGCCCTGGGGGGTTTTCCTCACTGCCTAAACAACTGTGATTACTGCGACGGGATCGTTCACACAGTGGCTATATTGTATAGTTTGAGGCTAAAGGAAAAAGGTCACTGAAGGCAAAGAAAAAAGGGGTTTCTGTGTGTGTGTGTGTGTGTGTGTGTGTGTGTGTGTGTGTGTGTGTGTGTGTGTATGTGCACAGGTGTGTGTATATAGTGTAGAAATATGACATACAGTGTGGTGGGCAGTACTAAGGTAGAAGAACATCCTGTCTGTCAGGGGCCTACAGGCACAAAGATAGATTTCTGAGAGCTAACTGCTACGTCTACATTTACAGTGCCGGCTTATTGAGAAATCCCATCTTCCTGAAGTCACTCAACATCTCAAGTGCACTAGAAGTATTTTATATCATGTTAAGAAACTGATCATGTGGGACCAGGAAGATACTTTTGCATTTTACAGCAATTTGAATGTTGTTGCATTAATTATTGAATTATTTTATTATTTATTTATTTATTTTTATTTAGTTTAAAATAAATATTTTTAATAGACGAAGTAGTACTATTAATGGTCTTCGGTTCCAGTTTACCTTTGATGAAAAGACCAAACACACTTTAAATGATGACTAAAATAAATAAATTAATAAATGAATGAATGAATAAATGAATGAATGAATAAACAAACGCAAAAAATCCATCACCAGTCTCGGTTTGCTGGTGTTGTGGTCAATTCACTGATACCGTAAGCGTTTTACCAAGTACACTCTAAGCAAAAAATGGGTTCTATACTATGTACTGAAAAGGAGTCCTTTAACAGTGCTATAGAAAATGCTATAGTTCCTATAAAGCAGTGATTCTCAGAAAAGTCCTCAGGGATCCCAAGATAGGGCACATTTTTGCTTTGTCAGTACGTGTTGTGAAACAGGAAAACATTTAAGTAGAATCATGAGATAAACACTAAGAAGTTCATAAGAATTTTCTAAGAAGCAACCCTCCAAAAAAACCAAACAATAAAAGCCTTAAAAAGATCAGACTCAGTTATTTTTTTATGTGGGCCATTTTTAATGTTGCCTTTAATGCTGCATTTTACAGCTGATCATAAATAATAAAGATTTTAAAGACTAGCAAACGATTAAAAAAACCTTGGGAAATCTGATAACTGTGGGGTGACGTCAAAAAGTCTTTATGAAATAATAGTATTTAATGATCAATCTCCACTTGGTATTTTGTTAAATTAGACATAAATTCTATTTGGTTGATCATTTTAGAAGCATATTTTCTGAGCTCTTACAGTCCTAGTTCAAAATGTAGCCCTATTGGAATGGTGCTAGTTTTACATGGGGAGGTGGGGTAATGTAATTATTAGTTTCACAGTGATTTTAGTCCTGTCCTGACTGCATGCTCCCGAGACCTAACATTGACCCTAATTAATACATATACACACACACACACACACACACACACTAATATATATATATATATATATATATATATATATTAGTATACTAGTCCCACACATCTTGACTATGGGCAAATATTCTTATTTCCATCCTGTGTTACAAGTGAGGACGTTGTGGAGTTTTCCCCATTTCTAAGTACAGAGGTGCTCAGGGATTCATTTAGTTTTGTTGTGTATGGCACAGATACCTCGGGTTGTTCACAGCTATGGCAAACCTCACTCAAATCCAGACAAGCCACAGGAGTCCTTAGAGTGGCAACATCTGGCAGCTTTAAGGTGAATCATTGTGTAGCGTAGCCAATAGCCAACATACGGGTCATAACCCGTGAATAGGATCTAATTTTCAAAATAAAGCTTTTATTATTAGTGGGTTATAAGAGAAAGTTTGAAACTTTTACAGGCATCATGTGGTAAAATTACGTTACTCCACCTCCCTTGTAAGGTTAAGACATTAGCAGGGTATCTTGAGATTCTTTAGATGATTCTAAACGAACTTAAAAAAAGTTCAGATAAAGAAGTTAGGTATAAGTATGAAGTTAGGGGAAAAAAGGACATTTAAGAAGAATTTCTGAAGATTTTCTGGACTGTCCACTGATCCCTGAAGAGCACAGCTATGAAAAATCATCAACAAGATATATTCGACCATTTGAGAAGAAGCGTTAAACCAGGCAAACATTTAAATGAGTCTCTGAGTGGTAACAGTTCTACAACAGTTCTAGCCATAGCCTTTACTTGAGAACACTTAAAGAACCCGCTTGTGTCAGCAGACAGTAGTCCTCCCAGCCATACGAGACTCAGGAGAACTGGCCACAAGGCAAGACCAACAAACTCCCAACAGACTGCCCCCTTCTGTTGTCACTTTGGGCCAAAATGTCCAGCCCTCATGAAGACCTCAACCGCAGGCCAGACAGCTTTGGTTTTAAATACTTTTCTTCTTTACGGGGAACAAAAGGCATGCACGCTTCAAACAGTACAACAAACCACTTCCATGTAGCCCATGGACTAAAAGCTAGCGGGAAACAGAATGGTTTGGCCTCCGCTGCGACACCGCTGTGCCAACCAGGGAGCCAACCAGCACACTGCCAAGGCAACTCCATTTTAACTTGCCTGTTTGCCAACCTTAGAGGAAATGTGGATTAACCACAGGGTAGAAACAAAGTCAGAAGAACAGGGTGCATAAAAGAGACCAAAATAAAAATCATGATCCTGAGACCATCACAAAACTAGCATCTCCTCTTCTTGGGCTTGCCACTTTCACTTGACAAATCGGGTCAGTTTCTCTACATCTATTAAGACTTATCCTAGAGGTACTCTGACACCTTCTCCAGCATGGCCTGTGTAGAATGACTGGAGAAGAAGAGGTCTAATGAAAGACTGAGGACTGTGCATTTGAGGCAAGGTTTTACTTAAAGGTCAGATAATTTCAGGGCATTTTAGGCCGAGCCTCTAGAACATATATGCCTTAAGCAGGCAGAAGTACATAAGAAAAGAGTAAGACATGCACTGTAAATACAGTGCCCTATTTTGGGGAGCAATGGGCTCTCTGAGACATGGCTCTAATTTCTGCCCTTAGAACCCATCCACCCCCCCTCCTCCCCTTCCACCACCACTGCACCAACACAAGAAGGGTGGAGCTCACTGGAAAAGGCATTGGCTCGGGTGGTTCTGTTTTGCTTGTAAGGCTGGGTCGACTTGGGTCGCCCAGGCTAGGCACATATGGTTGAGCCCACGGCATCAGCTCCTCGCTCGTAGACGGGAGATTTTAATGACAGGGACAAGTCAAAGAAAACTCTCAGTTTCCCTCTCCCTCTCTCTGACCACGTCCAACATCAAGCAGGGTGCATAGAAGCTCCATATGGACCTTTCTGGAGAGCCGTTTTGCTGTTGGCTGCTTGCCTGTAACAATCGTGCATGCATATGCACACACACATCTCAAAGTGTATGCTTGCAGTCTGTCCTAGACATACTAGACAACACACAAAAAAAGAAAAAGAAGAAGAAAAGAAGATGATGTTCTTTTAGATGGTTGCCAGTGTGACCAGAGACGGTTTTACTGTCTAGCTCATGCCCAAGCCAGAAAAAAAAGATTGTTATCCTTATTTTTGGGTGTTACGCACACACAGCTATAGAATACACTGGATTCATTTCAGCTGACCATCGTATACAGACCTCCGGTTACAGAAAGTGAGCCAGTTTTGATGCAGACAGAATGAAATGAGAACATCAAGACACGCTGTCTGGCACGGAAAAGGGAAAACTACAATACTGAGATTACAGATGCAATTACAATGCTTACAAAGAGACAAACTGGACTGAATCATTTCATTTTAATGTGACAGATCAAATTTCACAGCATATAAGAAGTGTGTTGAGCGAGAAAAGGATAATGCATCTATTTGGGTTTTCCATCCACCCAAAAGATGAACAATCCTCGGGTCCAAGGGCACTTCTGGTTCATTTCTACGACTATTATATCTGTGTAGAACAGCAAGTGTGTGATCCATCAGCGCCTGTATGAAGTCGGAAGATCAAAACTTTTCTCATAACCATTATTCACACACAGTTCTTTTTTCTTACTGTGCTCACTGTCCCACAGTCTCAAAATGCTTCAAAAGGTCATTTCAATTGTACCATTGCTAAAACTTCACTGAAAATGTAGACTTACAGCAACTAGTGTGTGAAAAAATTAGATATTTATAATCATTTCCAATGTAATAGTTGTGTTTTTATTACATTGGCAACATTTGACCAAACAATCAGTTGCAATTGTTTTTTTTTTGTAACATTAAAAATACAATTAACCGTAACTGGGCTTTATTGGAATCACAAAATGCCAGGTATTGGGACGTGTAAATGAAGAGACAAGCAGACAAAACATTTTCCAGACGATACCTCTACACAATACCTATTGGGATATTTTGTCATGCATACAAAATTCACCAGTAGCTGCAGACTGCTATCCAAATACTCGCTGATACTTCAATTAAACAGGACTAAATACTCACTCTGCAATGAAACGTGTCCATTTTTGTCTAAATATTCAGAAAAGGTGCCCTCTACTTGCAACCTGAAAAAGTTCCCAAACCAAATAGCTGCGATTCCGAATAAATCTTTGTATTTTACAGTGTAATTTGAATATAAATAAGCAAGAACATCGAATCAACTTAAATAAGGTTATTTGGTTTTAATACAAGTCTACATTCTCATAACACACTTTCGCTTAACTCATTTTCTTTTTTTTCTGTAAATGAGCAAAGGTTTCATAACATACATAAAATGAAAGGTATTATAAATATATTCCTATTAAAGTTCTTAATAATCTTCACATTAGAATTTGCGCTGCCATACACACAACCTCACTGAGAGACTAATCTTACAACACTCTGGAGACTAAGAGTTGACCCTTATCTGCCTTGTAAGGATATCCCTGCAAACTTTGCTGAACACCTCTGGCATGGAGGGGTCAAAATTGACCCGTGAAAACAGTGTCATCAAGGAGGGGACGAAGCTATTCGTGCTTCACAGAGTCTTGCCTACGCACCTCGGTCTGAAGATGTCCGTCAACAAATAACACCATTAGGTTTGAATAGACGCGTCAATGGAGAAGTCCATTGTTTTCGTATTGCGAGGGGTTAAATATTCAACTGAATTAAACTGAACTTCGAGTTATGTTCATTAACACATTGCATCCCAACCCCAACAGTAACTTGTCCAACTTGGCACGTGATTGTTCGTGTTGCTGTCCTAACGCTGCATTTTACCTAGAACTCTGTCACCAATTATTTAATAACAGCTGTGAAAAATGCAAGCAATAACCTAATAAAGCAAACTGTTAAAATAAATAAATAGATAAATAAACAGATAAATAGATAAATAAAGAGAGATAAATAAAAGGTTGCTCAGTTTGAATGTCAGTTAAACAGTGTTTTTCCTGTTAACACAGCTGGTTCTTGACTATACAGAGTGATGGCCTACCAAACTCCAGTTGCTTAATGATACTACAGAACTGTATGAACTCAAATGTAACTCAAAGGCGCTACCCTTGTAATAAACAGACGTTGCCTTTTCTGAATGAAGATATTTAAGGGAGTCTTACAGAAAGAACTTTTAAAGGCAGAGAATGAAGACCTTTAAATCAGAGGCAGGCCCCTCAGTATGTAACCTTAAGGCCTTGCACCCGCAATGACCCATCCCCTCTCTTTCTTTCGCTGAAGTGAAACGATGACTCACACACACGCGTACACACACACAGACACACACACACACACACACACACACACACACACAAGGAAAAGACGAGAATGAAACAGCGAAAGTATGTGGGGTCAGGCATTACGTGGACCCTGGCGACCCCATCGCGAAGGTCCGCAAGACTTCCAAGTTCCAGATGAGTCACTGGCCACCTCCTGTCCTCCTGCTGTGCAGTGACTTCTTCCATACACAGTACTGTGTTAACACAGGCACACCACCTATATACTAGGAGGAATCTGAACAGCAGTCACGCAGCCCAAATTCACTTAGTTCATATTTTACACTCTGAGTGGAATCAAAAGCCTTTCAAAAGAACAGAGAGGCAACAGCTTTCCAGTGACACAGTATGATGGGTGTTTCATTTCAAGACATTTCAAAAACCTCCCCTGACCTTTAGACCACTTGTGATCCTTTGCAGAGGAAGAGAAGTGGAAGGGAGATGCGAGAGACAGAAGGTGTTTCTGATACACTGTCTGTGTCATATCTGTGCTTCCATCTGGTTTCTACACGTTATCGTAATGAGACCAAAAAAAAAAAAAAAAAGCTTCTGCTCATCAGTCACCTTTATGCTTACAGGCTATCCTTCCATCATGATCCATCCTCCGCTGATGTTAGAGGAAGACACCCAGAGAGGGGAAAAAAACTTTCCATGTCTTGTCTTTCCGTCTGACCCTCCTTAAAGAACCACCACAGGCTCACTTGAATCTGCAGCACTGATGCTAGCATCGCCTCCGGTCGGTTTATTGAATGTACTAAAAGTGTCATCTCTAACCGGTCACTGATATGATTACACATAGACTATAAAGTATCGGGACACATCATTTATCATTTCTACTTAAAGCAAGAGTATTGTATTTATTAAAATAAAAAAGCTTGAGTAACTGTCTCTACTGTCCAGAGAAGACTAGATTTTGGAGCATTACTGTGAGGTTAGGAAGTTAGAATGATCATCACCCATCCCCAACTCCCCAGCTCCCCAGCTCATCCCAAAAGCATTGAATGAACACCATCATTCCAGACAACACAGCCCCACTGCTCCACGGCTCAGTACTGGAGGGCTTTGGTGCCAACAGGTATAAGTGCTTGTTACCACATGACGTGTTTTTTTTCAGGTTAAGAATCCACTCCATCCAATTCTATGTTCAAACTGAGACAAATTCAGACATCTGTGTGGAACTAAGAGCTGACAGGACTTGAAAATATATTTCCCTATGATACCAGGAGATGAAACATTAGAGATCAGGTTTAGAGAACTTTGATTTCTCATATCATTGTGCAACAGGATTTAGACCAGTGCGGTGGGGTGAAGTAATTGGATACAGGCAATGACAGACATGTAACTCGATGGTGATGCTTCAGGCCGATTATCGTTTTTTTTTATTATTATTATTATTATTTGCAGCGCTGTGAACTTGGGCATTGCAATTTTAAGCTTACCTTAAGTTTTAAGCTGCAAGTCACTTGTATTGTTCTGTAATTCTCTCTTCAGACAAATTAACCCGTTGGCACTTCGTTCGCTGAAGGGGAAAATGTCTTGAGACTTGCTAATGATTCATCAGTAGCATCAACCATTTTACTTAAGCTAACGTTTAAATAGAGTCTCTCTTTCTACTCATACAACACCAAAGCAACTGACATTCTGTGACACACTGCTAAAGGCAACCAAAAAAAATGGACCTGAAACAGCCCAAAAATATTCTAGCACGATATTTAACGGCAATTTCACAATAGACAATAGTTTCTATTAACATGCAGACAAAATGCATCGGTAGTGTCACTACTTTTCAGAAAGTATCCTTTACTCCCATATATCACAATAACAAACTTTATTATTTATGATGATTTTGATCAAATAGGGTAATATTGTTGCTCTCTAGATTGTACACTACACACATGGCTGTAAACAGTGCGTTTACATTTTTGAACAGATGCTGGTATCCACAGCTATTTACGATAGTAGGTAACAAGCATGTGGACTCATGTAAACTATTTGTTATTGTGAACTCATTGCAGCACAGAGTCCCTGATGTACTATTTGACTATTTAAGCTGCCACTTAAATACATTAATCCAGTAACTACTGAGAACTATACAGAATTTTCTTTTTTTAGAACTTTCATATTAAATATATCACTTTTTCCATAATTAACATTGTCTTCATTCTATATAAATAGAATATTATAAATCCATAGAGGAATAATAATAATAATAATAATAATAATGGAAAACTGCTACAACGCTCACATCAGATGCTTCACAATTTCTCTCAATAACTAGATGTCTCAATAATTCAGATGTTAACAGTCAGCCTAAACGTACGTTGTCGTCCGGCACTCAATGAGGGGAACGCTGAGCAAGTCAAGTTTCAAACACATCCCATCCGAACAGGGCTAAAGCAACCAAGATGAAAATAGCTCACTTCCTCAAGAACCAGTGGCACAGCACTATGCGACCTACCACAATTTCTAACTAAGAAATGACACCTATTTCTGTCTGGCCACGTTCTTCAGAGGAAAATCTATAATTACCAACAGCAGTGAAAGAAGAAGTGCAGTTTCTAAGGTAATCTAAGGTAAGCATGATGACGAAGAACGAAGAGGTAAAATGTTAACCTACTACTACTACTCACACACACACACACACACACACACACACACACACACACACACACAGTTGTGACTGTTGTTCTTTGTTGTAATAAGGGCTTTACCAGATCTCCCAGTAGGGCTTCTCTACTTTGCTGTGTCTATGCATGTTAAAGCAGCTCAAATTGTCCCAGTGAGAAATTGACACGGTTTTCATTTACTCTGCGAATCCACATAAACATCTATCCTATAAAAAAAGTTAAATCCTCTACCCCCCTCAGAGAGCTCACACTGTCAGTCACAGTCACTCCACAACACAGAGCCCCTCGTCTCCAGCCAAAACAAACAACTCATCAACGAGGGGCTGTTTTCCTGTCCCAGAGAATTACGGAATAAGCATATTTCTTTAGTTTTTTTTATTTTTGAGGGAGGTTCTATGAGGATCTAACATACATCCACTTTTATCTCACTGGTAAACAAAGTCAAGCAACTACAAGACCACTGATTCAGATATATTATATTATTTCACAAAGGGGTGGGGCTGTGCATAGGACTGCATTACAGAAGAGAGAGACATTTCTTTAAGATGCCAATAAGCACTATAAAAGTGTGACGTTGGGGGAACTAAACATGGATCAGATGAGGGTAACCACTTCATGTTTTCTGAATGAAACATCCTGGATGTAAAAAAAAAAAAAAAAAAAATCTAAGTGCTGACACTGAAGAACTGTGCTGTAATCATAACCAACAGGCTGATGTGAGAATGAGGAAACTCTGAAATAAAAGGGCACGGCAAACAGTGCCCTTCTCACAAGTTCTTTTTCTCTCCTCCTACATAGTCTAAGCCAAGGCAAACACAATGGAGGAATTGGGATTTCTGTCCAGTCGCCCCAGCGTTTCATAAACCTGCACCACAACCCACCACCCCCAGTCTTAATTCCGTTTTTGGCCCCAAGTGATAATGACAATCTGATCCCTCCAGATAAAGCTAAGACCATTGAAAACATACCAAGCTCACGTAAGTCAATAAGGCTTCTCGCTTACTTGGCGCGAGGAACTTGAACCTCACATTTGGAGAACAAATGGGTCACTTCAGATGGAAGTCAGTCAAACATCAATTCGCCAAAAAAACGGTCAATCAATCTGAAGCAGGCCTTTTCCAGTAGCTGAAGACATTTTCACAGTTGAATCCAAACTGACAGACATCCGCTCTCGTACCACCGCTAAGCCCACTACCGTTCCTGCTCAGAGCATGCGTGCGCATACTTCAGCTGACAAATAGCCTACAACTCGCATGTGGCAAAGGACCAAACTTTATGCAGCGTGCCAAGCCAAAGCAGAGCCAAGCTAAATCACGACGAAATCTGCCGTTTCATCCTGTGAAGTTTCTTGAGTGTCTGGCACCAGACACAGAAAAAGACCGGACAGGCATTTTTCAAACCAGGCATGGCCTGAAAGCTGACTCCAATGGGTTAGGCCTTCAAACACGTTGGCCCAAGACCATCTCCAAAATCATCACTTTCCAGAAGACAGAAAAGAAAGAACTTACGTAACAAGATTTTATTCCGAGTACTTCTGGACCACTTCCACCGGTCCATTCTCCACAAAAAGAATGACTGGTGGTGGACAGTAATAAAGAACATGTACTTTCGGGATGTTTGCTCTCACTCCACTAAATGTCAAGGTCAAGTATTTCTCTTTTTGCTGCACGAATATCCATGAACTAGAGATGGGCCGCTCGCCGACACCAAACGAGCGCAGAGCTGGATGCCGCATTAAAGTTTCTAGGCAAACTTGGTAGCGCAACATCAAGAAGGCTTCTATAATATTCTGCATTGTCTCTCAACATGAAATCTACTTTGCTTTTTTGAATCAACCAGATTTAAACCACTGTTGAACTCGAGCACAAGCTGCGAGAGCCAGTGTCATTAGTTGCGTTTGCTAGTCCTGCTGATACTCACTGTACTGGGCTGGGTGATGTATTCTTAAGAGGAGTATCCAGTTAGTGGCGTTAAAAGTCTTTACTCTGCCTCCCCCATGAGGCATGCTCATTTTAATAGATTCTACAAATATGTGAGCTCAAATTTTTTTTGTTTTCGAGCCCAGGAGCAGCCCAGGGAGCCAATCTCTGGTCCTCCTGAAATCGATGGTCTAGGGTTTACTTCAAGCGGAAACTGGTGCGTTCTGCTACGTTGTCAAGTGTGGGGTCGTGTTATTGGTTTATTGTCATGTGACTTTCTGTACTTATCAGCCGATTGGCTAAAACGCTTCTTCTGCAAGAACGGCTTGGGGTCCGTATTGCTATCCAGTGGTTAAACCACGAACTGCAGTGTTGTGTGACCCCACGCAGAGCTAAAGCAACTCACAAAATATGAATCACATGATATGAGCAGCTCTCAGGATCAGCTACCACATACGTAGGCCAGAAAAATCGACTGATACGTAGCTGATCGATACTTCCATCTCTACACTAAACCCAACTAAACCCTAACTGCGAAGCTTCCAGGAGAAACAGAAGCTCATGTAAACTTAACTTAACTTAACTTGTGATTGTAATAAACAAGCATTATAGTTGCAAGATCATCTTAGCTTCTAGAGATGCCTGCTCTACCATTTAATGATGATATCTGTTGCTACAATGCTTTTGGAAACCCAGCCTAAAAAAGATCGGCAATTCTAGAAACTATACTTTACTCTGTGTGCAGTCACACATTCAAACCAATACAGCAAGAATTAGAATATCTCAAATAAATCAGTACTCTGAATTTTGGTACTGAAGCACATTCGAAAGCAAGTATTTTAGTATTTTATCTCAAGCAGATTCACATGAAGAGTTTCATTTAACCAAGGGTGTATCCATTACCCCCTAGCAGAGTGTGTGCTTTGTCCACTCATAAATGAAGTAATAAAAACAAATAAACAGTGAAAGGGGGAAAAAAGGAGATTGAAGGTGTCGATGCGATCTGAACCATGTCTGCCGTATAGCTGAAACGACACCCAGCTGATGCAACTTGCAGCTTTATGACAGTAAGCAGACAGCTTCCTTTTTCTCGTTCATACTTTGTGACTTGCACTTGCAGCCACTTTGTCACCGATCAAAGAGATGTGTCGAGGTGAGAAACTAATTTGTCACTGGCACGCCAAGGCAGCAGCCTTTAATAGCTAACCTTTGCTCAGGTAACAGAATGAGAGGGGGGTGTGAGGGGAGTAGAGGTCAGATCGGCACCCATACCAGCCTTTAAACTCTACACCATGTCCTACTCTTTAGTCTGCTCACTGATTCCACATCTGTTCTTCTGTCCTTTTCTCCTCAGTCCTCTTTTCTCTCTCTCTCTCTCTCTCTCTCTCTCTCAGACCTTCACCTTGATAATAGCCATTAGGGAAGGCTAGAGGCCCCACGGGATCGTTTCTCTTTTAACAAAGTTCAACTCTTTCTTTCTTTTCCAGGGGCAGACCTCTACCACAAACACACACACACACACACCTCACTGTCCCTTGCAGACAGCCTTTACAGAGCCATTGTACAGGACTGAAGCGCCTGAGCTGTTTCTTTTCAGTGAACGGCTCACACTCCTGAAGAACTGAAACAGAAAAAGAAAACAGCTTTGATTCGTTACATCAAATCTCTTTCCCTGAGGGCACATCGTGTCGGAACAGGTGATTAGTGCGCTCATCATTTCGGGTGATTCAGAGATTACTGCCCGAACACGGATGGGTTTTCAGGCCGGGCTACATCGCCTGCACTTACGCACACATTAAATGGAAAGATTTAACCCCTTAACCCATCGAGTTCTTTACTGTCATAATTACATTAGTGCACAGTTGGCATCAGCTTCATTAACCCTAAAACAGAGCCCTGTGGGACGCCAGACAACATGCTAACTTGGGACTAATAAATGAACGATAAACCCGGGGTGCAGTGTGTTAAAGCTTATCTTTGCAAGTAAGAAAACAGTGCTTCGGTGGCGTGTTCTGGGTATATGTGAAGTTCTTTACAATAAGGTTCAGTTCTCCTGCACAACTTAACTTTAGGTCGACTACATTTGTTTTACAGTATCTAGGAATTTGACCTTAGCTGCCTTCGAGTTCATTTGTTTACAAAGGCCAGATCTGTGAAAGACTCATTATAATTAAAACTGAAAGTTCAGCATAAGGGTTGGGCGACAATGTTCAGCGAATCTGAATATTTTACACACATAATTTCTAACAAAACGTGTAGTTGTAGCACCAACTAAGAACGAATGCTTCTTAGCTTCAATTTAGCGCTTTATTTAATTTCATTATTTCAGCAAGAATCAGTTTTTACCTTTGAATATTTAAAGCTCAGCGTGTCCCGATAACAAGCAGACACTTTGTCCTATAACATAAATCGGCCATTAAAAAAAATAAAGCGTACAGCCCTGATACAGACAACATCTACGACATGCAACCAGAAGCCTGTTGTAAGATACCACTACATCACTTACTGCAATAGTGATAATGACCATCACACTGCCCAGCCCTAGTTAAAATCTTTGCTCTGAAAGCGACGTTATATTTTGTCTGAAAGTTCAATAAAAAGAAAATAAACACAGACATTATGCACAGGGCTCATTCACAAAGCTCTGACATCATCATTGTTCTTAAAATAATATAGATTTTAGATATTTGTGGTTAAAAAAATAAATACATAAATAAAAAAGTATGCAAGTGCAGTTTTAAGAGGTTACTTTGTAAAGCTGACTTCAGGTCCGTTGGTTAAAGTAAGGACAGTTTCTGTCCTCTGCTTGTGACCTGACTTGATGCAAATGCACTGTACTGATGCAGAAAGATGAACAGATACAGTGATACGCCCCACAAGCAAGCCAGTCAGTTATAGCTTTTTTATTTAAATAAATTAAAAAAAGGCAAGCATGAGTCAAGACTGTGGCCCACCCCTTCTCCCATGAGGATTCTCGGCCAGTAAAACAGTTGGAAGAACTCCTGACCCCCCTCTTAAGACCACAAGCTCAACTGCAAAAGGGGCAGGAGGCAGCCTTCGCTCAAACCGCCAGCCGTTGACACAGCAATGCTATCTCCCATGCTAATGAAGCCCCCTTATGGCCCTTTAATTACATTTATGCCTTTTTTCCTCAAAAGGAAAAAAAAATCAAATGACCCCATCTCCCCTCCTTTCAGTTGGGGAAGGACGTTGGATGGGGGAGTCGACAAAAATCAGATGGACAGGTGGTCATTCAGCCAGTTGTTGGCTTCTCCAACAACGAAACAGGGGCAGTTCAGGTCTGCTGGAAAACCCCCAAATGAACACAGACTGCCAGCCCCCTCTATCCTCTATCCCCACACACACACACATACATATATATATATATATATACACACACACAAACCTACAGTCTGTCCTACTGAGCAGCCTTCAGGATTATAGCAGGGGGGAAACCCTACAGGGGAGGATAAAAATGCACATCTTCTCCTATAAATAAATGTAGCCTATAGTTAATGGAAGCAGGCTGCACACATCCAAACAACACTGCCAAATGTCCAGCCATTGACTCGCTGTGTGTAACTACAGGCTGTGTTCATGTATTTATTAAAACCCACCGGCTCCACTAACATCCTCAGCAGGCAGCTGGTCAGTGTTGTGTGATAAATGACCGAAAATCCTTACAAAAAAAAAGGGAGCTGCCTGTTTATGAGCAACTTGGACTAGAGCTTAGGGGCTCAAAACCCTCCTCGAAGGACTGACCGAGTGCATTAGACAGTTGTCTGTCCTCTCTTGGCTCGGGCACAGGGCGCTTGCAACAGATTTCACATTTTGTTCAGCATTGTCTGTCTGCGAGAAGTGCTGCGTTGCGTCCTGGCTAAACACACACACACACACACACACTCTCTCGTCTCTGACACCAGCGTTGAGAGCATGGAGTCTCAGGCGTGGAGCTTTTCTCAGAGCAACAAAGGAGACTTAAGCTGGGAGTAGTGGAGCTTTAATGTCCTCACATGCACTCGCATTAAATAATCATCGGTCTGCAGTGGCGAGGGCGACGGGGAAGCCAGCAGGGCTAACTTGGTAAACAACACTCAGCCCGAGAGCGCGCGCGCGCGCACACACACACACACACACACACACACACACACACGGGGTAAGGAATGGTTCCTCTGCCGTCTCTACGAGGGTCCTCAGACACTGAATGGTTTGAGTAGCCCACATGAGCCAGACATGAGCCAGAGCGGAGAAAAGGGGGGGAAGCAGCCGTCCAGAGAGAGAGGCAGCGGCTACTCTCCGGTACACAGAGGGGGAGAGAGTGGGCTCTCCGAAACAAAAGCCACTGTGGAAGAGCTACACGCTCACATTTTCATTTCAACACCAGCCCTAAAACCATCTTTTAGAGTTTTGACTTTAACATGATAATACCACAACTCTCACAATGCCTGTCCTTTCAGCGTGTGTGTGTTTTAATGGCTGGTCCCGCTGTGCTGCTGAGGGACCACACGACTCGTTTAGTGTTCAGGAGCTAGCTAAGTGTTAGCGGGCTAGCCCTCAACTCCCATACAGGCGTAGCCTACCGCGAGGGGTTCACTGCAAAAGCCCCATAACAGAGCGCAGGGTGGCAACAGTCACTACAGACGAGCTCCTCCGATGGGAAAAACACACACACACACACACACACACACACGCGCGCGCGCGCACGCACGCACACAACGCCCTCCAGCAAGCGAAAGCGGTCGCCACAGAAAAGCGGCAAACGACCACCGGCAGAAAGCTGATGATGTGAGGCGAAAACGACCCGCTTTCTGAAACGTGTGAGAGCGACGCGCAGCGCCAGAGCTGAATCTCAGACTTACCCTGTCACAACAGGCGCCATCTTCCACAAACTCTCACCAAAACTCCAACACTCGCGAGATCCTTTCTCCCAGACCAGCTCGCCGCCGAGACAACAGAATCAGACTGGAGATGAAGGGGCGAGGGAGAAGGAGAGAAAGGGGGCGGGTGGGTGACGAGGACGGAGGAAAGGGGGAGGTGGTGGGGGAGGTGATGGTGGTGGTAGCGGCGGCTATGGTGGTGGAGGGAGGGCTTGAGTAGGAGGGAGGGGAGGGGAGGGGAGGGGAGGGGAGGGGGAGGAGGAGAAGGGAGGGGAGGAGGGGGGGCAGGGAGAGTGAGAGAAAAGGGCAGACGCCACAACAACAGGCGTGGGAAACTTCTCACATCTCGCGAGAGTCGGAAAACTCTCACCATAGAGGAGAGTGGAGACGGTGTCGAAGCCTCGCGAGAGCGGCGTCGAGTGTGCTGCACGGCTGTGTTGCTCGGAGCTGAAGCGGTGAGAGATTCCCACACTGCCGTCGTGTTTTTGGCACATTTCACCAAAAAGCAAGAAGAGCTCCGACAATAGCTCAGACTCACGTTTGATGTTTTCTTCTGTGAAGGTATTTTTGTGCTGGAATGAAAAGTGAAAAGTGAGAAACTTAAAAGCATGGAATAGTCATGTAATAAAAAAAAGTGGTAGCTAAATGGTCTCTGTCAGATGTCAGTAAATCATCTAACATTATGTAGCTAACATTCTTCATTTCAGACGTTATTGATGTCAGATATTAATTATAAATGAATATCCTAACATTCTTAATGTCTAATAAAATGTCTAATGTCTTTTGACAGTTATTAATGGATAATTACTAATCTTAACATTATTAATGTCTACTATTTTACATTACTATTAAATAGTCTTACATTTACTGTAAGTAAATTGTCTTTTTTAGATGTTCATCCATGTATATAAACATAAAAAATGTCCTCGCTAATCCAATAAGAAAAAGTTTTGTGGTACTTGTACTTATCGTAAAATTCCTTGTTGGCTATGAATAAGTTAATACTTACATACTGTTAAAGATAGATGACTTTAAAATACTGTTCAAACTGTGCTAAATTCACATACAATGTGATGGTAACACCACCTCATAAAAGATAAATAGTAAAACCAGAGTAATCAGAAAAATAGAGGAATCTAGAGGATTTTTATATAAGTATTATAGATGACAGTACTATAGGAAAAATGCTCTACGTCACTATACAGCACAATACTGTTTCTTATGGTATTACTATAAGTCTTTATGTGAGACTGAAGCCCAATAAAAAATTCCCTGTATCACATTTCAAAATCTTTCTCCAAGTGCGCTAGCTAACCCAGCTGCTGCTGCTGCAACTGAGCTCTGTGGTGTTGGTTTGGTATTCATCACTCAATTGTGTGATCCAGTTTGGAAGATTAACTTGCAACCTGATTCTGCAGATTTTCTACACCCCCTGCTCCTGACACCCCCGGCACTCCGGTGCAGATGTGACAGGACTCTGTGCATCAGGCATAAATCCTTATGTCTCCTATCTGGAGCTGCGTTATTAATTTTTTATTACTGCTCTATAAGTCTGCCAGAGCCAGCCAGCCAGCGAGCGAGGAAGGGAGGGAGGAAGTCGGCTTGGGAGGGGAGGAGAAGGTGAGAGAGATAGGGGTGGAGTGACAGAGAGTGAAAGTGAGTGCTACAGAGCATGGCAGAGTGTGATGGAGAGTGAAGAGGACTGGAACTGGACAGCAGCTCAGTGACCTCAAAGTCTGGAATAAGAAGAAGAGGAGAACCTCGGCCCCTCAAAACCATTTTTCCTTTACCCCCCCCTCTCTGTATTTTATGATCTGAGGAAGACCTCCAGTTACTTGCAGTT
This sequence comes from Salminus brasiliensis, assembly GCF_030463535.1. Classification (NCBI taxonomy): domain Eukaryota; kingdom Metazoa; phylum Chordata; class Actinopteri; order Characiformes; family Bryconidae; genus Salminus; species Salminus brasiliensis. The sequence continues at coordinate 17,999,764 of NC_132886.1, forward strand.
TTATAGGAAGCATAAAATTTCCCAAATCTTTCACAGATGAAACCAGTAAAAAACGACGTGAGTACATACGCTATAGGGGCCTCCAAAAAAAGAAGCTCGACCGCAGCAACCTTTGCGGATGTACAGTTCTAAGATGGGTTTGAGTTCCAGAGTTTGACTATTGTATTTAATCTTTGACCCCAGATTGTTGTAAAACTAATAACTTTTTTTATGGATACTCACAGACATGATTTAAAGTTTCCTCCCGAGTTCCTGCTTAACTCCCTTCGTCTTCCTACGCACAGCATGGGGTATCCAGCAGGCCTGCAAGTGCATTGGAAAAGTGTTGGGGAATTATGCCAAGCAGCCACCTCAGTACTTTCCTGTTAATGCCATAAGCTGTAGACTTTCCCATGTTTTTTTTTTCAAATGTGAAGTATTTTGGAATCCCCTCTCCCGGTTCATCTCCTCTGGTACTATGTATTATCCTTTCTTCATTCCTTATGGCTGACTTTTACCTGGCTTTTCTTCTCACTCTCTCACACTTTTATATTCTCTTGTCCCTCTCTCAGGTATAAAACGATTATTTTTAATGGAGGCGACCCATCCCAGGGGCTCAATAAAGACAGTGTGCGCCGCCAATCCAAGCAATCATGACTAAGCCACGAGTGTGCCGCCTGTAAATCCAGCGCTGTTGCCTGCTTGTGTATTTGGCCAAGAGAAAGATTGGGCTCAGTTCACCAGTTCTGGTGCAGCACGCCAACCAGATGTGATTCTGTCACTCCGACCCACTAACACGGGCGGTAAGCTAGTAGCTTGCAGCTTATGATATGTCATGGCTTTTTAATAAGGCTGTTCACTTCATTTATTACATATTAATCATAATGGAAACAGGCCTCTGGATAGTCAGTGAAAACTGAGGAAAGTAGAGAAGTAAAAAAGCAGAGCTGTCCCAAAGAGAGCAGCACAGAAAGTAACACTGAAGCTGTATTCCCTTAATGAGGAAGGAACTTCTCATTAGCACACTAAGGAAGTTTAAAGTTATAGTATTGTGTTGGGAGATGATATAAATCTTCAATAAGTAGGCAATTTTATCTACAGTGAGTGTATGACACTCTCTGAGGGTGTTAAAATTATAAATACAGAAAGAAAACCACCTTGGCACAGCTGAACAGTTGAATTTCCTGTCCAAAGCTGAGCGGATTTTAAATGACGTTTTGAAATCAAACACAACACCAGCAAAGCTTTGATAGAACATCAGACCTATCCACACTCCAGCAGTTGTTCGATTGGACAAGCTTCACAAAACAATGGCAAAAGTCCCATTTAGATTTGTGTCATGTTGCCATATTCTTTTCAGTTTTTGCTCAACTATGATAGAAATGTAATTCTGTTTGGGTTTTTATTATTATTCTTTTTAGCTTTATGTCACCCACTTTTATTCACTCAGATGCCGACCACTGAGGTCTAGTGCTTGAAGACATCAACTGAATATTCCAGTATTTATACACCTTCAGGAATATGAATAATTGTATCTGTGAGAAGCTACAACTACTTTTTCATAAATAAAACCAGTTTGGATGTTAACGATTTTATGTAAATTGATCAAAATAAAGTTGCTGCAATGTGGCAACAGCATGCGACAATGAAACTGCAGCCTGCAGTGAAGCTGTGAATGAACACAGTCCCACTGGACACTGCTGTTTTCACAACTTTTTCATATTTTCCAAGTTGATGATGTTATCAGTGGAATATTTTTTCAATCCTAAAGGATGAAAAAGGTCAGTGTCTAATTACAGTATTTTTGTTTAGTCCCATTCTGTCACAAGTTGTTGCCATATGGCAACAAAAGGTAAAGGACCCCCATAATTGATGTTTATTGACTGTTTATGAGAGTTTATGATGAGTGCAATAGGATCTGTCCTTATTAAGAGCAGAGCTGTGAACAATTCTGCTGTTTAAAAACACACCATCAATTTGGACTAGACTTTTTTTCAGGAACAAATTTAAGAAAATTCTTAGAAAGATATTGGTGAATGAGGCCCCATGAATATTTCGGTTTTCAAACTTGGCATTGTCGAGCTAGACAATATTGTAGCTAATTAAAACTATAGGAAAGTTAAGAAACAGAATCTGCCAGCATGCTTTTACATGACAAGAAAACACACAACAGCTGATCTAGCTTAACAGTATGATGCTTCACACTAGATTAGCGAAGCAAATTATCGATGCAGTATATATTGAAATGTGATTACAATAACTTACTTATAACACTCTACAGAATCAAAATCTGAAAAGATAAAAACACTAATTAAAATGACAAAATTAAAAATATAAAATAGTACACAAACAAACTACAAGTAAAAGGATGTGCAATTGGAGACAATACAAATACAGTTAAGGTGCATATATACACTGTGAACATTTAAGAGCAATTTATTTATATATTGTTGCTGTCAAGCAACGGTATAAAAAATCATTTCAAGGCATTGTGGAGCATTTCTATTGGTCCAGTCATCATTAATTTTTAATACACGGTAAAGAACAAATGCATGAGATTTTGCATGAGAGTGACGAGATATACATTAGCAGAATTGCTGTAAACAGGGGTTTTGGAGTTTCTACCATCATTCTGTAATGCTTGTCCTACCTCACAACAGTTGCTTTGAACGACCCAAAATAACAAATAAATGTAAACAGGCACTTCTGAAGCCCAAAGCAAGTGGACCTTAAGAACAGATTCTGTATGAGAATCCATGCCTCTAGGCATCACAACATGCCACTGACATTTTGGTGGCACTGGGTCAGGAGAATTTCAGGCGGCTGAGCTTTCTGTGTGTGCTGATATGCGTGAGTGTGTGTGTTTTAGGGGGAAGCCCACAGGAACATAGGCCAGACAGTTTGACTAATGTAGAGGATGCATGGTCCTAAGGCAGGCTTTGAAAATGGTTGTTCATCACTGAAACCCTTTAACCGGAATTTCCCCTTTTACTTTTTGAACTAATGAAGTAAAAAATTCATCTTTTCTTGCTTGCAGCACAACCAGAAATAGCACAGCTGTTCAGTTATTTAATTAGTATTTAATGTTATTAATGACTTGTTTACAGCTTAATCAAACACGTGTGCTTTGAAAACATTGATATTGATGCCATATAAAAAATATATTATTACATCAGTTTAATTATAGTCAAAAAAATAGTTGTGTTTGCTTCATATTTCATAAATGTTGATCTGATGTACACAGTTGATTTGATTAAATTCTGTGTTGTTTTTTGTGCCACCTATTTAAAATATAGATATAGATTTTAATATATTATATATATTAAAATAGAATACATATGTCTAATACAGCCGCATTTATTATAGCCAGATACCAAATACCATCTAGTATTTGAATTAGTTTAATGTGCCCTTCCTTGGGCTCTGCTGTGAGCCAGTTCTTAGATTCTTTTGTACTTAACACATCATTTAACAGCAATAGTCTCATCCTTTAAAAATGTTCTCATGTACCCAGAATGCAATACCTATAAACCAGTGAATCAATCAAGTGAAAATGATCAGCTTCTTTTCATAAAGTCTGAAGTGGTGGGTTTGTCTTGCCTACTTAGAGCGGATGAAACCCTATTCAAGCAGAGAGGTTTTAATCATAGCAGTTTCTTTTGGAGACACCAGACTAAAGATTTCTATGTGGAAAACAGTTGAGCAGAAAAATATGAGTGTGGTCTGGGCTTCTCTCTCTCTCTCTCTCTCTCTCTCTCTCTCTCTCTCTCTCTCTCTGTCTCGCTCTCGCTCTCTCGATCGAGTGCAGCACCTCAGAGAGTTCAACCCTAGCCTTGGGCGCCTTTGCGCTGATGTAAAAAGCAGTGTTTCAGCTGAGGGGCCAAACACGAGTATGGGCAAAGGAGGGATATGTAAGATTTGGAGGCTGATGTTCTGTGTTTGGCCAGGTGGAGAAATATGGAAATATAGAAGCAGCGAATATGGAACTTTGCTGAAAGGGAAAGAAATCCCTGTATCCATAAATACAGCTGATGATCATTCAGTCTTTAGTCCATTGTGGTGATTAGAAAGCTTCAGAAACCGGATACACATCTTTAGAAACCCATTGTTTCAGGCCACAGCCTTATATATTGCTGATGTTGTAACAAAACCATGACCTGTGTCAGAAACTGTTACTTTACAGGAAAAGGGAATAGAAATGTTTTTAGCTTTAAAGTGACTGAATTGAATTCCAAGTATATTGGGCCTGTTTCTTTTGGTATATTCATCAGGATGGGTTCATACAGTGAAACGGCAGCTGTCACACAGAAGATCTGCTTAGTAGTTTTTATTCGTTATATGCTCTCTTTATATGAGGGTTGGCTGTGTCAAGCCCACAGCAGCAAACCGCATCTGCTACAACATCGATCACAATCACACCTGCCTCAGCTCCCTGAAGTGCTGAAAACACCTGATTGCAATTATCCCCAGATGCAATAATTCCCAGAGACGAGAACTTCTGTCCAGTCTAGAACACTCCACTGCCCAGTCGTAATACACAGTTCTATGCAAATGTTTAGGGCTAATTATGCTGTCCAGAAAGGCAAAGCAAACCCCTGTTTTACAGCAAAAAAAGGCCTGCAGGAAGGTTTAGCCGATATCTGCATATGCACTGTGCATTGTGATCTGCATGGACGAGTCATCGGACAGAAAGCTTTCCCACGTGTGACCTCATCACAACAGTCAATGTCTGAAGTATGCAGACCATCCTCTAGATATGCCAGATGCACACAGACAGTCAAGAAATTGAAGAAGCACAGAGACTGGCTCCAACAACCTGGTCATGGTCCTAAACATACCTCAGAAATAAATGCGTTCTGTGTAAAAAAAAAAAAAAAAAAAAAAAAAAAAAAAAAAAAAACCTAAGGGAAGACTGGAAAGCCTAAAAAAAAGCCTTTGCAAATGATGTCAGCCAGTGGGAGTGTGGCTGTTACTTAGTAGAGTATCCAAACATCTAGCATGTTTTCCACTTAAATTTACATTTAGGGGTACAGGGGAGCTTTTAGTCATGTTTTGCCTGTTTTGTGATCCCGTCTTTAAGCTCTGTGTGTGTGTGTGTGTGTGTGTGTGTGTGTGTGTGTGTGTGTTTGCAGCCAACATCTGTCTCTGTGTCCTGCAATGGTGCAGCCTGCAGTCCTGGTACAACACACGTTCAGAATGTTGAGCAAAGTCTTTGTCAGTGTCAGAGGAAGATCTGTGGCCTCTTTGCTTCCTGCTCCTACCACCCCTTTTTCACTAGGACTGGCCTGTCTGACTTACACTTCCGTCCATCTGTGGTGCGGCTTAACAGCCAGTCGCTTCTTTATGATGTGTAGCGGAAATTCGTCGCCTCATTCTTGTTAGTGACAGTCCTGCTGGGAAAAACAAACAAACAATAAACTCCATGCTGCTGATTGACCTACTGGTACTAGCTGGTACCAAAGACAAGGGCTACGCGAGCATCAAACTGCTCAAAAAACAACCAGCATATGCCACACTAGCTAATGTCATTTTCCTTTATATGGAGAAAAAAAGAAATGAATTAATCCTATTTGGTGGTCAGTATCATGGTCAGGGGCCAGATGTATAATGCAAAAAACTGTATCTTGCCATAGTTGAATAATGAAAACTGACAAACCATGAACCTAGCTGACCAGCTAGCTGACCTTTTACCATCTCTTCTCTCCAACATCTACTTCTTTAAAAAGAAACTGGAGTACTTCAGCTGACCTTCAAACTTGAGCTAACAGCACACCAGAAAGGAAAGGTTCCAGCTTATGTTTTTTAACCAGTAAGATTCAAGAAGGATAGGATAGTGGCAAGGCTAAAAGCTAACCCAGCCAGATTTGTGGCTTCTGTGAGCTTGGGCAGTGCTGGGAACCAGGCTAAAAAAAAAAAGAGCATATATTTTTCTTACCAGCCCTTCTTAAAAGACGAATCAGGAAATTTCCTTCTGAGGCAAAACAACAGGGTTGTAAATAGGCATCTGAGCATTGTTCTCCCAAACCAAACACCTTATGCCCCGTCTCATTCTAAATTATCTGCTCCTCTATCTTGCATGAAGCATGAGTGAAAATAGAAAAGTGAGTGAACAATACCAAAACTGGTATGGTTTGCCTGTGAAATTATCTCCTAGATAATCCAAGGCACTCATTTGGTACCAGCTGCAGTGTATTGATAGTCTTCCTAGGTACAGAAAAAGAAGAAGAAGAAAAGGAACACAGTCATGAGTCAACTTCCCAGCATCTTGACGTGCTAAGTCTATCTCATGCAACATTCTCGAGATGAAAGGAAGCTGTCTTGGTGAAGCTGCTGATGTAGCAAATGTCACAAAGGTTTCTCTTAATGTGTCTATATGCAATTGCGCATCACTGTTCATCAGATCTGCAGTGCATCGATCTTAATGCGTTTACAACACTGTCAGTGTGGTGCTATGTATTTGTGAGGTCAGCACATGACAAGAAACATGCTGAAGAGTTACTTACTGCTGGCGGTGTGGCTTTTTTGTGTTTAATATCTATTGCAACCCTACATATTCTTAAAATCATGGCTACTACAACCAGCACCAACATCTACCAACACCAGATCCTGCTATAGATGAGGAATCAGCCACAGTCTTTGCTTTCAGATGGACTGTGTGACGATCTATGAGTGCTAGGCTTGAAGCTGCTGGCTGAGAGAAGGGACACTGAAAGCGGTGTTCCAGGAGGCGGAAGCCCAGCAAGTGAGCCAGAGTATGCGCAAGGCTAGCAGCTAACTCCAGTTGCCCAACAGTTACCTCAATCCTGCTTAATCGAATCGTTTGCACACTGGAGAACAAACCGGATCTTCAAAAAAGGTGTTTTTTGTGTTTACAAAAACATGGATGACAACCTCCTCTCTGGACTGCTTCCATGAGGACAGAGACACTGAACTGTGCAGTAAAAATGTTCTATAGAGGGACTGTGGAGAGTATCCTGAGCAGCATCAGCACTGTCCGGTTTGGGAATTGCAACATCTCCGACCGCAAGATCCTACAGCCAATAGTGAGGACAACTAAGACGATCATCTGAGTCTCGCTCCTCTCCATCTTAGACATTTAGACCACACGCTTCGTCCTCAAAGCCTCTAGCATTATGGATGACCCCACTTACCCCACACAGAGACTCTTCTCACTGCTGCCGCCTGGATAAAGGGAACGGAGTGTGTCAAGTGTGGGTTTTTTTGTATTAGGCACCGAAACTGACAATATGGCGGCCTGCTGCTGCTAGATTACTGTTGCTGAGTTTTATGAAGTGTTATGAAGTACAAAACTCCAGCAGAGGGCTTTTAATGTTAAACAACGGAGAGAGGAAGTGGCCCCAGTCTTTCTATATCTATGCATACGACTAGAAGGAGGGAGAAGTAAAGACAGGGAGAGGAGAGAATAGAAGAATGAATGAAGAACGTTCATTCACAATGTAATGTAATGTCCATCGCACCGATCACCAACACACAGGCCACAGAAACCACAGAAAGCCACAGTACAGACGCCAGCATTCACTAACATGGGGTTGACGGAGGGCTATCCTGTTCACCCGAAAAAAGAGCGAGACCGGTTATGCTCTCTGGGACTCCCTGGCTCTGTGGCATCACTGGGGATCGAACCAGTGATCTCCAGATGATAGAATCAGCCCTTAGACAATGGTGCCCTAGTTCCAATTTTAAACACATTACAGTGTCAAACGCTGCAGATAAATTCAAAAGAACAAGAACAGAAATGGTCTCAGGCCATGCAGCACATGCACTAACACACTAATGGTTAGCCCAGCGGCATTTTGGTACTTGAAAATGTTATAAAACAGTTGAAAAATAAAAATAAATAGTTGAAAGCCACGCCGTGTCCCATGATTAAAAGCACTGAGGCTTCATACTTCAACGCATGAAGCAGACCTCATGCCTGGAGAAGATGAGCTAAATTACAAAACAAAAAGCAAGCATTTAAAGGGGACTTGTGTGCAGATATTAAAAGGAGGTCTTTCCATTGTTCTCTGTCTTGCTTCACCTTTTTCTGGAAGGCTCAAGTCTCTTGTGTATCATAGCATTGGTTTCCAAAGTGGATATGAAAGTGATCAATTCAGTGCATATGCCATCAATGACAAATTGTGCTATTATGTAGAGGGAAAAACTCACACTCACACACACACACACAGTCACAAACCACAGCACTCTGTGGTCAGTGTATTTCTTCTTTTTCACTTCTTATGTTTCCAGCAAACATGTCGACGTTTGGCCCAAAACAGTATTGGGGAACTGAATCAAATCACATGTGGTAGCTTGTACGTTTAGGCACGTCTTTCGTAGCAGCGTCTTCCGTATGCATTTGCATTCAGGGATCTGAGTCTAAGTGTTTCCAATCACACTGGTTTACATCTTCAAACCTCCATAAACATCATTTTGTTGGTCGCCAGGATGCCGTCAGATCTATATCTAAAGAGTCGAGAATAACTTTGAAGATCAATATGCAATGCACTTATTCGTAGGCAAAAGCCTTCCTTTTTCTCTCAGAAAAGCTTCAATTCCACAGGATGTTGGAAACCTCAATGCTGTGAATCTTGCTTTCTGACACATCCCAAAGATGTTCTTGGGTTCAGATCCAGTGACTGGGTAGACAACTGAAGAACATTGGACTCATTGTCATGTTCATGAAACCAGTTTGCCTGAAGTAGCCGTTAGAAGAAGACTAAAGTAAAGTGTGGCCATAAAGGGATGCATATGATGACAGTAACAATACTTACACAGTCTGTGGCCTCCAATTTCACCACCTCCACCAGCGTGGGCTGTTCACACAAGGCGGGTCTGGTGCAAGGATTCATGTTGTTGATGCCACATTCTGACCCTATCATCTGTTTGCTTCAGCAGACATCGAGATTCATCGGACCAGGCTACATTTGTCCAGTCTCCAGCTGTCTAGTTGTGGTAAGAAGGTGCTCACTGCAGCCTCAGCTTTCTGTTCTTGTCTGCCAGTCTGACAGACTGTAACCCAACCTGGCCTTCTGCCTTCTTGTAGCCTATCCACCTTAAGGCAGTTTTGTATTCTGAGATGCTTTTCTGTCTGCTCAAACCAGTCTGACCATTCTCTGTCTGCAGAAAAAGGAATTTCCATCGGTTACTGGATGTTTTTTCTTTATCACACCATTCTAGAATAAACTCTAGAGACTGTTGTGCTGAAAATCAGTCAGTCAGTCTGACTCCAACTATCATGGCTTGCTCAGAATCTCAGAGAATGCATTTTTGCCCCATTCAGATAGTTGATGTGAAGCTGCTGTCCAGCTTCTGCATGATTTCATGCAGTGCACTGCTGCCACATGATTGGCTTTTGATCTGTGCCCTCAAACACACACCAACAGCACATCTGCAACACGTATCAATGCTTTCTTTTTTATGGATATCTAAGAACTCGTTTCCACCTGGTCACTTCATGCATCTTCACGATTATATCTAAATAAGGCCAAGCCACATAAAATGTGAGAGTGCAGATACAAATCCGATCCCTCAAACCACTTCTGAGATGCATTTGAGCCTCGTTATAGCAATGCAAACACATCCGTCTCTCCAAAACGCATTCGACAACCAAAACCTCTCACATCGAATCTGTCTACTCTGTCCCGCACAGCAATCTGATTTCAGTCTGACTAACCGGAGACACATTTGACCACACGCCACAATGCATCTTATCAGTATACAGTTCAGATACTAGTCACATAAAGTGACCAGGTGGAGATGGGGTCTAAATGTCTCGTGAACGCAGCTTTAACTGAAACCTAGATTTTGTGGGCTTTCTGACTGGCTATATTTTAGGCTTCAGAACTCAGGAATGATTTAACATACTTACATAGGCGCTCGGCCAACTTCACCACAGTCAGCAACAGTCTATGGATAAGTCAATGGATAACTGTGGATAAATTGATGAAGAAGCTGTACATCAAGTGAAAGTTCATTAAGTCTATAAGAAGTTCTTCACACTCACACATCTCTTTTACAAATATCTTCTTCTATGGCATCCCTCAAAGAATCGTTTGTAGCACCTTTATTTTTAAAAAATAAATTTATTTATTTATTTATTTAATTTATAATTTATTTTTAAACGCTGCTTAGTGCAGAATGTCGTGAATAAAGGATGAGTAATCTGAGTGCCATTTCAGAAGTAAAGATCTGAAAGCCTGCCATTACTCCAGTCTTTCTTCAAACACTCAGGAGTAAAGATGGCAGAGGATTAGTGAAACACATGGCCGCTTACCATGTCTAATCCCAACAGCTCAAGCTCATGAATCGTGCCATCCTGTGTTTGACTCTGTGTTCTTTTGTCACTATTTACTCCGGTCGCTTCACCTTTCTGCAAATTTTCAGCGGGATGTGTTTGAGCACCGCACCGCACTCCACTCCCTTCCATTTACTGTGCTTTTGAGCGTGCAGGGAATTGGAAGTGAGGCCTATTTAAGTGTCGCACCATGCTGCGCAGCACACCGCTGACTTTAACAGCACACTGACAGCATAATCACAGAGTGTGCCGAGGGGACGGGATTGAAGTTTTACGAGCCATCATTAAAAATATGCACCATCCCATTTTTTATCCTGTGCTGTAAAGCCGACTGACGTTTCCGTCAATGGAAAAGCCCGGTGTGAAACTGTTCGCTAAACCATTTAAAGATGTTGCACTGTGTAATTTCGTCTAAAATGTGAAAAAGAACGTGGTTTGACGTAACAACAGTAACAGTGATTTATAATGAACAGTTGACTTTGATGCCTTATGATATTATTATCTTGCTATGACTGTAAAAGTGCCAGTAATATACAAAACTTTCGCTGCTGTCAGAACAAAATCTTGCAGATTCAAAATGCTTATTTTACTGGATACAGAAAAACCTTTATGTCAGTGTAATTAATTCTGGGCAATTTCTGTTGGTGGCTTTATCACCTAATGTTCACACAATGTTCAGAACAGCTGGCATGATTTTCAAATCAAGTGAAATCAGTAAAATGACCCAGTAAAATGGGTCGTACTGGAGTAGAACTGTCATAGTATGGCAACGTTGCTATGTCAGCCCTGTCAGGTCTGCCCTGCTCAGCTGTAAATACGGGGTTACACTACACAATATTTGCCACCTACCTTAGCTCCAGTTTTCAGTCAGACTGAGTCTGGGCTGGTTGGCTCTAGTCTGCAGATTTCTTGGTCAATCAAAGTCGACATTTGGAGAGAGAATCGAGTAGTGTGAGAAATGCACAGCCCAGGTTTTTGGCCTTCAGTTTTTTTTCAGTAATCTAGTAGTGTGTACTTGTCAGCGACTTGCCAATCTGAACAGGTCAACAGCCAATGAGAACTGAGTACAAAAAGTGTAGTTTTCAGGCAATTTCTCATTTCATTCTTCTTCCACCTCAAATGATGCAGCAGCTACATTCTGGCACTAGTACACATTTGATTCTGCAGCACCATTTAAGGTGGAATGGAAATTTGTAACCAACATTTGCCTCGTTTGTATAACCTACAATATGTACAATACAACCAACTACCTCTGCAGTCTGCACAGACCATGCTGACCCCGTCTTCCCACCCAAAGGCATTCTTTTGTCTGCGAGTCATGCTAAATTCCTACACAACACTCCTTACTTTCGAGGACAGCTGTGGCGTAAAGGTTGATTCCCTGGATTATCAGGAAGTGGGGTGGTGTGAAGGAACAGCCTTTCTCCTCCCTCAACATTCACAGCTGAGGTGCCCTTGAGCAAGGCACCTAACCTCCAATTGCTCCCCAGGCGCTGTGGTGGCTCCCAGCGCCCTGGGTGTGTGTTCTCACTTCCCCAATTCACTAGTGTGTAAGTGTGTGTGTGTGTGTGTGTGTGTGTGTGTGTGTGTGTGTGTGCACAATGGCCATAAAGTGTGTTTCCTTTCAAGTCTTGTGCAAAGCCTTCCCGTTTGAGTGCCCATGGCTTTTGAATGGAATATCCAACAACACTTTAAGGTCTTAACACTTAAACTTAGCAATACCATAGCAACCACCTGGGAACTGCCACCACAGCAAATAGTTAGCAATACCACAGCAACCACTTACACTACTATAAATAATAGCAGCATCTGCAAAAATGTGTGTATTGCCATTGGAAATATTATTGCTTAGGTTGTTTATATAGATGGTAAACAACAAGGGACCTACAATAGAACCTTGTGGCACCCCAACACTGACAACCAGTTTCTCACACAGAACTCAGTCAAAACGAACACACTGACATCTGTTTACTCAAGTAATTTTATAACCAACCAATAGCACTGCCTGACAATCCAGTACTAGACAGACAGAACAGTAAGATATTGTGACTGACTGTATCGAATGCTTTTGATAAGCCAAGAATAGAGCAGCACATGATTTCCTGCTATCAAGAGCATGAATTAAGTGGTGGTGACGGTTCTAGTACTATGTTGTTAGTTTTTGTTTCTGAAAACCAGACTGAAAGGCAGATATATTAATTATTATTATTATAATATTATTACTAGCTTTCGTTGGTCTGAAACTAAGGATTCAAGAATTTTAGCCAAGAGTAACAATTTAGAAATTGAGTGATAATTGTCCAATTTAAAAGGATCACCCCTTTCAGCAATGCCTGAACTATATATTTCCAAACGTCAGATACAATCTTCTGCTCCAGTGACAAATTGAACAATAATATCAGCCACAAGTTTCAAAAATCTGTCTCATCAGACTATGCATTTCCGTGTATCTAGCTTTTTAAGGACTGACAAGACCTCATTTCTCATAACTGGTCTTACATTAAACTGAGGCCTATCTTTAACTCCTGTACAAGTTCTGATTTGAGAGTCAAGAGTGACCCACGTGAAATAAAATGCTAATTAAAACAATTCACCATTGCTATTATATCTCTAACTTGTTGTTCATTTATAATGAATTGCTTAGAGAAGCTGCATGATGAAGGCATGGAGGGACAGTGACTTTATGGTTTAGGCTTTCTGAGAAATATTCTAGGTTTAGTGTGGAGTGGTGTGTGATTTGTGGTGGTTTCTGGTGGCACATCTCCTCTCTGTCTATTGTTTTGAAGAGAGTTCGCAGGGGCAGCAAGAAATTGTTGACGGCAGCAGAATTTTCTTCATGTGGGAGCTTGGGGGACGAAACCTCAGCCAAGGGGACGTGTCAAAACCTTGACCCAGATCATTCTCACTTACGCACACACACACGCATACACCTAAGCCCTCTTCTTCTCCTCTTTGCTGCCTTCGGTGCAGAGACATGTGTAACTCTTCTTTCTGTGGTTACACAGCCAGTGCGCACACACTCTCACAGTGGTGTGACAGTGTAGAGAGCATGACCTTGCTGTTGGACTAGGTGAGTGGAAGCGGTGATTATGAAGGGGCTAGTGGTCTGGGCCATGACCTGCTCTGGGGGAATTTGGCAGCAGCCCCACTGATCCTAAAGAGGCCCCGGAAACGTCACAACACATCACACATGAGTCTGATAGGGAGCAGGGGGATGAGAAATGTCTGAAAAATGTGTGTGTGTTGATCTGCATTGGGATTGGCTCTGAATCACTGAATCTTGCAATATTAGCTGCACTGTGCATCTTCACTTTTGCATATAACTGAGTGATTTACGCATCATCGGGCAAAAGTCTGAGATCACAGTCCATTTATTTAAATTCCCAGTCAAAACAAGTTCTTCATTTTTTCCAAAGATGTCTCTGAGGAAATTAGATATAAGATCATCCACCTGCACAACGTAAGTGAAGAAACAGGGGCTTCCAAAACTGACTTTAGAAATAAATAAACAATACAAACAATATGTAAATAACCCTATCAATTGAGGAGGACCTACTAGACCACAAAAACTGTCCTTGTCCCTGAAAGCCTTCATCTTTGAAACATGGGGAGAAAATCTCAATCATCCTTCCAAAAAGGATCTGGGAGGATGTGGAGCTGATCATGGAGTTTTTACTGAGGAAAGAAAATAAAGAACATTGGCAAATCAATCTGCTGAAGCTGCTGTTCTCAGATGTTCTCAGATGTTCTCAGAACAACGAACTAACTGTCCTAGAATTTAAGATAATAGGAAATTGGCATTCAGACCCCATTTGGGACTGATATTCAAAGTCCAGACTTCAGAATCATGAAATGTGTTTGGGTTATTTGGAAGCCAAAAGCAAAAAAAAGCCCCACAGCTGAACACTGTATGTGTGGATTTCTGCAGAAAACTTGAAAGCAGGTCCTCTGAAAAGAATAAAAGCTGTAATAAAGGCCAAGGTGAAGAAATGTTAAACAGACTCATAGATAAAGCCCAAATGTACTCGGAATAAAGTTGCAACTCCATTACACTACATTTAAAAACTTTAAAGCAACAGTATGGAGAATTGATGTTTCTTACTTCTAATTTTCACTTACTATTACTAATATTACTATTAGTAATATTACTGGATTTCAGAGGAATACGACTCGGGTTATGTAGTGTCATACAGTTCTCACGAGCACTGTCTTGCACACTTCACCAGAGTTACATAGGGCAGTTAGCAGCATGCCAAGCCCAGAGTGGCAAAGGCAGACTTGCTTTAAGTTGTTAGAATATCTTTAAAAAAAGAGACAATAGTACATTTGTGAAGAAATGTTATGTTAACAATTTGTATTATTCCATCAAAAGTTGTGTTGTGAGACACATTTCCTTTTAACACATTGTGTGTGTGTGTGTGTGTGTGTGTGTGTGTGTTTGTATGCATGCATGTTTTTTTCCCTTTTAATCTACATACACTGATGTTAAAAGACCTTTTCCCCTTCATTTGTTAAGTCACTTTTGCAGAGTTCCTGTTAGTGATGATGTTGCCAAATCCTTGCCTGAGCAAGATCAAGGCTAGTCTGGACTGCACAGAGAGACAGACACAGACAGAAAGAGCAGCATGGTGGGGGTGGTGGTAGGGTGTAGGTGGAAGGGGGGGGGGCTGCATACAGAAAGCACAGCACGAGAGGAGGAGAGAGCGTTTTTTTATCCTGCTTTTTTTTTTTATTCGTCAGGCCCATCTCAGACAATGTGACATGGCACACGTTATTAATTCTGGCTGAGTGGAGCGCCTGCCCCGCCATCTGCTTAGGTCACCCCTGCTCGCTGAGGTCAGCGTCGCCCCTCCGTTCCCCCTCCTTTAACCAAGCCCCCCTCCTGTCCCCTCCGCCCCCCTCCCACTGCTCCAACACACACCCACCCAGCTTGCACCGACTGCCTCACACGCACACAGACGCATAGACACGCACACACAGGCTCACACAGGCACACACACACACACACACAACCACAACCTCACACACACACAATGCAGCCAACCTGCTAGGAGGAAATGGGGATAGAAGGGGGGAGAAAGAAGGGGGGAGAGAGAGACAGAGATGGCGGGTCTCAGAGAACAATGTCAGGTGATTGCGTGGCACAAGTTGATATACATTACAAAAGGGCTTTCCAGTCCCTTTTGTGCTGCACACACACACACACACACACACAGACACACAGACACAAGTGACATGTTTTTAGACCTTGTCAGGACATGAGGTCATACAAATCCCATCTACCTATCTATCTGTCTGTCTGTCTGTCTGCCTGCCTGCCTGCCTATCTATCTATCTATCTATCTGTCTGTCTGTCTGTCTGTCTGTCTGTCTGCCTGCCTGCCTGCCTGCCTATCTATCTATCTATCTATCTATCTGTCTGTATATTTGTCTGTCTGCCTTTATGTATGTCTATTTATCTGTCAGTCTATCTGTCTGTATATCTATCTGTCTGTCTGTTCATTTGTCTGTCTCTCTGTCTGCCTGTTAATCTATGTGTCTGTCTATCTATTCATCCTATTGTCTTTGTGTCTGTCCATTTATTTGTCTGTCTCTCTGTCAGTTCATTGCTTATCAGTATTGTCTGTCTGTCTGCATAACTGTCTCTCTGTCAATCTATCTGTCTGTTCAGCTGTCCTTAAAATCTTTTCACATTTTTTTAGTGAGGACATTTTTGTCCTGACAATGTATGAAAACAAACACACACACACACACACACACACACACACAATCAACTGCCTTTGCATTTGAGCTTGGCGTTGTGAACTTCCACTCCCCCCTGACGACACTCACACACAAAAGCCTTTTCGCGTGGCAAGGCGTGTGTGTGGGCGGGGAGGGGGAGCTGAGGGTAAAGAGGGTTTTTGTATGTGTGTGTGCAGAAAGGACATCATCTGTTATCCTCCTTCCTTTTTAATCAGTATTGATTGATGCTGGTGTTTGGGTGTCTATCTGCAGCACGCTGCTGGTTAAAAAGACCCCTCTGTCTTCAGCTCAAAGTGAATGACACACTCCGATCGACCAGAGGGTACCGACAGGGCAAGCTGTGTTCATGGGGTGGTTTGTTCTTATAGCAGCACTCACACACACACACACTCTTTTGTTTTCATACATTATCAGAACATATGTCCCGTATGTTTTTTACATGATGTCACTGTCATGCAAAAATCTCGTATCTGTTTTAGCTTTCAATGAAAGTGAAAGTGAAGGTTTTTTTTTTCCAGGTCATTGTGAAGCATTTCTATTGGTCCATTTATGGTTACATTTTGACACAATGTGAAGAAAAACTGCCAGATTCATATTGTGTCAAAAATTAAAAAAAGGAAAATGTGAGGTTTCTCCCAAGCTTTAGTTTTTTTTAGAAGACTTAAGGAGGTTCTCCTGCAGTATCCCTCTATACTTTACACCATTCATCCATCCTTCAGTTTAACAGAATGGCCAGTCTCCACTAAGCAAAAGCATTCCCAGAAACATGAGGCTGCCACTCCCATGCTTTGCGGTTTGGAAAGGTGGCTTCCCAGCCAACATGCTCATGTGGGGCTCACATGAGTGGGTTTGTACATGTGTTGTTACTGGGACCCTTTTGGGCTTCCAAATGGCCACATACAGCCCACCCTAATCTCACAAGGGTCTCATCTAGGCCCCATGTGCAATGTACATCCCAGATGAGACCCATGTTTAACCCCTTGTGGTCCCATCACTGACCCTGGTGGAACCCTGATGGGCATACATATGTGGGGCCAACATGAAACCCAATGGAAAAAAAACATTCTGGTTCCCATTTGGGCTCCCCATACAGTCCCTGCATCACCATGTTATCAGGGACATGGTTTGTACAGCATTTTGGATTTTGCCTTAAAAGATTCATCTGTGTAAACTTGGAGCAACCACAGCAAAATCCAAAATGCTATGTGTGGTGTGAACCTAACACCACCTGTTCAAACAGTGAAGCATGGGGGTGGCAGCTTCATGTTGTGGGATTTTTGTCCTCAGCAGATTGGCCATCTTCTTAAAACTGAAGGCAGGACGGAAAGTGATATTTATGGTTTTTGGCTTGTACCACACCACTAGGTCCAAACCGCGGTGTAAACCAGTGCACACCATGACTGTTGTGTACCATAACACCCTTAGTGTACCATATGACACCCTTGTAATGAATGCATTTGGATACTTTGAGTTGCACTCATCGCTGACACACCCACACAGCTTGTCTAGTCCCTGTAGAGAAGTGAGCTACAAAGAGCTACAAGGCCCCCCAGCACTGAAACAGGGAGTAGTGGAACTGTGTTCTCTGGAAAGATGGAGCTTTGGGATGAGTTGGGGATTAAGTGGGGTGGTGATCATCCAACATCATCCAGCATCCTGACCTCATTCCTGCTCTTATCACTAAATGCAATTATATCCTTATAGCAATACTACAAAATCTAGTTGAAAGCCTATTTTTCTGGACAGTAGAGTTACTCCCAACTTGATTTCAGAAGAAACAGTGAATGGGCAAGTGTCCCAAAACTTATAGAATGTATATCCCTATGTGTAATAATGTATGTTTTTTTTTTTTGTTGTTCTCAGGATGTACAGCAACAGCACAGGCTTGTTTGTCTCTGGATCAGTTGATTTCTTTATCCTGAAGCAAGTGATATTTAGTGAAGTAGGTCTATAGGGATCAGCTGGCCAGGCCTTCATCATAAGCTTGTTTATTGAGTGTTTGTTTGTTTATCTGATGGAGAATGCTGATGAGTTGAGGGTTTAGCGCAGGCTAAACCTCTTAGTCTCCTCACTGCCCATGCCTGGCAGGCAAAACAAACAAAATAGCCAAACAGTGGTCCTGTCTGGCCCTCCTGCTGGGGTTTAGGGTTCTGATCTATCTTGCTCATAGTCGTAGAGCTTACGTGACAAATGTGAGGAAAATGAAAGTGCGTGAGTTCGGCTTGGTGGTATTTGTGGTGGAATGATCGCTGAGGGAGGCCTGTTCAGCATAATGACTGAACTTATTACCAACCTCAACCACTTTCAGTAAGGCATGGTGTTTATGTATGCCTGTGTGTGTGTGAGGTAGAGTGAGAGTGTGCGTGTGTGAGTGAGAGAGAGAGAGAGAGAGAGAGAGCGAGAGAGAGGACTTTGGATGTTTCTGAGAAGAGTGATTCTGAGTTTTTGAGGTGTGACCTGTGTGAGGGTTGTGTTTGCGTGTCAGCGAACAGATAGTGAGGTGAAAGGTGAAAGGTTGAGAGGTTAGAGCCAACTGGTGTTGCAAATCACAGCCGGTACGTCAGCTGTGTGTGTGTGTGTCTGTGTGTAGGTGAGAGACAGAGAGAGAGAGAGAGAGAGAGAGAGAAAGACAGAGAGAGAGAGAGAGACAGACACAGTAAGAGAAAAAGACAGAAACACAGAGAAAGAGACAGGCAGAGAAAAGACAGACAGAAAAGAGACTAACACAATGAGACACAGAAAATGAGAGACAGAGACAGACAGAGAAAAAGAGCCAAGAGACAGAGAGGGAGAGAGACAGACAGAGGACAGAAAGACGGAGAAGAGACAGACATGGTGAGACAGACTTTGAGAGACAGAGAGAAAGAGACAGAGAGAAAGAGACAGAGACAGAGAGGGAGAGAGACAGACAGAGAAGAAACTGGCCCAGGACAGACAGACAGAGAGGGAGAGACAGACAGAAGAGACAGACACAGTGAGACACAGAAAAGGAGAGATAGAAAGACAGACAGAAGAGACAGATCGAGGACAGACAGACAGAAGATACAGACACAGTGAGACACAGAAAAGGAGAGATAGAAAGACAGACAGACAGAAGGTACAGACACAGTGAGACACAGAAAAGGAGAGACAGACAGACAGACAGACAGAAGGTACAGACACAGTGAGACAGAAAAGGAGAGACAGACAGACAGACAGAAGGTACAGACACAGTGAGACACAGAAAAGGAGAGACAGACAGACAGACAGACAGACAGAAGGTACAGACACAGTGAGACACAGAAAAGGAGAGACAGACAGACAGACAGACAGAAGGTACAGACACAGTGAGACACAGAAAAGGAGAGACAGACAGACAGACAGAAGGTACAGACACAGTGAGACACAGAAAAGGAGAGACAGACAGACAGACAGAAGGTACAGACACAGTGAGACACAGAAAAGGAGAGACAGACAGACAGACAGAAGGTACAGACACAGTGAGACACAGAAAAGGAGAGACAGACAGACAGACAGAAGGTACAGACACAGTGAGACACAGAAAAGGAGAGACTGACAGACAGACAGAAGGTACAGACAGTGAGACACAGAAAAGGAGAGACAGACAGACAGACAGAAGGTACAGACACAGTGAGACACAGAAAAGGAGAGACAGACAGACAGACAGAAGGTACAGACACAGTGAGACAGAAAAGGAGAGACAGACAGACAGACAGACAGAAGGTACAGACAGTGAGACACAGAAAAGGAGAGACAGACAGACAGACAGACAGAAGGTACAGACACAGTGAGACAGA
This sequence comes from Salminus brasiliensis, assembly GCF_030463535.1. Taxonomy (NCBI): domain Eukaryota; kingdom Metazoa; phylum Chordata; class Actinopteri; order Characiformes; family Bryconidae; genus Salminus; species Salminus brasiliensis. The sequence continues at coordinate 18,019,582 of NC_132886.1, forward strand.
AAAGGAGAGACAGACAGACAGACAGAAGGTACAGACACAGTGAGACACAGAAAAGGAGAGACAGACAGACAGACAGACAGACAGAAGGTACAGACACAGTGAGACACAGAAAAGGAGAGACAGACAGACAGACAGACAGAAGGTACAGACACAGTGAGACACAGAAAAGGAGAGACAGACAGACAGACAGAAGGTACAGACACAGTGAGACACAGAAAAGGAGAGACAGACAGACAGACAGAAGGTACAGACACAGTGAGACACAGAAAAGGAGAGACAGACAGACAGACAGACAGACAGAAGGTACAGACACAGTGAGACACAGAAAAGGAGAGACAGACAGACAGACAGAAGGTACAGACACAGTGAGACACAGAAAAGGAGAGACTGACAGACAGACAGAAGGTACAGACAGTGAGACACAGAAAAGGAGAGACAGACAGAAGGTACAGACAGTGAGACACAGAAAAGGAGAGACAGACAGAAGGTACAGACAGTGAGACACAGAAAAGGAGAGACAGACAGAAGGTACAGACACAGTGAGACACAGAAAAGGAGAGACAGACAGAAGGTACAGACACAGTGAGACACAGAAAAGGAGAGATAGAAAGACAGACAGAGATAGAAAGACAGACAGAAGAGACAGATCGAGGACAGACAGACAGACAGAAGATACAGACACAGTGAGACAGAAAAGGAGAGACAGACAGACAGACAGAGAGAGTATGAGAGTGAGCAGGATCGCAGAGTTCCTGTGTATGGTGTGTGTGGCTGGTGTGGCAGTGTGTAAACACAGTGTGTGTATTGTGGCGTGCAGGTGGGATTTTATACAATAACAATAGACCACCCCCCTCCTCCTCCTCCTCCTCCTCCTCAGCACAGCAGCGGAACTCTGTGGAAAAGCCCCTTCGCTTTCTCTGCCTTTTGTAAGAGAGCACCACACCCGCGCGAGAGCGCCACTTTCACCGGTCAGTCCATTTTTCCAGCTGAAAAGAAGGATTTCCTCTCTTTAAACTCTCTCGTCTTCTCGCGCTGCTTTCTGGCTCACGTGCGCCACGCGGCCGTCCGGTCGTGTGTCCGTGTTGTTATAATGGTCTTCTTCTCCTGCGCGCGCTGACCTCATGCATCAAAACCAGTGACAGATGGCATCCAGCCTCAGAGCACTCTCAGCGCTAGTGGCGTCAGAGACAGAGCAAGAGGAGGAGAGCCTCCCTGCGCTGTTCATCATCCTCCACTTTGCCTTTCTGCCTTTTAGCTCCCTCACCTCCCTGCCTGCTCAAGAGAGAGAGAGAGAGAGAGAGAGAGAGAGAGAGAGAGAGAGAGAGATGGACACAGAGAAAGTGAGAGAAAAAGAAAAGGAGTGACAGATATAGAGAAAGAGAGAGAACAGAAAATAAGGGAAAATACAGAGAATGATTAAGCTACTTTGGTGGAGAGAAAAGAGAGAGATGGAGGATGGAGAAAGAAAAAAAATAAAAAGGTCGAGAGAGATATGGAGGAGATGACAAAAGAAAGATAGAGAGACAGAAAGGGGAGAAAGAGAGAAAGAAAGGAGAGAAAGAAAGAAAGGAGAGAGAGAAAGAAATAAAGAAAGAAAGGAGAGAAAGAAATAAAGAAAGAAAGGAGAGAAAGAAAGAAAGAAAGGAGAGAAAGAAAGAAAGGAGAGAAAGAAAGAAAGAAAGGAGAGAAAGAAAGGAGAGAAAGAAATAAAGAAAGAAAGAAAGAAAGAAAGGAGAGAAAGAAAGGAGAGAAAGAAAGAGAGAAAGGAGAGAAAGAAAGGAGAGAAAGAAAGAGAGAAAGGAGAGAAAGAAAGAAAGAAAGAAAGAAAGGAGAGAAAGAAAGAAAGAAAGGAGAGAAAGAAAGGAGAGAAAGAAAGAAAGAAAGAAAGGAGAGAAAGAAAGAAAGGAGAGAAAGAAAGAAAGAAAGAAAGGAGAGAAAGAGAGAAAGAGGGAGGCAAAGGGACAGAGAGACAAAAGTAGGACCGACAGAAATAGAAAGAAAGGGGCAGAGAGCAAGAGAGCTGGACAACGAAAGAAAGGCATAAAGAAGAGAGATAGACAAAGAAAAAGAGAGAGCGGGAAAGAGGCAAATAGAGGGGGACAAAGATGGAGATGGAGGATGTAGAAAAGAGAGAGAGACAGAGAGGGGAGGACTGGAGCTGGTTCCTCGGTCAGTAAAGCATAACATGGAAAGAGTGAGGTTGACCCAGCCGGCCTGCCAGAGCTCTGATAGAGTCTGTGTGTTTTCCATTGTTTTCATTTGGGTTTTTTCTTCCTCTCTGCTTCCACTTAATAGAGTTTAACACTGCAGCTCTGCTCTGGCTCCTGTTTGGTCTAACGGAGGAGCGTTTCTATGGGGAAGGGTTTCGTGTAACCGGGTTTAATGGTTCAAAACACCCTCAGCTGCGACACGTGTGTACAAACACCCCTACAAACACACTGCGTCAGCAATGCTCACACTTACTTTTTAGGATGTGCACGGGGACTCATCCGACCAGGCAAGCTTCTGTCCTTGCTCATGAGGTCCAGAAATGAAGCCAAAATAGAAAATCAGAGGCGGACCAGAGTGGCACCACTGACAATGAAGTGAGAAACAGGAATTATAGTGATGTGCTGATCGTAGCCGATCCAGGCATGCTTTAATGGATCGGGTATTGGCCATTTTAATCCCAATCCCGATATGATTCGAGTGTTCAGAGTGCCGCCTGGTGGCCTTAAGGCGCTATTAATAGATATTATTAGAGTTGAGAGTCTGCAGTGTGGAGTTGTTTTACAGTGGAACATGAAAACAGACTATACTATTTGAAACTTCACTAAAGTATCATGGAAACGCTCTGTTTTACCAGCGGGAGAACCACACACCCTTCTGAGTTTTTGACCAGCACTGAAGAGAGCTTTCAGAACTAGGAGGAGGCTAGAGCTAATACACACACGTTATAGAACCATGAATTATAGCACATTCGCCCACTATAAAATAGCTATTACACAACAGTAGTCGACAAACAACACTTGACTTGGCTGCAGTGTTTTAAAGGAAGAGGAAGCTGAATGGTCAGGGAGGTGATTCAGACTGGATTATAATATATATTATTAAACACACTATAAAACATTTTAGGAAAAGTCTCTACTGAACTGAATCAACCTGTTGTAGAAACTGTTACTAAAAATGGGATTTTACTTCACAGTATTGACTATGATCATTGATTGATTATGATCATCTACAGTGGCATCTGTCAAGGGGTAGGTATATTTGGCAGCAAGTGAGCAGTCAGTCCTTGAAGGTGATGTGTTACCTTCAACATTCTTATAACAAAAGTCATTGAGAGGACACAGATAGTCTGTTTAAACAAAATTGCTAAACTGTTCATTGACAGAAGATGCCAATATGAGATGATTACCGAAAACATCAAACTATTTGAACCTGTTTTTTTACACATATATATTTGTTCAATAGTAATCTGCATTAGTTTTGTGCCATCATATTTCATAATTCATCATTCAACCTGACACAGTAGCACCTGAATACATTTTCAGGCATTTGGCAAAAAATGGAAAGGAATAAGGAATACTTGTACCTTATGTTACTGTTACTGTTTCCATTTTAAGCTTATTAAAGTACAATATGATATTTATAATAATGCACTAGCTATGAGCCAATACCGCATGTTAGTCCTGAGCTAAGATAAGTGTGCTTTTCCTCCCTGCTCTTGATTTCGAGGTAAAGAGGAAGTGCTTCTTTCACTTTTCTTTTTCCCTCATTTTTATTACACTTCCTGCAGTTTCATCAGGATTAAAGGAGCATTAGTCCAGATTCAAGAAACATGACCTCTAGCAGCGAAGTAGGTGAACACAACAACACTGGGACGATACTTTTCCCTTTGAGATCCACCTTCCGTTTCCACCCATGAACACAAAGCACACCTCTAAAATCTCTTTTTCAGAGACTTATCATCTAACCATGCTACCCAAGAACTTTACAATAGTGGTGGTATTGGTCAGAGCATGCATCAACTCTTATGTCTAGGGGTGTGTGGTTATGTTAGCATTTTACCCTGATATGTGGTCCTGCCCATTATGACATTTTATCTTCTTGATAGTAAAATTTTAAAGCTGTAAACACTATCAACACAACCAAGCTTCTCATAACTGCAGTATTCGTATACGTGTATTCACTGTTCAATAGTTATTTGTAATAAGTTCCCATGAGTTTACCTGTGTTCGCTGGTTGGCATGACTAGCTGCAGCTGAGCAGTATCATGTCATTTTCACAGTTCAGAGCATTATACAGAGCTACAACATGTATATGTCTGTAACGACGCTACCTCTGCGTCCAACTTCATCCCCAACTTTGCGAGTAGTAATTCTCTCCATTTTGGAAAAGCACTTCCAATGTTAATTCTTGTGTAGCACATTTCTTGTTGTGACATTTCTATGGGCAATACAGAGTGCCTTTTTGTTGCCCACAGTGGTGCAGGGTACTGATCGGCTTCCTCCATGTGTGTTTAGCCAAACAGACAGAAATTGTGGTGGAGTAACAATAGCAACGCGAGACATTGGAAAAGTGAAAAAGCTGAAGAGTGTCTCATACAGACTGACAAGCTGTTTTCAGCAGGTTTAAATTATGATGATGATGATTGTTATTATTATTATTATTATTATTATATGTCCAGCATATTATATGTTATCCTACATATAACATTCAATGTGCAACGAGGACAAGAAGCTCATATTAAATGACACTATAATAGCAATATGCTGCACTGCTACACTTCTAGTCATCGTGGATTAAAGTAAACATTCATATGAAAAGTGATTGTAAATGTTAGAATGTTATGTAGAGAGGCTGAGGTCACTAAAGGTCAACAGACAGCTAGGAAAAGACAGAAGGACTTCAATGACAGATTGTGGGAGAGAAACAGAGAGTGCAATTGTGGGAGCACAGTCCAGAACAGGAGATTTCTGACCCTCCTCAAGGTCACCACTGTTTCCTCAACTGCACAGTTTAGAAGGGTCAAATGTTCCATTCTTCTGCTCTCCCTCCCACTTCTCTTTTCCTTCTGTCTAGTATGCACTCCAACCACAGACCCGCACACACACATTACACACAGATATGATTACCAAATTGATAATAACGGATAGAATTTGATATGGTCATAAATTAAACTACTGTTTTAGATTAGGAGTGCTTTACTTATAGGATTGTAACAGCTGTTATTATAAATAGCATAAAACTGCCTAAGTTAGACTTCCAACCATCTCAACTCAGAACACAAACAGCTGCTGTCTTGGTTTTCATGTCTTTATTTAATAGTCAGGCTCCATAATATGCATTCTGACCAAGACAGTTCCTTTACTGTGTTACCAAGACATTACCTTAGCACCTTAGAAGCAAGCCCCACAAGCTAGACACTCCAAACCTTTGCATCAGGACCCTTCCCTGTTCTTGTTATTTTAAAAGTGTAAAAGATAATCTTGCTTAAAAAATGTGTCGTTTGGAAATCAGGTCATGTTTTGTTCACTTCTTGCACAACTGCTGGTAAAGCAGCATTATGGGAGAATTGGAATTCCTGGCTCCTCCTGTCCACCCTACAGTCTTGTGCTTTGAGCCACCCCTCAAAAAAAGGAGAGCCTATATGCATTCCTGGACAAGCTGAGAGATACAGAACCATCACTGAGAGTGAAAAAGCATGCGGATTGAGGCTGCAGAGTAATATTACAGGATTTTACAGGTGTTGTGAAGTTTTCGCAAGTGTTTTTCTGCCTGATAGCAACACTAAAGCCACTATTTTCTGTATTACAGGTCCGCTGTATTATAAGTGTGTTGTGTTTAATGAAAAAAAAAAATGCTACATGATATTGCTTTTAATACACAAGTCCAGGACAGATTCTGGGCTTGTTTTGGGGAGGGACTCATTTTCACTGGTCTGCTTTCACACTGAAGAATTGCATTTGAACCCTGGATTGATCGCGCAATTTCTAACATAACTTTTCTACACGCATATTTGCAAAATGATAGCACATAGGTTCTTCCAAGTATTGCCTTTCCTTATTTTCTTCTGACACAAACACTCAGGCATTGAAGAAAAGTGCATTGTGGAGTCATGGCTTTTCACAACAAACAAAGTATCAAAGTATCGCGGATAGCATGTGGTGGAGCAAGTGGTCCTGGGTCAGGAAAAAATGTCCTTAAGGACATTATGAACAGAGGAAATGGCTGCCTGGAAAAGCCTCTCTGTTTTCTTATAGTTATCTGCTTTGTGAGCATCAGCGATAGTTTCCAAGTGCTAGGCAGCTGCCTAGAGAAGCCCATAGCTGCTGTTTGTTGGGGAAAGAGAATAAGGGAGAGAGAGGTATAAAAGGGAGAGGGAGCAAAGGAAGAGACAGGAGAGAGAAGGAAGAGAAAGTGAGAAAGATAGAGAAGAGAATGTGAGAGAGAGAGAAAGAGTGAGGGAGAAGAGAGGAGAGAGAGAAAGAGAAGTGAAACCCACCAGGAGAGCAGTGAGAGAGGCTGCAAAAACACTAAAAGCTGGATGCTTGTAACTGATGTCAGGTAGAGTAGAGCAGAGTACAGTGGAGTGAAGTAGAGCATTTCCTGTACCGTGTTTCCTGACATGTCTTTCTGTTTGGCGTGGTGTTGCTCATTTCCTCACCCTGCCACCAACCACTGCTGTTCTTCAGCAGATCATCGCTGTGGATTAGAGCAGATAAAGAGATTGGAGAGCAGGGCCACAAACGCTCCTCTGCACTATTCCCCCAACTCAGCTCACATTACAATAGCCCAGCTTTCAGCCAACTGCCTCCCCTTCCACCCCACTCCACAAGTTTACATGGGCAGAGTGATCCCCCCCCTCACGAAGCACAGAGATTACCCAAGTGCACTTAATCTCTGTTGTTTTAACAGCACTCCGAATCGGGACCTGATTCGTCCAAATATTGTCGAAAGAAAGGATAACAAATAAAGTGGGATTGCTATATAAATTCTCTTTGTGCCCACATTTTTTAACAATGTCTCATAAAACAGTGACTGCAACAGGCTGTAAAAAAGAAAAGAGAGAGAGAGAGAGGGAGAGAGAGTGTCTTTTTCTGGACCCTTCTTCTGGTTAGGCCTCAGATGGAGGTGGAAACATTGCATTCTACACAGGGTTTCAGTCAGCTGTGCCATAAGGAAAGTGTTCACCCACAAAGACACTGAGCTTAACTACACTCTCAAAAATGAGTTCATTCATTTTTATTACATTAAATTTTATTTAACTAATTTTGTGTCAAATATACATTCAAACCACATTAATAATCATACCACTTGAACCCAAGGCCTATATTTAAGTTACTCAGTAATTACTAAGTCTACAATTTAACGTGTTGTTTGAGGATGAGGAAGTAAAGTATGGGTCCCCATGCAGAACTTTAGGCTTTACGCTGTTAACTAATATACATTTAAGCCACATCTTACTGTGTTAAATACACTTAAATAGCAGCTTCAAACACATTTGAACACACATTTTGACGGTACATTGACTTATGGTGAAGCTCAATGAGACATCTCACGAGAACGGCATCTCTTAAATCCTTCTTTCACTTCAGATCTCTCAGCTTGTCCAAAAATGCATGTGTAGAGCTATATCCATTGGGGGGAGCTCAAAGCAGCACAGTTCTCACATATTGCTGCTTTTGCACCCACACAGCTTGTCTAGTCCCTGTAGAAAGGTATTATACCAACAGAAGAGGACTTTCTGGAGTACATAAGCTGAGCTGTGGAGCAGTGTGTGTTCTCTGGAATGATGGTGCTTCATATAATACTATTGGGGATGAGGTGGGGTGGCGATGAGCCAACATCCTGACCTCACTAACACTCTTGTTGGTGAATGAAATCAAATCCTCACAGCAATGCTGTGCACAATCTAGTGGAAAGCCTTTTTGGGACAGTAGAGACAGTTACTCCAACAAAAGCAGGATCAACGTTTTTGTTTTTTTAATAGCTCATAATAACCAGGAGAAACAATGAATGAGCAGGTGTCCCAATACTTCTGTCCAGATATTTAGATGTATAGTACGATCAGATCTTGTTATTATACTTACTATTATTTTCTCCCCAACTTCAAAACTAGCATGTGCTTCTAACTAAACAAAGCACTGCTAATATAATGTGAATAGAGGAGAACACTAACTCTCCAATTCTGTTAGGTCGCCCATGCTGGCTAGTATATCTCATCTATTAAAGAGTGAGGCCAGATATCCTGTCTTGGAGTCCCGGTTACGGATGGCTATAGCATTCCTGGGGATCGAACTTGCATTAGAACAGATCCTTGCAATAAAAATGAACATGCTACTTATGGAGCCATATCATGGAAATATTAGGTTCCAACATACAGCTCATTTGATCTTTTTTATCTATCTTTGTTATGTAATGAATATCAATGCATTTACATCTATCCACCTATTTAGCTTGCAATCATTTAGCTCTGCCTAGTTATGTGCAGTGCTTCAGCTTGGACTCCTTTTTGAATGAGGCACAGTGACATCTATTCAGCGTAGTACAGCGCAGCCAATCAGAACATGGATGTACGTAGATCAGCCTTAAAGTCACAGTATCAAAACGTGGTTGTTTAATTTAAGACATAGCAAGAGAGATTGGAAAACGCTTCTGTTAGAATGACTTATCGCTGTTTTAGGTACACAGTATGAACCCACACAAATATCATAAACTCTTCCTCGGGGGGAAAATGAATTGCAAGAAAATCGAAGGATATGGGCCCATTCGGGAAGATTACACGCTGGTTGTTGTAAAAGTAACACAAAATGTGCACACGTAGCAGCACATTGATGACCTTCCACACATGCTGTATCTGAACCACTTTTTTTTTCATCTCAATCTTCCTCTATTCGTTCCTTCATGCTGCAGTAAGCCAACACCAGTGCTGTGATCGCACGCCGCACTGTTCCAAACCAGAGATGACATCACTCCCCTCCCCTCTCCACCACCACCACCTCTCTCCATTTTCTCAAACAAAGCCCGGTCCAAACCCAGGCCTGTAATTACAGGCCTAATCTGTGCGCTGCCAGGGGCAGAATAGAGCTCTGGTCTGGGCCTTCGCCAGCCTCGCAAACATGTGCTCCGAGTTTAGGCCACAGACACGGAGTTCAGTGGAGAATGGTCAGTCTATAGATGCCTCTCTGAAGGAAGACTAGGTTTAACCCCTTAAACTCTGGGTGTAGATGATGTAAATGATTTGCTAACATGTCATTTATTTCATTTTGAGGATGAGGATATGAAGGCTATTTATTTTGTATGCCACGCTGTTAGGGGATGTCAGGGTCAGGGATTTTTGTTGCGCAATCAAACTAACATTAACATTGTGGTTTATTTACAGTTGTTTTTTTAAGCTGTCTAATTTCGATTGGCTACAACCTCACAGTCCTGCTTGGTAGCGCAGCGTTTTAAAGAAGCCATAGAATGCCTTTGCTTATTTTATGTAGGATTGTAGCCAGTCAGCTGGCCAGCACCCACTAGTCTAGCACCCAACCAGCCCTGTCCCCTTCTCCAGTTAGCCTAGCCAAGGGCGTAGGAGTGAGATTGACATTGGGGATTTGCTACTATGAATCAAAGCCCACCCCATCCCCTGAAATATTAGCTAGTTTCACGGGCAGTAGCTGATTCCACTGTAGCGGTAGGCAGTAAAATACTGTATGTATTGTGACATAAAACAACATTTGTTACAATAAACAAATAATTAGAGCTAGGCAATATGACAATATTTTATCATATCATAATACATTTTGTTATGGTGGTACACAGTATGCTTTTTATCCGTGCTTAAAGGGCACTTATTAACTGCACATTTCATAACAAACAGTGTAATTAGTCAATTTTAATTGTATCAAAGTCAGCAGTGAAAACAAATCACTGTACTCAATATGGGAGAGTATTTGAACAGTAGTTTTTAAGAATCTGTCGATACCAATGTATTTTTCTGCGATCACGTGCCTGGAGATTAATATTGCGTATTAATAAATGTCTTCAAATATTGTGATCGATTTTTACCATATTACCCAGTCCTACAAATAAAGAACTCTTTTTTAACAACCTCAATAACATTTCTGTGTCCTGGGATGGTTTTATTTATTTATTTATTGTCCATGGAATACAGAGCACATCAACCATATACTTAGAAAAGCACATTTTGATATAATTGTGATTTAATTTGATATATTAACAATAAATATGGTCATATTGTCCAGCTCTATATTTTGTGTAAGTTGTCCAATCTAGCACCAGCTGCATAATAATGATTGTGAGTGGAGCACAGATATACTATATGGAAAAAAACTATTGGGACACCCATTCATTGTTTCTTCTGAAATCAAGAGTATTAAAAATACTTTACCCTGCCTTCGTTGGAGTGACTGTCTCTATCGTCCAAGGATGCCTTTCTACTAAACTTTGGAGCATTGCTGCGAGGATTTGATTGCATCCAGTGACAAGAGAATTATTAAGGTAAGGATGTTGGATGATCATCACCCAATCTCATCCCCAACTCCCTAACTTATCCCAAAAGCATTGGATGGCGCTCCATCATTCCAGAGAACACGGTTTTACTGCTTTACAGCTTAGTGCTGCTGAATGCAACTCTAGCCCACACCTGGCATTAGGCATGGTGCCAATAGGTTTATATAAGATGCTCCAGAGAGTCCTATTCAAATGGCAGTACTTCTCTACAGGAACTAGACAAGCTGTATGTGCCTCTGCACATCTGTGTGAGCATCAACATTATGTAACTTGCACACTAAGACCTGTTATTACTGTTTGCTTAAAAACAGTCTTCTGTCCTGCATTCTTGCTTCATTAGACATGGTATCCAGTAGAGCTGTGGCATTTGACATGGCAGGTAAAGGCACTCAGACCCGAAGTCTCCATGCAAGCTCAACTTTACCAACACTTCGATTTTAACTGGACCATCTGAAATGTGTGTATACTCTGTAATTCACTGTGGAATTTGTGATGGTTTTTCTCTTCTCAATCATTTGACAATAATTCCAAGGCAAACACTGTATTCATCAACCAAGAACGCTGCATAGTTGGAGTATGGTTTCATGGTCCCAGCAGTTTTGACAACATAAGGATTGTTCTGCCTTTACAAGTACAACTCAGGACATCTCAAGTCCTGGACTCCGTTGCTACCGTTGTCAGATTTTCCAGGATCTACACAGTTTAATGGAGACTCAACCACATAATATAGTGTCTGATTCATATATTGTAGGTCATTTCATGTTTTCTTCTTCTTCTTCTTCTTCTTGTTAAGGCCCAGTGTAATCAGGCCCTGTGTGTAAATCGAAAAGACAGCTGTTTGAACACTTTGAGAAAGTCATTGTTGTTGTAAGGAAATGTGCTTTAGCTAATGCTGCATTTTGAACTGTTTAGGCCGCTATGCTGTTTCTTGATGAATTTGACATCCAAATTTGCAGGATTTTAGCACCCCCTGCTGGACTGGCATGTTCACATGAGTGTGGATGAAATTTGAAGAAATGCTGGTGGAGCTAGACAGAAAAACATTTTCAAAATTTTCAAAAATATCTGGATACTTGTGGGTGGGACCTAAGCCACATGACTTAAAGTCGTAAGCTGGGTTTTGTTGAATAAGCACACTGAAACATGTGTGTTCTCATGTACATGGTTGGTGTGGAGCAACAGATAACACAATCCACCTACCATTGCATTACAACAACACCATGTGGGAGACCAGGGTTCGATTCCCGGTCTTGGTGACTGCGCTACACCAATAAGAGTCCTTGGGCAAGACTCCTAACACTACATTGGCCCACCTCTGTAATACGAGTAACCTTGTAAGTTGCTCTGGATAAGAGCGTCTGCTAAATGCCGTAAATGTAAATGTAAATGTATGTTTGCAAAATGTGTTTCAATGCATTTGCATATTTAAAACTTAATGGCTCAACAAAATACACCATACCATCACAACACAGTTGTACCTTAACCCATTAAAAAACCTGTGGCCCATCAGCCCATATTACCAAAGAATAGCCACACCAGTTTGTACAGAAGTCCCTGTTTTCACTAGAAATTGAGTGTTAAGGGGTTAAAGCATTTTAGAAACTGAAAGATGAAGCCTTGTGTCCATTAGCTACAAAGCTAATGTAGCTTTTAAGTAATTACAGTTGCTAAACACGAACTATCATTGTTAAAATTGCAGACCTAATTCAACAGACACTTGCCTAAACCTAAAAGTTAGTGAGTCATTAAGGAACCTCAAATAAACTTCCTAAATGTGGTTTCTGATGCTTTGACATACTGTTATCTATAAATGTGGACAAAGATACAGCCAAAATACATCCTCCAGCATGGCCTCTAGTTGCATTTTAAGGCATGTGATGTGACTTTGCACTGACCTATTACTGGAACACGTAGCACATGGGACACGGCGGTCCTGAAACGTGGCTATAAATGCATACAAACCCACAGCGACAAAAATACAACGCACAACAAAACTCATTCCGAATGTTAGACCACTGGCTAAAGTGGAGTGTTCTTGGCAGTGTTATTAGTGGGGTTATTAATTCTGCTTGAGGAGTAGGTTCAGTTGAGTCAAGCACATCGAATGAGGGGTTCCTCCATGGCCAGCCAGCAGTGGACAGCACTGTGTTCCATCAGCCGTTCCAAAATTCCACTTCTTTCCCCAAAATCCTCAGCCTTGGCCAGGTCATATATTGTGCTGTCATCCCTCATGCTCTAATGAAAAGCCGTTGGAGACAGTGGTCGTAAGTGTGTTTTTGCACATGCGAGAGGACCTACAGCAAATCACGATTCATCCCGAAATGCAGAACCCACTGGATGTTTTATTGTACGATAAATTCCTCGAGCTGCTGAAAAAGCTGCATGGTTTGAATTGTTTACTTTTGGCCATTATTTGTGGGAAGATCAGTTCCCCAACGAAAACACGGATATTGTGCTCTGCGCCTCAACAAATGACCAATGAAAACACACCAGTGTCCAAAGCACACCATTTCCACTGGACAGGATCTCTGAAACCCCAGCGTTATTTCACAGAGGCGAAAAAGTTTTTTTTTCTGTCTGCCATTCATTGTTTTAATTTATTTCATAAACCTTTGATTAACTCCAATGTTTATCATTCCAGATGTATTTTGCTCTCAGAGGTTAAGTGTCTGTCATTGCCATTCAAGACTCCTTCCCCAACCCTTCCCCCCCAAAAATCCTTCTCACATGATTGTCTAGAGGCTTCCCTGTTTATTGTTATTTTGTTCTTGAGGTCGAAGCTGCGAGTCAGTGCCAGGAAATATGAATAAAAGTCAGTGGAACTCATAAAATAACAACGTTATAGAGGTTTTCATGGAACTTAATGTGGAAGATCGCTTTGATATGAAGTGGAACAATTTTCATGGCTGAAATTGTCAGCTTTTAATGAGATTGGTAAATCAGACATCCATGATTCTCATTTCGCAGAGAGGGCAGATGGCATTACCCTGGCCACCTCTGGCTGGTGTGACAGGACAGGAACTGCAGCCCAAGGCAACAGCCCCCCACAGTTGCCTATGTGATTTATATAAGGACGACATGGGCCCATATAAAACACATATCCATCCCAACAGACAGCTAGGCCAGAGGGGCTGTCAGACCTGCCCATCATTCCTTTATCAAAGAGCTTACTTTTTTATGTGGTGTACGTTTTATTTGAAGAGGTCCAACCAGAGAAACTGTTTGCATCTGTAAAAGCAATTTGTAGCCGAAATGGTCAAATGTAAACCATGAACCAGTAACTCGCCAATTTAACTCGTAGAAATTGAGAGGTACTCAACTCATTACTGTAATTTGTTATGTAAATGGAATTACACAATTTATAGTCATTCTGTAATGAATTAACCTTTACATTCAGTTTACAGTCTGTGTTGACAGGCTCAAGTCTGCTCTTCCAGTTCTGTTTGTTGTGACAAAAAAAAAAAAGATTTTATCAAAAGATTAATAAGTAAGACAGCAACAACTTTTCATCAATTTCAAATCATCAAATATCGTCTCTGTCAAGCAAAAAAATATGTATGTCAATTTTTGCCGTTATTCATGTTTGCCTTTTTGACATAATGCAAATCTGACAGTTGTTGAACAGACCAATAGAAACTCTCCAAAATGACTTGGAACACTTTGGTAACACTTTACTTGGATGGTCGTAGATGCTCACCTGACATTTTACTAACATTCAACTGAATGTCTCTTAAATGCAACTGAACTCTAAGCTGAAAGTAAATGATTGCCTAACCTAGCCCTGAAAGGGTAAGGTTAGGGTTAGGGTAAGGGTTAGGGTTAGATGCAGGGTTACATTCAATAGTCAATGGTCATTTACACTCAGCTTAGAGTTCAGTTGCATTTCAGAGACATTCAGTTGAATGTTAGTAAAATTTCAGGTGAGCATCTACCAGGCATCTATAATGGACCCTGTAAGTAAAGTGATACCCAGTCTTTTTACACTGACTTCCACTGAAAATTAACAAGGATTTTTCCTTCGCATGTAAAGTTGGCATTTTGGAGATACACGGTTTTTGCGTGACAGCAACAATATGTAGCACTGATTTAGAGCCTGCACTTTTAACACAATTTCCCCTCTTGTTTCAGTGAGCTGTGAGTGAGAAATAAGCAATAGCATAGTAGGGATGGGTAGGCCCCATCCTAACACCCGATTTTTGCGAAATATTTTTGAGCATTTGAGCAAAATTCATATTTTCAAACTGCACACCTCTGCTACAAATGAACACAAACAGCACATCTAATTATTTGATGAATTCAGCCAAAAACAGATTGATTGCCAACTATACAACTTACCTCATAGACAAGAGTCTGGTAACTAATGTAAGAGTTTGGTGACCTGATGTAACAGCCTGGTTAACTGATGTAACAGCCTAGTTAATGGATGCTAACACAATTAAGTCCATAATTGTATGCAGACAAAGAGTGCAGTGAGGCTGTGTCCAACATGGTAAGTACATTTAGAAGAATTTGGGTCTTAAAAACTTAAAAGCTGTTCTGAAGTTCTATGGGGAGATTTCTCAGAGTTCTCTCATTGTTTACTTCAGGGCTTTTAGTAAGTAAGAGTGTTAAATTAACCCCGCTGTGTGGAGGCCATAGAACTTCAGCACACTGCAAGTTACTTATTTGTTCAAAATGATAGTGTTGCAAGCATCTACACAGCAAATAAAATAATGTTTTTTTGCCAACACACACAACTTTTTAATCAAGAACACATTTTCAGGAGGAATCTGGCAAAATTTGATGCCTGTCAAAATTCATAAATGATGCTGCAATAAAAAATCATGATTGAAGATGACTAAAAGCCTGTTCGACTTAAAACTGTTGAACTACTTAATAAGTCCATGTGTCATTTCACTTTAGGGTAGTTTAGGGCCCGTTCTCCACCGTACCATTGTTCTGTTATTACCAGCAATGACAGCGACTTTTAAGGGCTCTATTTTCTTTGTGTATGTTTTGAAGGAACGTCTCTACAGTGCTACAGCCTTTATGTATCTGCAAAGCAGCGAAGTTCAGCAGATGCTGTTCTACCACAACACAGCAGAGTTTCTGTTTTTTACATAAATGAAAAGTGTAAAACACCCTAATAAACCCAACATAACTCATTTCCCATGTGGTTTAACATACTGCACTGATTAGCTGTCTGAAAACACACACACACATATAAAAGACATGCAAAACAATGGGAAATACCCAAGCATAAATGGAGAAGCAGAGATGCAACCCGTTGCCAACCACAGCTTCGGCCTGTGGTTCTGAACCAAGCAAAAAAAAAAAAATGTCAACCTTGTATGTGTGTGCTTGTACCCACACACCCACAAACACACACACATACACAACTTATTAGCCTTCCAGTAAGGCAGCTGTAGTTTTGCTTGTGTCTCAATGCATGACTAAGTGTCTCTAAAGATGCACTCTCTCTCTTTCTCTCTCTCTATCTCTATCTTGGTCTCTCTCTTTGGCCCACGGCCACGCCATCAGGGACAGAAAGGCCTACCTCCCGGAGCTCATTTTTCCAGACATTGCTAAATACTTATGCTATCTGCTCTCTCAGCCTGGTAACCCAAGAATGCAGCCATCACTGCACTTACATTGTTCTGAGGCTTGGAAATATTCACTGTGGAGAACAAGAATTTGAGGCCTCCGTAATTGACTGTGTAAGTGTGTGAGAGACCACATGTATGTGTGTCGTGCATGAACCAACAAGCATGCACGGAGGTCTGTGGAGTCCTGGAGTACCCCTGCCCTGCATAATTTGGTGTTTTCCCTGCTCCAACACACCTGAGTCAACCAGTCAGCTTATTAAAGCAATACTCCAACCTTATCTGTTATGTTTGATCAATTAATGGAGACAATCATTTCAGCATGTTTCCGTGTGGTTGGAAAAGAACAGAAAACCTAATGCCTCAAGGCACACGCAAATGTGCAGGTGTTTCAGTAAGAAACTGCCCCCCAAAGAACTCAAACCCATGTATTATGCATAAGCAATGGCCCATTGGCTTCTATTAAATGTGTGCTTTGGGTTCTTTACTGTACACTGTCAGACAAGAGGTACTGTATGGGTCTATTTTGTTCTCCCATAAATAAACCATGTAATTATACCCTTAAAGGTAAAACCTGGTCCTTAGGGTCTTTTGTGTATTGTCACACAAACAGGCTTGAGACAGTTAAAGGGAATAAAGGGACTACATGTACACAAGACTAGAAACACCTTCAAACAATGATGAGAGGGAGGAGCTATAGCCTAGACACAGGTAAAGTGAATAACAAAGGCAAAGAGGGGGTGGGTCAGTAAATCAAAACAAAAGCTGTGTCAGAAAGAGTGGCCTATTAGTACCCTATATAGTGCACTTCTTTGAGGTTATACTTTTGCAGTAGTGTCTGCAGAGGTAGTGCTGAATATTCAGTGCACTATAACAAGAATGCACCGTAATATATAGTGAGGAAGAGGGTAAATGTGAGGTAAAAACAGACTAAAATGCTTAAAAATAATAATGATTATTATAACTATTATTATTTCGACAGGTCTGGATGCTATATGGATGGCATGTTGGCACAGTAGTTAGTGAGTGTGCTGCACAGCTCTGGGGGCCTGGGGTTGTGAGTTTGAGCCTCGCTTAGGTTGCTGCATGTGAGGATGTCCGTGTGGGTTAAAATTGACCACTTTCTAAAATTTGCCATGCTAAATTGCCCTTTGGTATGGGTGTGTGTGGCCTGAAGGCAAATAAATACATAAACTAATATACTGAGTATACCCTTAAAAAGGGGTTCTTTCGAAACATGTTCTATAAAGAAACATAAAAAACTCTCTGAATGCATAGAAAAAAGAATAGTTAACAATAAACCTAGGATTCAAGGTTTAAACTGGACAAAACAATGTCTGACAACGACAGGCCCTTACTATCCTCACAACAGCTATTGTTGCTTTATCAACAGCGCAACAGCGCAGCAGCACTCCGACAGAAAACACATGCCACGTAAGAAGGACTATTGTTAATTAAAGAGGCTAGCTCTTAGAAAGGCTGCTGTTGCCAGTTCTCTCGCTGCTTTTGTTTTTCTTCGCTCTCAAACGTCCCAATGCACATATCAACCTCATTTGCTCTTCCTGTTCTTTTCTAATCTGACAACTCTGGTCATGTCTGGAGGCCGCTTGTGCATTCATCTTCTTTTCCTCCGTGGAAATCTTTCCTGCAGTTTCTCAATCGCCTTGGCTTGGCTCACCGGTCCCTGTTCCCTTAGCTGACACAACCTCTGACAATTAGAAAAGCTTGAAGAAGAAAACTCTGCCATGTGTGTGTGTCAGCAATAACGAGACGTCCACAGAAGACCAATACCGCTTGTCTAAGGGCCCAAAAAGACCTTGGCTGAGGGCTCCTATTTTATGTACAACCAAAGGTTTGTTTTAATGATAAACTGCTTATAGCGTAGCCGTAATTCGAGGCCTTTGGAGCTTCCTATTACAAGCTGCGATGACTGTGGGAGAATTTTAGGCTGTGCTGTTGTCCCTTCACGACACAATCCCCCTGATGGCTCAGGCTACTTCCAAGGCCTCGACTTTCGTCCTTTCAGGAATCTGGAAAACACTGTGCGAGGAATGAGAGGAATTTTTGCACTCTTCTCGCTTGCCTTGTATTTTTTTCCACTCTCCGCTCTGGAAGTCCTTCGTGCGGCCCCGGGGCCCCTGGAGCTTTTTTTTCCCCTTTTGTTTTTTGAACGGTGACCAACAATAACAGCATCCCATAAACAATGGGGTTTGTTGATTGGCGAGGCAACGAAGAGAAAGAGTTGGAGGGGGTGTGGAGGGGGGCTGAGTGTTATTGCATTTGGCAGCTGCTGCGCTGGCAGCCTCTCCACTGAGGGTTAGCGATGTGCTCTTTGTGGTAGTGTGGAGATATTATGTCAGTTCTTGGCTATGCGGCAGCTCTCGCGGGAGACAGGACCCTGCTTCCCCTCATAAGCCCTCTCACTTTCCCCCTCGCTCTCCGTCATCCAGATCCTTTTAGCAGACACAATACTGTTCAGAAGAGCCCCCAAAGCACTTCAAATGGAACGTAGGAAGAATATCCAAAAACACTGGAGCGGCGTTTAAACACATACACACACACAGAGAGAGACACACACTCCTTCAGCAAACTGCTCTTTAAGGACGTCTAACAGACCTCGACATCGAAAGCTGGATCTGCGTTTAATGGTATTATAAGATATTATAATTACAGTATTACAGTAAATGAAGTGTAACATATGTTTGCTGCTATTACGTGTAGTACAATGACAAACTGCAGGCAGGTAATAGCTCATTACTGCTGCTGTGAAAATAATCTGGCCAAGTTATATAACAGGAGGTTTTCATTTTATTAAAAACAGCAGAGAAAATGGTGAGTGTGTCTGGTTATCACTGTATGGATGTGGCCTTACTGGAGGAGGACTTACTGCCATCTACAGTGGCACCAGTCAAGGAGTGGGATGTAAGGCAGCACATGAAAAGTCAGTTCTTGAAGTTGAGGTGCTGAAAACAGGGAAAATGGGCAGGCGTAAGAATTGTAATGTGTCTAAGTGACTGGATGACAACATCTCCAAAACATCAGGTCTTGCAACAGCTTTTTGCATACGACTGTATGGCAGCAGTGGGAGTAGCCATGGCGTAAAGGCTAAAAAAAAGCAGACTTGGGAAGCGGAAAGGTTGCTAGTTTGATGCCCTGGACTGCTGTGGTGGTGGTGGTGGTGGGGGGGGGAGTGAAGGAACAGTCCTTTCTCCTCCATCAACAATCATGGCTGAGGAACCCAGCTACTCCCTGGGAGCTGAGGAGTAGTTCACTGATATGGCTGGGCTAATTGCGGAGGTTGAATTCCATTGTACTGCTGCGTAATGGCTGTGAAGTGTGTTTCTAACATGTGTATAAACAATGTGACGATATGCGGCTTTACACAAGTTCTTGTAAAGTCCTGATACTATCAGATTTCCTATAAGATAATTACATAAAATCTAGATGTCATCGTATTATTGATCATTAAACACGCATCAGCTCCTCTCAAAATTATTTTATACATTTGTACGTGTTTTCAGTGAAAAGTTCGGATACACTTAAATAGTGTACATGCACACGCAGCACTTGCCCTGGAGTGGGCAGGGCTCTCTGCCGCACCGCCACACAGGTGTGGGCGCAGACCTGTTGCCATGACAACAGGACTCGCCTGGAGCGGTGCTTAGGCACTCGTGTGCTTCTCTCAGGTTACAGATTTTGGTTCGCAACTTTCTGCTACTAAGACACTTCCAAGTCTTGCTGCCAAAATAATAGTAGAAATTTAATCAAGGTGCAGCAGCAGGAAACAGAAGGAAAACTGAGACTAGCACAAAATCTCCAAAATGGAGTTCAACTCATATACATAACTTTAGGGAATCCAGACGTTTATATTCTGTGCAAACACACAAAAAAGGTGTACTTAATAACCCACAGTAAACCAGGCTTGGAGTGTTGTTTTAAAAGATCTGTGACGTGTACCTCATCCAGAAAAATCTGACATGAAATGTTGATGACGATGATAAATGACACTATGGTTTGTCTGGGGTCAGCTATTCAAGAAGAACCAGAGCAGTGTCTAAACCTATGGTTCTGTTAGAGGTATTAATATTGCATTCTGGCTTCTTGGTCTTAAAAACCACAAAGCTATAAACAGGTTTTGGGTTAACTGTGAAGTTTCTGAAATGCTGAAACTCAGAAAACATTCTGAGTTCTGAATGGAAGGAGAACTTTGCAGCATTTCTCTTTAAATGTTTAAATGTACTGTGAACTGTAAATGTCAAGTTACTTAAAAAAATGAACAACTATTCAGCCAAGAAATTAATTTTATCTTTTGGTACTTTTTATTAAAGTAATCCAGAACGTTTCTATGTTATGTGCGAACATTTCTACATAAGATTTGCAAAATATTTGCTTACATTTATTTTCTGATCATTTTTGGAGTAAAAGATGATACAATTTGTACAGTTTGTACAATAATAAGTAAATCTGATCTGATCTTCTGCAGCATAGCTAACCGTGTTTGTTCATTTACATTAGATATCTCCTGAAAAGCAGACATTTCTGACTGTGGCCTTTACAAGATCTACTGGATCTATAAGGCTTTGCGCTCCCCCTAGAGCCCAACATGCTTCATTACAAACACTCCATCAGATAGTTTCAAAAATCCACATACACTTTATTCACTAAAATCAAGAATACACCATTCCCTCTGTTTAATTGTATGATATAAATGGGGTTGGTATGAAATAAGCACTGCAGTTACTGCAGTTCTCCATCATGTCATGTTCATTTGAATCAGATTTTTTTATTAAAATTTAGTCATAAGCTAAAGAAGAAGATACTAAAGAAGATACTGTCTTCACAACAAGCTCTCAATCACAGAACCCCTGAATTGTACAAGTATCCCCATAACACACTCACTTCAACTTCAACCAGAAGACTAAACAGTGCAAGAGTCTTTCAGTGGAAGAGGTTTCTTTCACTTGCTCACGCATTCGATCATGCATGATGTCCCAGACATCTCCTCTCCTCTCCCATCTGCTTCCACTACTTCCGTCACATCACGACTTTGGCTTGAATGGATCTGACCAGATCTTTACTCCTTAAAAACAAGGACACATCAGAGACACATCAAAGCATGAAAAGCTGGACCAAACAAATCAGGACCCATAAGATCGGCACAACTGCAACCATCAGACTATGTTCCGAATACTTGACAAGATTACCTTTACAGGACTTGACTTACCAACAGGCTGAACGTCTGCTTGATTGATCCCAGCTCGGTTAATTTTCTGGATCTCCCCTGCAGACATTTAGGATGTTACATTAGACAGAGTGGTGATGGTGATGGTCCTCACAATTTGGATAATTTTTAAAGAGCCCATATCATGGAAATACAGGTTCATTATTATATCATGGTACATAAACATTATTTTGTTATCATCTCACAAAACAATTCACAGTAAGTAGACCTTATAGAGTAATGTAGACATTATTTTAAGCTGGGTCTCGTATTACAAACGCAGCTACAGTCAGATCATGTGTTTTTTAAATGATGTTGTATTATATTTATACAGTCTAGTTTATAAATGTGGAAAATGTTTATTGTAACTGATTGCTGGAGCTGAAAGGTGCGTAACCTTGTTTACATCATCACTGGCTAACGTTAGCACCACTGAAAGACAAGCTAGAAACTACAAGCAAAAAACTGCCAGCAGCAAACTCACTGTACTCATTGCTGTGAGAAAGGGGATGGAAGAATATAGGGTAACAAGCCGCCGCTACTGCAACTACGAAGCCCCCATATATGAGCGTCGTTCTCCGGACTCCGGACATGTCTGCAGCCTGAGAGGGACAGAGCAAGTTGGTGGCTAGCTAGCTAGCTAACCCCTTCCGGGTCAAGTTCAGCGCATGACAATTAACCCATGCGTGCCCAACAGCTACAGTTAATACTTCATTAATTATACTTAATAATGTGTTCTGACTGGGTTAAACCTTATGATAAATAAAATAAAGATCAAAAATAAATATTTATATTATGTATATAACTATATTATATATATATATTATATTGTATATACATATATAAACTATATTTTATATTTATATATAACGTATACCTTATTAAAAATAAAACAAGTAAGCTTGTGTTGTAAGATTCTAATAACCTGTTTTCGTATTATATTTTGTATGGTTTAGTTAGAACTCGTGACCCATGTGACTAAAGTAAAGAAATACAATAAACTGTGATATTATCTGAAAATATTATTTTCTGATAATAAAGACTTAACACACCATCCCACTGGCTGAATACATTGTTCCCTTATTTTAACAATCCGTTTCTACAGTTTAATAAATCGTTTTCTAGGTTTGGAGGGGATGCTTTAGCTAACTAAACAAATGGGAATGATTAATCAAATTGGGCTCAATTGAGGGAATGATTTGTTAAATCGAGGGAACGTCTGAAAAAACGTTGGGCTCTGTAAATGTGTGCTAAGGCAAGCTCAGAGAGACGTTTTACAACATTTCAGATATGGACATGATTGGGATAAATAATGCAATTCAAATAAAACATATATTAAAGATTTTTATTTCACTCATTTCTTCCCGTCATTAGATCAGTGTTAAAAGCTGAGTATACCGCTGGGGGGGTCTTTTATTTTGTAGTCTCTCTCCCTCGCCCTCCCTCCCTCCCTCCCGCCCTCTCCCTCCCTCGCTGCTGCAGGCTGGCTGGGCCGCTCCTGCTGTCTCAGTTCCGGGGCTGAATGAGTTTTCTTTTTTACCTTCTTCGTTTAGCGGAGCTCTGACTTTACACAATGGCCTCTCCTAACACATACCGGCTGAGCTGCTCCATCCCAGGTCATGAAATGGACGTGAGGGGCCTTGCAGCCACGGCTTTTCCCGAAGGAGCTTTCGTCTCTGTGTCGAGGGACCGAACCGCCAGAGTCTGGGCACCAAATTCAAGGTAGCCGGTTAGCAGGCTAGCAGTTAGCAGGCTAACAACACCGAGGTGTTCATAGCAACCGCGGCGACCAGAGTCCGTGACCAGCTGGTCGAGTGGCTGCTTTCACCACTATATTATTTATCTGGTTAGTTCTGAATACAGCAGCTTTCGGTTTACACTGGAACCAGCTAGATATGTTGACTGGCTAACCGAAGCTAGCGGTAACTGACACACTGAAGTCTGGGCTGTCTTGCCTTGTTGAGCCGGCTCTTCCCACTGGCTGAGGTCTTATGACTGAACTCTCAGGTGGCTTCATAGGAACGGATGTAGTAATGACAGGACCAGCTATTTAGACCCAATTTTTTTGCTTTGAGGGAAGCGCAAACCTTTTGTTTTGGGAATCAGATGATCGATAGTGTCGGTAATTTTTTTCTTCTTTTGATACAAAAAAAGAGCTGTAATGTATAACGTAAAAACTAATATTTAGAGACATGAAACAATCTCCTAATTTGATCAAAATCTTCCCTTAATACAATTAAAGCTTCTCCTCTAACCTGAGTGAATGGTTTCTCTTTAAGTATGGCTAGATAACTTGGAGAGTTAGAGACTCTTGACCTTCTTTAAAATATGACATATTTTTTTCAGATTCTTTTCAAATTATTACATAAAGTCATGAACCTATATACACTTTAGTTTTACTAAAAAAAAAAGAAAAAAGACTGACATCTGTAAAAACTGGCTGCTGCTGCTGATTGTGGTGTATTTGCACCTGCATTTGTTGAACAGGCCTCCGTGTTAATAACATGCTTATGAGCCAGTTCGCACACTAGATTTTGGGACAACATGCGTATTGTCTTACTGACTCTAATGGGACTGATGTTGTGTGTGTTAGAGGAATCTAGCATTAGTGCATGGACTGTCTACCTGTAACAAGCATGTCGCAGGTGTTCAGAATGTGCAATTGAAAACTTGTCTTTCGGTTGCTTTGTGGTTTCTTATTCTGTAGTGAAACTAGTGGTTACAAGGAGCTGCACTGTATGAACGGCCACACGAACTTCGTTTCCTGTGTCTGCATCATCGCCCCCAACGAAACCTACCCCAGGGGCCTTATAGCGACCGGCGGCAACGACAACATCATCTGCGTTTTCTCCCTGGACCGACCGGACCCCATGTTCACCCTGACAGGACACAAAAACACAGGTTCTGCCGCTGTGATCTCGTGCTTTATATTACACATAAGTATGATCTTAGTGGTGAGGAAACTCTTCTCACCTTGTCTTGCTACTTCTGAGAGTAGTAGAGAGTACTTCAACAGTCAAGGAAGAGGCCTGTTTTGAATGGATAAAAAAAAAAAAAATAGATTTTGAAATGTTTTGACAATGTTTTGACATTTGACATCTTGCTGTCCACAGTGTGTGCGCTCTCAGCTGGGAAGTTTGGGACGTTATTGAGTGGATCATGGGACACCACAGCCAAAGTCTGGCTCAGTGACAAATGTATGATGACTTTACAGGTAATCCTGCCTTTGAGAACTGAAGAAATAGGATTTGTTTGCTTTAGATGGAGATGCTTTGCACTGTCCTGCGTCATTTGATTGTGTGTGATGTATGGGCGGGTCTGCTCTTGCTTTATGTAGGGGCATACAGCGGCAGTATGGGCTGTGGTGATTCTGCCAGAACAGGGTCTCATGCTCACAGGATCGGCTGACAAGACTGTTAAACTCTGGAAAGCTGGCCGCTGTGAGAGAACATATTCAGGTGAGCCTCAGACCAGACTTTCAGTTGGTTTCCATTCATGTCTCATTTATATCCACTTTGGGAACACGCTCCTGTTATGTCTGGCAGTCAGTATGTGTAGGTTGCTAGTTTCTTTTATATTTTGACAGGTCGGTACATTTATTTTCCACAAACCACCAGAGGTCAGTGTTGTGTTTTGTGTTGCAGGTCATGAGGACTGTGTTCGAGGTCTGGCTGTGGTGAGCGATGTTGAGTTCCTCTCCTGTAGTAATGACGGCAGCATCAGGCGATGGATGGTTACAGGAGAATGTGTTCAAGTATACCACAGTCACACTAACTATATCTACTGTCTGTCGGTCTTTGCAAATGGGCAAGGTAAGGATGCCCCCCCCCCCTCTTATTTTTTTAAAGAGCATAATTTTATATATCGTGTCCTCTGTTATTCATTTCTACAGTGGGAAGTGCAGCCTGGATATTGAATGGATGCAGTACCTTGCTGCCTTGTATTAATTAGAACACATTTTGATACATACATTGGTTTTATTTGTATAATACTGCACTTAGGATGTTATGTGAAGTGTTCAGCAAAGTTTAAATAGAAAGCACAAAGCAGATAAATATGGTAAAACACTCCTCAGAAATCCCCAAAATGCACTCACCAGACCTCTCTGAGAACAATCTAGGTGTGGTCTTAATATTCGAATGAATTTGTGTGACTGACAGCCCTCTATTACTGGAACACTAACATTTCTTTTAACGATATCGTGACCCTCCAAACAGCTATAAGACAGGGAAGTCTCTCTCTCTCTCTCTCTCTCTCTCTCTCTCTCTCTCTCTCTCTCTCTCTCTCTCTCTTTTTTTTGCAGAGGAACAGCCAGGCTAACCTCCTGTTCTCTCTTGCAGCACTATAAGACTTACCCCCTGCCTACCCGAAAGGGTGTATCCCCGGCTCTCTCTCACAGTGCTATGCAGTCTCCCACTGTGCAGACTCGCATTCAGCCCACACTGTGAGGACCAGCGCTGTTAAACTCACGGCTCTTTTGAAATGCCTCACAGCCAGGGTTTTAGATGGGCCTCTCTTAATGGTGTAGCAGAGACCAAGTTATTGACTCTGTCCTCTGTAAAATGTTTACTACATGTACAAATAGTAGACAACACCACTGTGTCCTTGGCCAACTAAAAAAATATATATATATCAAATTTAGGTTCCCAGGGGCTTTAAACTGATTCAGTTGAATGATTAGTTATTCATTTTAACTACTTCTGAATTATTTGTGGTGTGTTAGTAGGATAAGGAAGATGTCAAATTAACAATAAAGGATTTTATTTCTCTCTTTGTTAGACTTTGTAAGCACAGGAGAGGATCGGACCGTAAGGATCTGGAAAAAGGGTGAATGCACTCAGACAATCCGTCTACCTGCCCAGTCAGTCTGGTGCTGCTGTGTGTTGCCAAATGGAGACATTGCTGTAGGAGCTAGGTACACACATCATCTGCAATGTGAAATCTAAATGCTGTCTTGATTTACTAAACCAGCTCTTACCAAATATTTCTTGGATATTTTAAAACAAACTAAGACAGTGGATTAGTCTTAAAAAGTAGAGGATGATGTGGAATGATATGGATTTGGGAACTGTCCACAGCGACGGCATTATCCGTGTGTTTACTGAGAGCGACGAGCGTGTAGCAAGTGCTCAGGACCTGCAGGCGTTCGAGGATGAACTCTCTAAAGCTACTATTGACCCCAAGACTGGAGACTTGGGAGACATCAAGATGGAGGACTTACCTGGAAGAGAACACTTGAATGAGCCAGGTAAACAAACTGGTATCTTTTAAACCTCAGACTTGTCATGGTGGTGATCCTAATTAAACCTCCACCGGTGATCTTTAATGTGCAGATTCTGATTAATTTCGCTCTAAACTAAGGCCCTACCTTGTGTTTTGTATTTATCTTTTTTTATTGCATCTCTTCCTTTTTATTTATTAATTTTTATAAATAATTACTGTTAATACACTTTCGGGTGTAACACACAGCATATACACAGTTGAAGATAAGGAGTATATTGTGTGTGTCCGTGTTGCATAGGCAATCGAGATGGGCAGACACGACTCATAAAGGAAGGCACTAATGTGGAGGCGTACCAGTGGAGCATGAGTGATGGACGCTGGGTGAAGATTGGAGATGTGGTGGGAGGGTCATCCAAGGACAGCTCTAAGAAAGTCATGTATGAGGGCAAGGTAAGAAACCATACAAAAGCCATATTACAGTTGCACATACTGGATACTTTCGAGAATTCTCCATGTCAGCTGGGTGGTAACTTAAAGTAGGATTTCCTTTTTATCAAAACTTGAATGCACAGATTTAAAGGTGCTATAGAACGCATTTGGTGACAAAAGCCTGTTGGTTAGCGTTAGCTTTTAGCCTAGCACGGATACCCGCTCACTTCCCAAGCTTTTGCTCTGAGTTCTGCGGACACTGGCACTGCAAAAGCCGCAGTCACGAGACCTGGTTCATGAGGCATTTTTTGTCTGTTTGTTAAGAGTGTGCTGCACAGCATTTGTGCTCATTCCTAATTGTTCACATTGTTCTGTTGCCATTTCTGACAAAATGTATGATTTATTTCCACAATAATGCCAAACCCTTATGTCCGGAATAGATACTGAACATTATTAATGCTTTTCCCATTATTCTCTCCTCTCTTCAGGAATATGATTTTGTTTTTACCATCGATGTGAATGAGGGTGGGCCTTCAATGAAGCTTCCCTATAATGTGGCCGATGACCCCTGGCTGGCAGCACACAACTTCCTCCAGAAGAATGACCTGAACCCCATGTTCCTGGACCAAGTGGCCAACTTCATCATTGAGAACACTAAAGGCCACACCCTTGGGCCAGCTCCTGTCTCTGCTGTAGACCCATTCACAGGCAAGTAGCCTAGTGGCACTATTTCTGGACATTTAGTAGTCTAGACAGTAAATTCAGGAACTCTGGAAATGTAACTAGAATTTGGTCTTATTTCAGGTTCAGGACGGTATATCCCTGGGTCAGCAGACGGAAGACAAGGCTTTGGAGCTGACCCTTTCACTGGTAAGCATCATAATAATCATACTCCATCATTCAGTTTACGGCAAAGTAGTGTGTTAAAAATGTTATGTCTTAAATTTGGTAGGTGCTGGACGATACATACCTGGATCAGGATCCACAGACACAACACCAGCTGGTGTAGCTGATCCCTTTACAGGTATGACCACTTGCCACATTGTGTGCACAAAGTTACACACCTGCTTAAACATAATACACACACAAAACCGTCTCCTCTGTGTCTTTAGGTAGAAATGCCTACTCTTCTGCTGCTCTCCAGAAATCTGTCACAAATATTTACTTCCCCAAAACTGATGGAGTTATGTTTGAACAGGCCAATCCTACACAGATTCTTGGTAAGTCAAGTGCCCCAAAAGAAGTGATCATTAGCTAAATGCTTAATACATGGCAAATTGATGAATATCTCATCAATGTATCAATATTATTACAGATTTCTTAATGTTTTTTTTTGGGTGTCCCTTATTCCTAAATATCTTGTATGCATGTATATTAGCTAAGCTGCGGGAGCTGAATGCCAGTGCTCCAGAGGATCACAGGCTAAACGACACGGTTCTGGACAACCTAGAAAAGCTACTGCTCATCACTTCAGATTTTAAGAGCCAGGATCATCCCACAGCAGATCAGATTAGCATCCTCTGGAGGACCAGCCACTGGCCTGAAGGTACAGCTCAAACACACATTAGTGTTCACAAGAGCAGATATGATTATACTCTTGAATGAATTGTCATGTGTGGGCAGTCTCATATTAAATGATGTTGTAACTGTCCACAGACATTGTTTTCCCTGTGCTGGACATTCTGCGCCTGGCTGTGCGGCACCCTGAAGTCAATGCACAGCTCTGTGGAGGTACAGAGGGAGCCAGTCTATGCAACCACCTGCTGGGCCTCATGTCACCACAGGGCCGACCAGCTAACCAAATGCTGGCTCTGCGCACCTTCTGCAATTGCTTCTCTGAATCCCATGGTCGCTCTCTCCTCCTGAGCCAACGTGAAGCTGTGTTGTCCCGGGCTTCGGACCTCCGTTTTGTCTGCAACAAAAACATCCACGTAGCGCTAGCCACTTTGGTGCTTAACTATGCAGGCCTACTGTATGGTCGACCATCCGAGATTGAAGCCAAAGCCCAGTGCTTGTCAGTTGCTAGTAGTGCTTTGGAAGTGGTGCAGGACAAGGAGGCTGTCTTCAGGCTGCTGGTTGCACTTGGGACTACAGTGGCTGGGGACGGCACAGCCAAAGACCTAGCACGTTCACTAGGCGTCAATTCTCAGATCACAAAGTACGCTAGCGTATCTGATCCGGCAAAAGTGGGCGAGTGCTGTCGACTAGTGTTGGATGAACTGCAGTGATAACGCAAAGAAACTGAGCTGAGTGCTGTCAAAGACCTCACAAATCATCATACAGCTCCCTTACATGATTATCACCTGTTCCCACCGCCCACCACCCCCAAATGCATAGTTTCTATTTAACTTGGTCTGATTTCTGGTGATGAAGGATGTGCATGATGTGAATAAACACTGATGTATTAAACACTGATGTTTCCTAAAGAAGAGTTACATGATTCTTATCACACTTTTACATTAGATTTCATATCTGTCCAAAAACCTTAGATCTCCATTTTTGCAGTTTTTGCTATTTTTTTTTTAAACAGATTTTCATTGAAAGACATTTTTCGACCTTCTGCTGTAAAGTTGCCAATTTGCAGATGTGAGATTTCCACGTGAGAGTGATGATTTACTGTTATTGTCATGATAAATTTATCACAATATGCTTTTTTGAGCCTTAGTGTGTAAAGAATAGTGACCAGCTATTTCTGTTTCATTATAGAGAAAGCATAATCTTGGTTAAATGTTGAATAAAATAATGTTTTCATGGTATTTTTAAAATGATCCCAACCAAAAAAACTAATTACATATCCTGTATTGTCAATATTTCTTGAAGTATTATATTGGGAATTATTCATTCATCAGTAGTGCTGGGCAATTTGACCTCAACTCGATATCATGATTAATTGAACATTTTATCTTAATTGCGATTAATGAACAATTCTATAAGCTGCTCGAGTTGCTCAGTTGGCTCTGCCTTCAAGTTCTCCTGCATGCTGCTTTCATGTTGCAGACTGGACAGGGTTGAGCCATATGACTTCAACACTTCTAAGTTCAGCCATGCTGTGTTCTCTTCACTGGCTTCCAGATTCAAAACCCTGATGCTGGCCTACGAAGCCAATAATAGACCAGCCCCTCTGTACTTGACAGTGGTCAAAAGCTAATCAGTACCAAGAGCCCTTTGAGCTTCAAGTATAGCTTTGCTTGACCCGCCATCCCTTAAAGTCCACGGAAGACAAGCATCCAGGCTTTTTTCTGTCCTGGCACCAAAGTGGTGGAACGGCAGAGTCGCTTGTTGTCTTCCAACGCAGGCTGAATACCCACTTCCAAGAGTACTTGGCCAAAGTGTAGTGTCGAGTGTGGTCTCCATACTGACTTTTGTATTTAGCAGCATCTAAGCTTGTAGGTATTTTCTGGATCTTACCTTTACAAGCCTTTAGCCGGGGTGCCTTAAAGGTAAAAATAAATTGACACATCAAAATAAGCTAAATGATGAACATGGGCAAGATTCTGTTCAATTACAGATTCTGAATGTCAGTTTTGATTAATTTTTGATTAATTGTCCAGCCCTACATAATCATAAATAAGAACAGTGATTTTTCTTCTTAAACTTTATTCCTCAAACACTTTGCATATGCAGTTAACCCCAGGTTAGGTCATACTTGTCCACAAATGTTTAATCTACATGTAATATTTAGCTAAATAAAACTCAGCCGTTTAACCACGTCAATGGTAGGGAAGTAGCCGTAGTTTGTCAAGGATGCTACTACTGTCACATTATTTGCAAAACCCCACAGATTTCATGCAACCTGCTTACTCTAAATAATAATAATACAAGGAGCTTCTAAATAAATAGTGTCAAAAAAAAGTGGTAAAGCCTTCATTTAAACATGTGGAGCATCGTCACATTAATGGATGAAAGGGAATGTTTCACTAGCTTTGTAAACAACTCGTCAATTTATCAGACTTGATCATGTAAATCACTGGACCTCAGATTAACCAGAAGCCTATAATTTGTGAGTGCCAAGCATACCACACAGAATTTGTCATCTGCTTTTTAACACTAGATATTAGTGAAATTTAAATGAACATTGCTCGAACCGTACCTAAAATACAATATGCATCTGGCATGATGCCCCAGTTTGGTGCACGTGGGCGTTGAAAGCTTGCTTTGACTTGACAGGCCGTCACAACACGTTTTACATGTTTAAAAGTAGGACTAGAGCTAGGAGTTGCACTGCCTGCACTAAAAGGGTAACGACTCTAAAGGCAACATGATGTTTAGACCCTTGCAGCTTTACTGCTTCGTTTTTTTCCTTACAGAGAAATAAAACAGATCTAACCTTCCATAACTTTCACCTTCCAACCTATCCAACACTTTCACTCACCTATAATCCAGGTTCAATTAGCCCTGTTTACACCTGACTTTTAAATGTGTCCTATTGGTGTTGTTGCCCACATGCACATTGAAAAGACAGGCGCTGCTGATCAGAATGTGTTTGGATCTAGCTGTCCTGATCCCGAGGTAGTCGAGCATGCACTGTGAGATGGGATCAGTGTGTAGTGTGAACACAATGCTCACGTGTGCTCCCACCTCTCTTACTGAATGAATCGTTTTAGGCCTCTGCTTACAAACGCTGAAAAAAAGCTGAACATTTCAAACCTATATTTTTCTTTCAACTGTGCTTCATTCGTGGCTAAGCTAATGTACGTAACTCGCCATTTTTCCTCTGTGTAGGGAAGAGTGTTGGCTAAGATAAGCCAGTGGGTAAGTTGACCATCGTTTCTGTCACGTTTTGGCATATCAGGTATAATCAAAAGTAATCCACTCAGTTTATATCATATATAAGAATGAACTGGCAGAGTGTAATACCATGTGAATGGATTATCAGAAGTGGTTTACTAGACTAAGCACTTTTCCCAAAACGGTGGCTAAAGGGCAAAGATGAACCAGAGCCTTGGGGGAGGGGTGTCAGTTCATCTTCCCTGTGTTTACATGAACTTACGTCAAATATGTGATGGTAAAATTAGTGTTGCATCCTAATAATAAACAGCTGACATTATATTTCAGATATACAGTGTACTCACCAAGGGACTGTCGATTCATGCACTTATCTAATCAGCCAATCGTGTGGCATCAGTGAAATGCATGAAATCATGCAGATATCAACCACAAGCTAGAGGTAATATTCATATCAACCTTTAGAATAAGGGGGAACTGTGATCTCAGTGATTCTGAGCGTGGCATGATGAGTATTTTTAGGACTGCTTCCAATGAGCACAGTTCTGCAGACAGAAATGCCTTGCTGATGAGAGAGATCTGCAAAGAATATGCATTTCATAAACACAGAACAGCAGATTGGGAAAAGTAATGATTAATAATTATATTTAGATTTTTTTTAATTAGTGAAATTAGACATGGTTAATAATTAGTTAGTAACTGTTTTCTTCGATGGCTCAACTTCCCCTGTCAGCTGGATCAATTTACTCCTAACATGGGGAAAGATGAGCCACAAGACCTCATATTTTGTTGTATGTAATGTCTCATATTCTCTTGGTTATGCGTCGACCTAAGCAAAAAATGGCTCATCTTAGACCACTCTCCCCTAACTACAGATGCCTGGAATGTTTTGCGCCACAGCTGCTTCATAAAGCAAACACAGGCTAATGAGATCTGTTAATATCTGGATGCTGAAGCTACAGTTGCATTAAGTGTAAACATGCTGTGTCTTGATTGGGTCATGATTGGATGTTAATGTCAAAAAACAATAGGACCTAAAGGCAGCATGTCCAGATACAATAACCCATGAGTGCACACTCACAGAAACCTTATAAGAACGCACGCCGACAGATAACCAAGGCCGTTATGCTGCTTTGGTGAGCTCATCTGCAAATTCTGCCATGATGTCATGGACCCAGATGTCTCTGTCCTCCTGAGATGTGTCCACCAGGAAGACAGTGACTTTGCGATCCCAGGGCTGTGCTGCTTCCTGCACTGAATCCAGCTGGGCTACCAGGGGCTTCTTCTCCACATGGTTCCGGAACACAATGGAGGCCTCCTCAGACCACTGCCTGGGCTTCACACCTATGGAAGTATTGTAAAGGTTAGGAATGCTTTCTACATTTAAGGTCGGAAATATATGATTTAATCACAAAGAAATAAGGAAACATTCCATCATAAAATCTCAAATGTCTCGTAGCTAGGACTCCCCAATAACACAATGTCACCAGTGGTGGGAGGGTGAAAGCTGGCATGGGCTTCATTCAAGTCACAGCCAAACATATCATTCTAAACTCATTGGACAGTTCAACACACTTGGAGGAGAACACTAACTGCCAGTTCTGTTAGGTCCAGCAAACATGCACCTGCACTGGCTAGCACTGTGCTGAGTGATGAGGTAAATGCAGGGCTAGTTTATTAAACTTTCTTGGATGTCTAGACATGGATGGCTGTGGCATCTCCAAGGACTGAACTTGTGATCTCCAAATGATAGTTCCAGCGCTTAGACGCCTGCACCACTCTCAACTCAAATGCCAAATATAAAAAATAAATCAATAATAATAAATACACCTAAAGAATGTCACGTACGCTATTCACACAGTAAACACATACTGATTTAATAACAACAATACATATGTTAAAAACAATACTTTTTAATATTATAATAAATGATAATTAATATTATATTTTTTAAGAAATCAAAATTCAATGCAGGGAAATGAGTTTAGTTTGATGCCTGTCAACACGGCTACAATGTATGCACCCACCCTGAAGCAGCACATGGTTTTAAAACAATCCCAGCAAGAGTCCAGGGAGAGCTGAGACTTTTTTAATTTTCCCTTGCAGAAATATACACTATATAGATATACACCATATAATGAGGACTATTTCATCAGCAGAGTCATTCTTTGAAAGGACTGCTTCCTAGGGGTATGGATGTGAGGTAAACTACACCACTGCTGCTACTCTTAACACACTGGTATGTTGAAATGTTTATTCAGACCATAAAGAATTCTAAGCAGGTTCTCACGAGTAGTTGAGTGTTTACATAGTTAGGATTCCCATCAAGTTTCTTATTTAAAACATGTAATGCTGATGAGTGCAGAGCTGATGTACAGTATAGTGCTGATGTCATTCTCGCTGGGAAGTTAGTCTTTGCAGGCAGAGCAGCTAATCCAAAAAAATCACTTCTTTGAAAAATGATGAGCTGAGGTGAGCAAGAATCTTTAAAAAAACAAGTGTAAGCAATTCAGCAGCCAAATTTCTCATAGCAGTAATGTCCACAGCTGCCACTAGGCGGCTCTTTTTTCTACACATTGTATTAGTTTCAGCTCTGACAACAAACTGATGATATCACTTTTTGTGCATGTTAAAATCACTTACAAGAAAGATGAATAATCAAATATGAGGAAAAACAAAAAACAACAAAAAATACATACATACATATGTGAGAATATGTGTGCTAAAGTGTGTGTGGCCAGTCTACATACTTTCCTTTTAGCTTTCTAAAAATAGCATGTTGTTTGTTCAACAGATCTGTAAATACATGCTTTAAAACATCTCTACCTGCTTAAAACACATCCTGAGCTTCATTTGTTTGACACAGACTATGGTCTTAGAACACAGTATGACTTTAAAGTTAAGTTGGTTTTCTATTAAAACCAACTTAACAGCTCTTAATAACACAATGATTGGGCAGCCACTTTAAGTAATCATTTTAACTTAAATCTTCAAATAAGGTCTATGAATGGAGCTGTACACAATCTTTTTAGTAAACTTTTCTACATAGCGATAGATTTTTGAACAGCTAACACTCGAGTTACTGGTTGCATCTATAGCTGTAGTCTCCCTTCTGCTTATACTACACCACTCAGTTCAGTTCTCGCACTTTTAAACACAAATCACATGCACACACCATGGCAATACATCAGTTGTTGAGTGCATAGTTTGCAACAGCCACATTTTTACATAGCATTTTTTTATCAGTTTGTCAGTCTAAAACAAACTCCAGGGACGGTCTGCACATTTGCCTCATGTTTCTGTTTTCATCTGTCATCAAAAATGTGGAGTTACACAAAAACATTCACTGTCCTAATACTCACACCAGTGACAATTGATAAGTAGCTCAATCAACAGAGCAGAACCACCCCTTAATATACAAGCTCCTTACCTGCTAGCTGAGCAGTGATGCCCTGGAATGGGAGCTGGCGAAACTCCTGGATGAGAGGCCTCAATACAGAGCAGCTGACCAACTCATGCTTGCCGTAGTCCAGCTCATAAACGGACACCAGGCCATTTGTCAGGACTCCTTTCACAAGCACTCGATGCCAACTAAAGACAAACAAACATAAGGTGATGGATAATAAGAAACTTTTGTCTATATTTGTGGCTGTAAACCTTCAGGGTTAATGGGTAAATCTTAACAATTTTAGAATTTTAGAAGTGTTTCGGCCTCACTGTCTACAAGGACATTCTTTACACTTGCCCAGACCCTGATCTGTTTGCTGAGAGAGTTCGGTTTGTTTAGTCGAGTGTGAAAACTTGACCCCAGGAGTGGTCCAGACTATTGATCCCTGGTCCTCCGGGACACTGTGATCTGGGGTTCACTTGAAGTGAGCCCTGGTGCAGACTGCAACACGCAAGCTATCCACTCCTGGCACTACACCTGAATTAATATGCTTGCTTCAATTTGTGCCGTTATTCTTTGTTTCATTGTTTGTAACAAGAAGAAACAGAAAGTAGCACAACCAAAGGAACATGTCAATACTAAAGGTTTGTGCCTGCTGCCAACTGACTTTCATTTACTGTCAAAATCAGAAAAGGAATGAACCTATGTACCATTTAGCAAAATCATACAAATAAAAGTGACATATGTAATTATGCCAGCGATCAACAATGAAAAAAATGCCTGCCTGACCCACACCTGCAATATTGAGCCACACCCTCAAACAGGTGGGAAAACACGCTAAGGAAACTTTCATACAGCTGGTAAAAGGAGCCCAAATCCAGCGATTTGGAAGATTCTTTCTCCATTATCCCCATTTTCTCCATTATTTTTTATTATCGGCATAACAGTTTGAACAGCAAGACACACACGGAATGGGACCACTTTTCTACATGATACTGAAATGTAATCTCTGGCTAAACAGACAGAGAGGAATTTTTGTGACTTTGCACATACAGGAACAGACATACAGCAACGTCCTTAAAAAAGCCATTACTGTGGTCTCTAACATCCCATCTTTTGTTAAGGACACTGAGCTAAATTACAGCTATTCAAAATCTGGTTTACTTCAAGGATATTTTAAAAAACGAAGAAAGAGAGAGAAAAGCAAAGTCAACAGAAAGTGACTGTTTTTCACAGCAAGCAACAAAAAATCTAGAGTTTTCCTTTTGTTTGATCGTCTTCTGCAGTTAAAATAAGCACAGAAATGTACAAGTTTCACTCTTTTCTATAAACCTTGTTTAACGTGGTCTACCGTTGGTCCTTATTAAGGAAAGGCTTAAGATTGATCTAGATGAAGGGTCTTTTGTGACCTGTTCAGACTGATGTCAGACACAGATCACATTAAAAAGGTAACGTGAACAAAACAACGTGAACAATCAGACTGGTAGAGTAAATTGGATTTGGGTCACTTTTATCTGCAGTGTTGACGTAGCATTTATGATAAAAAGGGTGCATGTATTCAGTGGCCTTGCAACAGCCATTATAAGTGGTAAAACATCCTCCAGAATAAGATATTTAAGTATATGACACTTCCACCAAAATACACACTCACTTGTTCTCCACTTTAGCCGCGTACACTTGGTTCTTCTCCACTGTGAGCGTTTTTTCTTCGGTTTTGTTGTAGTACAAAATCATCTCTCCCATCAAGACCACCAGCTTGTACATATCCTGCCATGGCTGTAGCACAAAATGCCCTGGGTGGCATGCTACAGACACATAAATGTCCATGTTTTGTCCAGTGGGTGGAAGCTCCAGAACTGGTGGAAAAGCAAGGATCCCGGGTGGGGTGCTTGGAGGTGTACTATGAGACTGGGGTGACACCTTTCTGGTTGTCTGTGGAGCTTTGCCTCCGCCATTGGAGCTGGAGCTGGAGATACCAGTGGAGATGGTGTTGGTTGGTGTTGTGGGTGGAGTTGTAGGAGGAGTGGGGGTCTTCAGAGGCCCCTGACTGCTCAAGAATACGTCCTTCTGGTGCTTCCACAGATCTGACTCAGCAAGCTGGCGGTTGAGGCTGCGGCTAGGGTCATGGAAGTTCTTACTGGTAAACAGGTAGACATGAGCCAAGCGCTTGCTCTCCTCCACTTTAGCAATCTGGAGAAGAAAACAATGAGAGTGGATAAAAGTTTACATGGTTTACTGACATTTCAGTGGAATTCCAAACTAGTGAGATCTATTTAGGTTTAGAAATCAATTCACACCAGAAGCATTTAGCGGGGGCAATATCAATATCAATGAAATGATTTAGATGTCAATGTAAATTCTTACACATGTAAGTAAATGATCATATGATGTAATTACGTAAAACAATTAGATAATTACAAAGCAACAAGACTATAAACTGGACAATTAATGCTGCATTTACATTTAAAATTAACATTAAAATGGTGTGTGCCTTAAAGCAGAATTGGTCCAGAGATACTAAATAATGCAACTACATTTTTGAAGAAGTTCTGCTGGAGTTGACTTGGTAGGCCTGGACTTTAGGTGTGACCATTCCACATCCATGCGTCCAGAAATATCAACATATGGTTTATTCGCTCGCTGCCGCCAATAGCAACAGTTGAAAAAATGTAACTCTTTTACTTTTTTTTAGAAGGTGTTGAAAATGATATTAAAACACATGAATCACAAGAAGTACTTTTTAAATGAGATTTGGTATTTAAAAGGACTAGCCTTCAAGCTGCAGTCACTGCAGTGTAGAGCTGTGTCTCTTAGCCACTGTACTGCATCTGGTGTCCATGAGCCCACGCTGACGGACAAGTCAGCCAAACAGCACTTAACTGCCTGTGGACAGACAGACAGAGAGACACAGAGACTGACAAATACACATACTTTCAGTGTTTACAGTAACCCTCCAAGATTTCTAGTGTGGAAATGATACCTGCTGTGCTGAATCAGTAGCTACACTTATCATTTAAGTCCAGCTGGACACAAATGATCACTGAGTAAATTCAACACTGGGGATTATGCTCTTTTACTGCATACATACTTCATACATACCATGTTCCATTCTTAACACAAACATACACTCAAATACTGCCAATATTAGCATGACTTATATGAATACTTGTGAGAGTTGTGTGAATTTTACTATGCTTTCTAGCTGTTGCTTGCTCTGACCTGAGGAGGGATTGATGTAAGGTCACGTAGGAATGGGGGAGGGATTTCCCTCAGCTCAATGACCTCGACGGATGCCTGGACCCCCAGATCTACAAATAGAATGTCCAGCACCCGGCTGCCATGCAGGTTAGTTATCTGCATTGCACATACACAGAGATTAGCACATTATGCATCTAAAACTCAAGTACATATGTATACTAGCATCATCATGATGATGGCTGGTTCATCTGGTTTTTATGTATAACATCTAAACCAATGAATCAAACAAAGTAACCCTAAAACCAGCCTGAGAGAACCTTGATGCAATAAAATCCAAATGCTTTCAACAAAAAGGACATTGAAAGGGAATTTCTGTGAAATCTTCAACTTTGAATGTTGAACACATATACAAATAATAGTCCAATACTTATCAAATGAGTGTCTAATAATTAAAAATCCTCATGTAACAGCCTGATTTAACCATTCTCATGTAAACAAGTGAATCCCATTTCTCTCTTTCATTCACTTCTATCTATTCAAGCATTTGGCCTTTCAAAGAAAAGCTTTTGTCCAGACTATATTCCCATGTGACCAAGCTGACACTCTTACCTCAACACGAGACCATTTGCCTTTGTAGCGAGCCAGACAGCTTTTTCCACAGAAAGGTCTAGAGACTAATGACTCTGATGTAACCTTTCACACACACAAAGACAAGTCTGTATTTTCACATTTTGACACAGATGAAGTTTTCAAAATGCTTACATCTACATTACTAGCTAATTACAAAACATGCTAATATTATAACACCTGATATGCATTCTGTGCAATCCATTCTAATATGCTGTACAATAAACATTAGATAAATGGTACAAGATACCTTTCATTTTAGTTATTTTGTGTATACACTAGAATAATAGCAAAGGTTATTTAAAGTGCCCCACGCAGAATTTATGCCAGCAGCTCGTTGTTTACTAGCGATTACCTAGCTCACGGCTTCTAATCTGATTACGCCCTTTAATCACAATCTGTCTGTCCCTGCTCACACACCTCTACAAAGGAACAGTCTAGTAATAATACACATGCACGATCATGCCACGGCCTTTGTACCTGGGAGTGAAAATAGGTCTCTGCCTTCTCCAGAATCTCACTGAGTTTGCTCAGGCCTCGAGAGGGCAGCTGGCAGCAGAATGTCCCATCTGAACACACACTGGTCACATTCACATTCATGTAGGCACTGTTGACCTACAAAAGAACATATACTATGCCTTAAAAATCACAGGTATTGGCAATGATAATAACAGTTAACTTTTAACTAGTATCACGTTTGTGCTTGCAAGTACGTTGTGCTTGCAAGCACAAAAGTATTTGTGCTTGTATTACTATAATTTAAATTTGATATTCATTTTTTTACCCTTGAGATTAATGGTAAACTTTTGAAAGTGCAGACACAAGTTCTTTGATACAGAATGCAAATGTAAAAGAATTTTAAAGTAATTACTAATTAGTTACTAATGTAATTATGCAGTGCTGTTTTTACATAGTAAAGCACAATTATAGTAACTAAGACAAAAATGGCCACCTATAGAAATTAGAAATACAAATCTAGAAATATTAGAAGTAAGTGTTTATTTAGCAATATTAAAATAAATCTAAATAACATTTTACTTAAAAGTAGTGATTTTACATCACTGTGTTCATTTAAACATCTCAAAAGCTCTCTTAATGGTAGTCTAGAATAATTTATTGCTATTATTTATCGCTATAATTTTTTATTGCAAACACTTGGTTTGGTAAATCAGTGTTTAATGATGCTAATGGTGATGGAATTACATCATCATTAACAATACAGATCCTCGCACTGGCCAGAGGCATTCAGGATAAATCTGGAATAGTGCTGGGCGATATGAAATCAATAGCACAATAAACTGTTCATTTTACCTCGATTACGATGAACGATTATATGAGCTGCTTGAGTTGCTCAGTTGACTCTGTGTTTGAGTTTTCCTTATGGCTGGGCGACATATTATATATATATAGTCATATATATAGTGTATAGTGTATATATATAGTGTATAGTGTAGCCATAGTGTATATATATAAATATCTATATATATATATATATATATATATATATATATATATATATATATATATAATAGATGTCTTAGTGTTGCGCTAATATATATATATATATATATATATATATATATATATATATATAATATCATATCACAATATTAAAGTATTTTGACATGCAGATACTTTATTCTAAATCTGTTGCACTTTGTTCAATTAACCACACTCTCTGTAATGAAATATTTCGTTTGTCCATGTTCGATATTCACAACCTCACATAAAAGTATACTGTGTATCACGACTTTTATTGTAGTTAGCCAGCAACCTTTGTAATGTGCAATGCAAACATTGAAATCAAGATAAATGGTTTGAAATAATGTGATATGTGTGTTTGTGTGTGTATATGTACACAGATCTGCCATGACATTAACACCAGCTCTTTGTTTCAACACTCACTGTCCATTTGATCAGCGCTCTGTAATTCTATAATTACAGACTCCATGTCCATCTGTGTCTCTGCATACTCTGTTAGCCTCACCCTGTTCTTCAATGGTCAGGATCACCACAGGATCACCGCAGAGCAGCTATTATGTGTGTGGTGGGTCATTTTCAGTACTGCTGTGACACTGACAATGGTGGTGATGTCTTAGTGTTGAGCTGGTACAAGTGGATCAGACACAGCGGTGCTGCAGAGTGCAAAGTGAGTGCAGAAACAAGGAGGTGGTATTAATGTTATGGGTGATCGGTATATTATATACATGTACCTGCAAGGGGCTTTCTAAAGACTTGTCTTGTAGGGCTTTTAGGCAGGCAGCATTGATATTAACATCATCATCCTGCGACGTGTCGTATAACACCATCAACGGAATGTCGTTCCGTTCCAGGATCTCAGCCAATAAGATTTTACCACTTGCCATTGAGTCAAACTTTTTCAGCACAGCTGGCTCCTGGGAAAAGGGCTCAAGACCTAACACAAGCATACAAACACACATGCAAAAACACATCAAGTAATATCAAAACAAAGCACAAAGGTAGTGGAAGTGGTGAGTTTTCAGACTAAAGATGAACTCACCCGCCAGTTTACATTTAGTGGCTTGGAAAGGCAGTTTGAAAAACTTCTCATGCAGCTCCAGCAGCTTGTTTTTACCAATAACTTCTGAAAATCCATGATCCACATAATAAACCTGTAACAAGACAGATTAGTAATCATCATCTTAAGTA
Source organism: Salminus brasiliensis (assembly GCF_030463535.1). Lineage (NCBI taxonomy): Eukaryota > Metazoa > Chordata > Actinopteri > Characiformes > Bryconidae > Salminus > Salminus brasiliensis. Next base: position 18,061,148 of record NC_132886.1, read on the forward strand.
CTTTGGAGATGATGCAGCCTTACGTTAACTACTAAAAACTGATACAAGCAATGAGCTTCATGAACTACTACAGTAATGCCTCAACACACCTTGACCTTGTCGGACATGACCTCACACACTTGTGCTCGGAGAATCTCTTCTTCTTCCTCAGAATGGACTGCGGTTAGTTGGCCTGATGAAGGTGAGAGCAGGGGCTTCTTGGTGTTGTCCTGGCCATAGAATTCTTTCATGTCGTCCTCAAGCTTCTCCTGGGCCTTGGAGTACCCCTCACCTATGTATCTGTGAACATACATGAGAACATTCATTTCCTTACTATTTTGAAAGAACTACAGCTGTGACTTTGGCTTGTCATGTCAAACTTTTAACCATTACCAATATTTCAAATGATTTAAAACAAATTATGAACCCAAACATTTGCTATGTTAAAGTGACACATTTTTATGTGTTCATGTTGTTCCAACATGGACGTTTTAGCATAGAAAACTACAACCTAGTTTAGTTCATAGGGGTGTAAAATATATATATATCTCAAAAACACAGTACTGATTTTTAATTAATAGCTTATATGTAAGGATTTGTGGCAGACAGTGGTTCATTTTGTCTTGTGTTTAAACTTTGACTATATCGCTAGCGCTTCAGATGCCACTGCTTTGACGTTTTTTGTACATGGCAATATATTGCCTTACTTACAGTATCGCAACAGATCACAAAATATATATAATATAATTGCAATATAATTGTAATTCCTGCATTGTGATACAGGAATCATATAGCCAGGCCCTTGCAAATACAGTCCTATAAGTTAGTCATCGCAGTTTTACCCAATGATTGCCAGTGCTAAAGAGCCACAGTATTAGTATTAATACTATTTTGCTCCAAGAAGAACACTCAAAATCATATGTGGGGCCTTTACCTGAGAACAGCACTGTTGGTGCTGCTTGCTTCCACCACCAGAACTGAGGGATACTCCTCCCTGGGAATAAGCAGAGGTGGCACAGCCTGGGAACTAAGACGTCTTCCTGCCTCCTCTCTCGCTTTAAGGTCAGCCAAGTCCTCCCGGTTGCAGTTCTCATCCTCTGCTGCCTTTACATACAGAATGGCCCTTTTGGGGTTGTCCGGCATGGGGTAGTCAATGGTGCATATATCTGAAAGCAGGGGCAGGTTGTCAAGTACATACTCAGGCAGCTTGCTCTTGTAGGTATCCTGGTAGAGTTTAGGCAGGGCATGAGCCCATAGACCGCTGCTGTACTTCAGAAGAAGCTCTCCCAGTTTTTGCTTGAGGTCTGCAGATAGGGCTGTGGGGGACGCGGGAGGGCTGGGTGCTGATGTTGGGGGTGTTCTGGGTGCTTGCTGTATCTGACTGGAGGGCTTGTGTGTGGATGGAGACTGCTTGTCTGCAGTAGGAGTCCCAACAGGGCTAGGTGGAGTAGTGGTTTGGCTGATGTCCTTAGCAGGGTACAACAGTAGCTCTTGAGGTTTGCTACTGCATGGTTTCTCAACCTGCACAAAAAGTTTAGAAATCATCAAAAGCATGATGTAGGCCTGATGTCCTGCTGAGTATGTAGATACACATTGAACTCCTTGACCAGAATTCATACATAGAAATGGTACCATCAATTGATCTGAAAAGAATTTGTGTGTGCAATGTATACTCAGCTAAAACATCAAAGGAAAACAGCAACTCACTGTGCAAATATGAGTCCACTGTTCCAGATCCTTCAAGGCTTCACTGGGCAGATCCTGCTTGTATAGCTCTCTGTACAACTGTGGAAGCTTAGACACCCAGAAGCCATTACTGTGCTTGCTCAGAACCTCTTTGAGGCGGGACTGCACCAGTTTGGGACTGTAGGGGCTTGAATGGGGAGTTCTGGGTTTTGGTGGAGGAGTGTTTTCATTCAGGTTGAAAGGAGCTGAAAAAATGTAGGGGCATAAGAACAGTTCTTTATAGGAAGTTATTGAAAACAAAGTAAGGGCAGGTAAAAACTGCAAGCATACACAAACCCATACATATTTTAGATGAGCCCACTATTCACTGACATAAGCTAGGTCGTAGCATCAACAAATTTGAACACTGAGCCTGTCTGGTGAGGAGGATTACTGTGCTCTTTTCATGTCCTAATGAGGATGCCATGCACAGCGTTTTCCTGGGACAGGACATTAAATGGCCAAAGCTTGGAGCCATATTGCAGCTTTTAAAGAGGCTCCTTGTGGAGAAGGTGGTCTGTTTAAAACTTTTTACATAACCAAATCGGAAAAACATCTCAGCAGCCTAGCTTGTTGCAATGATTGTAAAGAGAGAAGAGGGGAATTGTACAGAAATATTTCAACTCAAGGCCAAAGTCAAGCAGTGACTCACTCACCATTGCTCTGTTGAGGGTTTCTAGACAGGTGGGCATGAACTTCCTTTTGGAATCTGGATGGCAGTGTCATCCTTTTGTCTGGTCTGCAAAAGGTAAAAGAATGTCTCTGAACCTTTCAGTTGGGATACTGGGGTATCATTACTTCTCAGCTGGAGGCAGGAGACTCCTCAGTTTACACAAACTACTAGAGGCAAAATCACGGTGTTATTACGTCAAGTGGCCTACCTCCATATCCTGCATTTAACTGCATTTAAGCACAAGTTCAGTGTAGAACATCAGAACTTTGCTTGGAATCCTAGCTCTATTTGGCCTTTTAATCCTATTGAATTGGAGCAATAACTGATATGACAAATTGTTGGACCAAAAAGTTGGACCAAACTGCTAGATTCAGATAATACCAAAAACTGTAAAACAACAAAAATGGAGATACAAGGTTTTTGCGTGACAAAGACATTAGGCTGCTTGGCAGTTAGGTTGCTAAGCAGAAAAATACCAATGTCAAATGCAGCACACAATGAATGAATACTACTTGGCCCAGTCTGACTCACAGCTCTAAGGGCATGACATAATTTCTCACAATGAGTGGATGTTCATGAATGTGATACATTTTTAGAGTGTTCTAGCCATATAGACCTTTGGCTCCTGATTCTATAAACCGCAGCAGCACATAAGCTCGGTCTGTAGTTAGATAAAGCAGAGAGAGTCTTATTTCATTTGATTCTAGGTGTCAGGTGTGCAGAGCTTCCACCAAACACTGTACCGAATGAAAAATGCTGATTCATTGCGGACTCGTTTAGAATGGCTAATCTGGGAGAGAATGGCAGGAGGATTAGCGACCCAGGCCCACAAGCTCAGCGATGCCACCCCCGGCTCCCCACGCTGCATTGTGTGTGTGCCACAGCAAGTAATACACAAAACACCCGAAAGGGTGAGGTCAGTTGTTTGCTCTGAAAAGCACTGGCTGCTGGCTGGAGTGATTCTCTGCACACACACACACACACACACACACACATACACACACACACACACACATACACACAGACATGCACACATACAGCAGTGTTCATTCCACTGCTGAATAAGCACCAGGCTCACTCAACACTCAGCTGAGCTGTACTCTGCAATTCTGATTCGAGTCAGGGAATGTCCGAGAGGGTGGTTGGGGGGGTGGTTGGGGGGTTCTGAGCAGCAGGGAGCAGAGGAAACAGGGAAGCCTCTGAGAAAGAGAAAAAAGGAAGAGGGAGAACCTCTCGTTCCTCCATCCATTCTCTTTTTTTTTTTTTCTTCACAGTCTCACTCTCAGCTTTTGCAGGGATTCAGTTATGCCTCTAATTAAAGCCTAAGGGCTGTATGTGGACCCACATTTCAATTCCTCAGTCTTGTAACTACATAACGTCCATATTAGTTTCACTGTTATATGATTGAATAATTGATAACAGCTATTGAATAATACATGTTGAGATGGTGAGCTGAATAATAAGCCCCTAGATTTAGGTTAAACCTCTTACAGTCTGCTTTTCTACACTTCTTTTCCATCCTACCTGTCAGAGGGCAGGTTGGGTCTTCTGGTGGGCGTGTTGGGTGGCGTACGTTGGGTGCTGTGTGGTTTAGTGCCTCTCCCATCAGGCTGTGGCTCCCTCATGCTCCCCGGGCGAGGGTCACCATGGCTCCCTGGGCGACCCCCACCACGCCCCTGACGACCCCGGTGCTCAGGCTGCCTCAGAGATGTCCTGGGCTTGGCTACAGAGGAGATTATGGTCAATTAGAGACTTAGTATGAGGTTAAAAGCCATTATGTATGGTAGGGGTGTAAGAAAATATCCATATATTGAGGTATCGCAATATTATACACTGTTTTAAATGAACAGTTTTTTATATATATATATAACCCCTGTATTGCCCCAGGTTGTTGCCAATACACAGCCCCAATGCATAGGTATACAGGGAGGTTAATATAGTTCTCCAAGGGGAGTAAAAAGACAAAAATACAACATTAACAACAACAAACCATTTAAACTCTCATTAAGTTCATTAATAAATATTCCCTCCAATCAGAATTTGATGTCTATTTTCTGTATGCATTCAAAGCTCTCAGCATAAATACAATACAATAAATGCATCAGATGTAAACCACCATAAAGCTTGTAAAGTCCACAATTGCCCTAAAAACAAGACATTAAGATCTCTCCAAACACCCCATTCAAATGCCTTAGACCACTGACAGTCCACAAGTTTCCTTGAACGGGCAGCATCTGATTCCAACACTGAACAACATCCTTAACCCTGTCATCCAAACCATGACTGCATCATACACACTGATTTCATTCATACAAGTGCCTTGAATATTCTCCTGCTTACGAACACCATAACATGACTCCATACCTCTCGGTTCCACTGTAAGATGATGACATCGTACCTTCCAACCTGGCACAGATCAGAGCCTTCTGCCATACAGAGAGGATCGATAATCAGTGATAATGCGAAAAAGTCTTCTTTTCCAATCTTCACTGAAGGAGCAGAGGTGTAATTAACCTACTGCCAGCGGGTGTGTTTCTATAGTCAATGCTCTGCAGGTTGGCAGCTACACAGAGCAAACCAGATAGAGAGAGAGAAAGAGAGAGATGAGGAGAGAGCAGACGGCAGAGCCGCTGAGTAATAGAAGGAAAAAAAGAGACGACTCCTCTGACGAGACACCACGGCGGTGTCAGCCAAGTGATGAAGCACTTCATTCAGCCCTCTCTCCTCTGCTCCGTCTCTCTCTCCCCTCCCTGTATCTCTGAGTAGCGAGCAAGAATACGGCAGCAGTGTTTCTGCTGTATCATCGTACAGCTTTAGTGCTGCACCGAGATGCTGATCCAGAGTCAGTATGAAAGCTGAGTGTGCTGGCGGAGGCTGAAGGCCAACAGTTCTGGGCACAGGTTTCTGGATGGCCTCAAAATGAGCTTTATTCTTAGCTTCTCCAGAGCTCTCCCCACATTCTCAGAGGAGTTTAACTGGGACACGTTCAATGTAGCGCCGTACCCCAAAATAAGCAGGGTGCACAAGGCAACACCTTAACAGAGAAATAATCAGAGAAAAAAATGCATTCGTGTTCTAAAGAAAAGTCATGTTCACGACAACAGAACCAATTTAATGTCTTATTAATCATAATGAAGTCACTAGAGAGCTTTCTAATTTATTATGCTCTAATTTATTCATCTCTAATATATTAATCTCATTCTCAAATCAGCCCCACTCTGCTGACATTCGTAAAACTCTAAGAAAATCAAGCAAATCATATGCCATTAATAACCTGTTGTTCCAAACTTATTGTGAATTATACACTGATTTTATTTACAGCATGCTACAGTTACACATTTGCTTCCTGTTATGCAATACTGTGACACTATATAACTGCCTTTCGGCTAAGTTCTTAAGCCCCAAGCTTATTATTCAGTTATTAAAATGGTAGGGTGGACAGTAAGTGGGCAGTGTTTAAAAACTCCAGCAGCACTGCTGTTTCTGATCTGCTTAAACCACAGCTACACACACTAACACACCACCACCATGTCACCAAGTCACTGCAGCGCTTAGAATGACCCACCACTCATATAATACCTGCTCAGTGGTGGTCCTGTAGGGTTCTGAACTTTGACCAACAGGGTGATATGAGGCATCCCAAACCAGAGGTGGCCATAATATTCTCATATAACTGTGTATAATGTGTTTGTATTAACATGTCATTGTCTATTACTACCACTAAGTACCAGTTTCTGGTCACTCTACTGACATAACCATAATGAAATCAAGCAAATCATATCCAATGAATAACTTGGAGAACCTGTTGATCCAAACTTGTGAACCATTTCGATCTCTATGACAAACATGGTTCTTTATGGAGCCAAAAGTGGTTCTTCTATGGCATCCCTCAAAGAACCATCTGAAGCACCTTAAACCTTTAAAGAATGTATACTTCAGTAATTGCTATTAATTACTCAGTAAGTACTATGAAACTGATATGACAGTTATGTGGTTAAGAGAGTGGGAATGTGTGTGTGAATCATATGAGCCCTTGCAGTTGTTTATGGGGTGAGGGATAAAAGTTAGTTTGTATAAAATACTTTGCTGATTCACAATAAACAGTTTCTAGATAATGACCCCCTCATAACTGTTCTCTAGTTAATACTTGGTTATGCCTTCAAACTGCTGATTTATGGACTTACAGTATATACACATGGCTTACAAAGTGTTTACAAATTAAAATTTCCCCTCTGGCAGTCCAATGCAGACCAATCAGTAAGATTTTTCATATATAGGCCAGTTAAATTTGTGGTTATGTTGTTGATGTTGTGTGGATTTAATTATATGATAAATACAACTACTTTCTTTTAATACAAATGCTCCTTATCTACTTCTCCAAAACAGGATAAGATAAGATAAGATAAGATAGTCCTTTATTAGTCCCGCAGTGGGGAAATTCACAGATAAATACTATGTTACAAATATTTGCATCGCAGGGCATTTTCACACCTAGTTTGTTTGCTCTTGTCTGAATCATTTAAAGATTTTGTGAGCAAGGAGCATTTTCCCCTTGGTTTGGTTTGTGTTCACACAGAAAAAAATGAGTGCCAACAAATCATGTGACAACTTTCTCTCTGCTTATTGGTCAGATATGTCTGGGGCAGGAGCAAGAAAGTAAATACGTGAACAAGAGATCTGGACTAGTATTTATCTGGGCAGTATACCAGGTTAAACTACAGTATAGCTCAAACTTGCAAAGTACACCTGATAATTGGGTCGGCTCAAAGTCAGATCACGTTCTCACCACAAACAAACCGCTCCAGAGTACCGGATCAGAGTGCGATTACTGTATTTACTCCTGCTCAAACCAATCATACCAATGGTGAAAACAATTGAAGTGAAACTATTGGCTATAGAACAGGACTAAGTTTTAATTTCATGACATCTTCTTATCCACTTGACCTGGTCAGGGTCGTGATGGGTCCGGAGCCTACCTGGTAATCTTGACTCACACAAACACATCTATGGGGATAGTTGTGGCTCAGCGGTAAGAGCTCCGGGCTATTGATGACAGGGTTGTGGGCTCGATACCCGGGCTCGACAAGCTGCCACTGTTGGGCCCTTGAGCAAGGCCCTTCACCCTCTCTGCTCCCTGGGTGCTGGAGTTGGTTAGACACCTCTCTGGGTGTGTATGTGCTCACTAGTTTGTGTTCACTACCACAGATGTGTAAAATGTGGAGGACACATTTCGCTGCACACAGTACAGTAACTGATATGTGCACCTTTACATTTACTTACAACTAGTTAGAATAGCCAACCTACAGGCATGTTTTTGGGCAGTGGGAGGAAACACAAGACAACCATTTTTGCAACACAGATGGAATTTGGCTTCTGCCTTTAACCAATCCGTGCAGTAAACACACACATACACACTAGTGAAACACATACAGTGGACAGTAAGCACACGCGCCTGGGGAGCAGAGAGGGTGGCAGTTTGCTGGGCCCGGGTATTGAACCCACAACCCTGTCATCAATAGCCCGGAGCTCTAACCGCTGAGCCACCACTGGCCCAACTGGAGAACCCAGAGGGAACTATACATTACGATATACATTAAACAAACACACCAAACTTCTCACAGACAGTGACTGGAGTGAGGATTAAACCCATAACCCCAAGTCCCTAGAGCAATGTGGCACACACACTACCTGTGCCATCCTGGCCACATTTTAGACACTATCTGTCCAGATGTCTGTGGACACCCCTTCTAATGAACGCATTCAGCTACTTTAAGCTTTTTTATTGCTGATGTGCAAATGCACACACACAGCCTGTCTAGTCCCTGTAGAGCAGTGTTGCCAATAGAACAGGACTCTCTGGAGCAGATAAACATCAACCTATTGGCACCATGTCTAATGCCAGGCATGGGATAGAGGAATATAAAGCCCCTAGCATTGAGATGTGGAGCAGTAAAACTGTTTTCTGGAATGATGGTGCTCATTTCATACTTTTGGGATGAGTTGGGGAAGAGGTATGGTGGTGATCATCCAACATCCTAACCTTACAGTCACTCTTGTCGCTGAATGCAATCAAATCCTCATAGCAATGCTCCAAAATGTAGTAGTCCATAAAGCGTAGTTTAAAAACAACAAATTGTCAGTCCTACCATTTAACACAAGAGGGGCAGAGGGCTTGACTCTCATCTGGCAGTTGACCACTTGAGGCCGACCAGTCCTCTTAGCCGTATGCTGACGAGCCACCAGCTTTGTAATGTGTGGCATCTCATTCCCCACTGTAGCATAACACATCACCTGTAGAAAGAGAGGTTCAAGAATGACACACACACACACACATTCAACCATTATGCAAATCCACACGCAAACACAAAAGCCAGCTGTTTCAGAAACCTCATTCAGACTTAGTTGTAATTCAAGACTATTGAAGAACATGCATGAAATCTAGTAAGCCACACTGCAGATACAGCAGGTTACTTCAAATATTTGATGACATTCACTTTATCCGGTATACAAGAGCATGCAATGTGGAGATTTCCACCCATCTTCCTCCTGTAGCCCCCCATTTATTCCCCAGTTGAATCTAAACTGTAACTTCATTTTATCTTCCCTCTGTGAGCGACTAATCTGTCTAGATGTTTTGGCAAAACAAATGGCTACAGCAGTTGAAGCTCACCTCCCCAGAGCGGCCCCTGTCCAGCCGCACCACAGAGGGCATGCTGTGCAGCAGAGCGTCCAGTGTGGTGTGACCCAGCTGTTTGTGGGGTATGGCTTCACCCGTCAGCTCCTTATACTCAGCCTGCAGGCGAGACAGGGACAGCCCACTCTTAGTGGACTGCAGAACTGCCCGCAGCATCTTCTTCACCAACTCGTCATCCGCCATCTTACAAACACACAAGGAATCACTTATTTGAGCCTGGAAAACTAAATAAAATGATGGAGGTTTCTGGGTGAAGGCTGATGTCAAATCACAAACTTAAACAAATTGCAAAGTTCAATTACATACAAAAAACATCTTGATTGATCTTTTGATCAGATGTAAGTCAATAAAGATCTTGTGAGACTTAATTCAACACAGTGACTAAATAACTTTGAACAGTTTATGCAGACTTCATTGAAGTGAACAGATGATTAAAGCCAAGCAGACAAGGACAGCAGAGGAAACTAATCAATAACCTTAAAGCGGCGCTGAAACTAAAATAAATTTAAACCTAATCAGTCTAAAAAAATCATTCATGTGGCAACAAGAAATTTAACTGAATCAAACATGCTAAGAAAAATAAATATGTTTGATAAAAGCAATTTGTTTTCCATGAATTCCTCAAAATTTCAAAAACATAAATCAATTCGGATTGAGTTTCTGTACATAGCTTTCACTTTGGGTTATAAAACATTAAGGCTTAGAGTTGATTCGTACTGCTAGTAGTTGTCAAGCATTTCAGAGAGATATTTATTTGCGGGTCATTTTTATGTGTTTATTTGTAAGATATACGGTCATACACGGTACAACTAGCAGTGATGCAAATGCCTTGAAGACTGTTTAAGCACATGAAAAAGCAAGATAAAGAGACGAGATGAGAAATATAAGGGTTTTAAAAAAGAGATATTTATAGATAAGATATATACAAAGTTCTAATACAATATAATCTAATACAAAATAAATCTCTATATCTAATATATATAAATATATATATATATTATGGCACGAGGTTATGTGATTAATGATTTTATGTGATTATAATGATTTTAAAGGATTTCAGTTGGTGGTTTTCACAACAAAAATAAATATATATATATAATATAATATATATGTATATATATTACACAAGCTACAGGTGCACAGTCTGCCTGTACTGGAGTTTAAGCTCTTGGCCGTTTGGTTCTGAACCACAGTCCTGAACCACAGACTTAACCCTCATTAAACGTGATCAATCAAGCTAAGCGGGAATCCCGCCGTTTAAAGGTTCGTCAGGAAAGGAAAGTGAAAGCGCGGTTTAGGAGAGTGTCAGAAAGGCTCCAGTGAACTCTCGGGCATTAGCGCTAAGTGTGGAGGACAGATGACAGAAGACACACCCTGCAAAACAGTGCAGCTCGACTATCAGCCAAAGTTCGCTCGACTCTCGAGCATCTGTGAAAACACCGTCCACCGTTTTATTAGGCCAGTTAGACCGGGGGGTTAAAAATGATCAAAGCTGTATGAGTACAGTGAAGCAGAGCCCCAGTCCGACTCGAGGAATTTGTCTAGAAGTGGTGACGTAAGCCGGCGAGTCCACGGCTCGGAGCTCCGGACTGCGGGGCTTCGCTCTCGTTGCCATGGAGAAGAGAGCTCCAGCCCGGCGTTATTACACAAAACACACAGCAGCAACGGCCCCCCACTGCAGCCCCGCTTCACCAAACTACAGAGACCACGAAACTGCGCCAAACCCCTGTGGCATAAACCCGAGCGCCCTACACTTGTCACTTCTTCTGTCACACTTCTTCGAAGCCATGTCTTTCCCGTCAGGCGGTCAACGCGGCGGTCATTAATGACAAACCAAACCAGAACCGAGTTCAGACAGGCACCAACATCTCAGCTTAATCACCTTACCGCGCTGTTGGGCTATCAGCGGCTCTCTGCACCCTCGTCCCCGGCCGCACTGCTCTCCCTTGCGGCTTCAGCGCCACCTCTCCGGCGCTCAGCAGCTCCGGTGACCGAGACACGCGATTGGCCAGTGAGGCACCATCATCATCGCCTGCTAATTAAACACGACCGCGCATGCGCATCCCCCCGCACAGCAGGGCGGCTTATGACACTCGTTCATTGAAATAAGCAAACCTCTAATTTCTCCCGGTTTTAACCAGCTCTTCTTTTTCTCCTTGCTATAAGAAGTCAAAGGAACATGTATAATTTTGCAGTGCTTCCATATCCACCGGATATATTAAAGTTAATTTCATTAACTTTATACAGGATGCTCTTATCATTCTGTACAGGGTGGGAAATAATTGTGCATTATTTTTTTTTATTTATGGAAGGCACATCATTTGGATGATCTCTGACTTCAGATATCTAGGCTAGGTAAAACTTAACTTACCCTGCTACTGAGAAAATGAAAATATTATATGCAGCAAAATTAGATTAATTTAGGACAGTTCCCCGGGGTCTTAATCAAATGTTGTGACATATTTTGGTCAAAATACATCACATTTATGGCATTTAGCTGACGCTCTTATCCAGAGCAACGTACAAGGTTACATAAATTACAGAGGTGGACTAGTGTAGTGTTGAGAGTCTTGCCCAAGGACTCTTATTGGTGTAGCGCTGCATGGTCACCCAGACCAGGATTCAAACCCCAGTCTCCCACATGGCATGGTCTTTCACTGGCAGGTAGTGGTGTGTTCTGCTGTACCAAACCAACACCAACACCAACACCAAGATACCACACAGACCAATGTGTACCATAGCACTCTGGTACAAACCCTGTCTGAACAAACCGTTCACCATCAGCTGGACTGATGGTGATTACAGATGGACCCCTTATAAACATCTTGTGAACATCAGCAGAGTCTCCAGACTCTGGAGATATTTGCACCTATTTTCTCATTTTCCACTGCATTTGCGTGACGTTTATCTCACAGACATAACAATACAGACTAACATTGTTAATATTGTCATTGCAGATCCTGCTGCAAGAAACACTAATTATTTCTTATAAGCTATGTAATTATATAAAATTAATAAATATTAGTTTAATTACTGACATTTTCCTTCTTTTAGGAAAGGTTTTGATCCTGTTCCTATATTATACTGATCCAGGTTGGAAAAGCAGTCAGGCTCAAAGTAAGTTATCAAACTCACACATTTTTCTATTATAATCTTTTTTTCATAAACAATATAGCATATTTGTGACTCTCATGTAATAGATTTCAATGTGTGTGTGTGTGTGTGTGTGTGTGTGTGTGTGTGTGTATTTTCAATGCATTTAGAGGCATTAAATTCTTTATAGGTCTGGTTCACATCACCACCACCACTGTGAACCGTTCTGATTCTGTACGTTACTCTTGAATGGAGCATTAATTTCACATCAAACCAAGCTGAACGACTTTGTTTGCATGTTAGTGACTTAAATATGCAGACATTTTGAAAAACTGGCTGCTGCAGGAGGGCATGGTGAAAGGTGTGGCATGGCAAAACTTAGGAGGACTTAAGACAAATCCTGCTGCTGTTAATGCAATTTCATAAAAAGACTAACAGAGTTACTTCATGCTGTTGACATATTAGGCATAGTTCATTATATCATATTCCTGTTGTCCTGTAAAGTTTCATTAACATGTATTGACTCTGACTCTGCCTCTAAAACAGCTTTAGGTTTTTGATTATGTCACCAAATGCCAGCTAGCCCAGCTACCCTCCCTGACACCATGTTTCACATAGAAACACATAACCGTACAGACATAGACTTGAAAGTGGCCTGTTTCCTCTTACACCTGTATGTGTGCGTCAGGACAGGTTTCAGTATGGAGGAACACATTTTGTTACTAATCTGTGTTCACTAGCTGGTCTTTGCAATACATCACTGCCTCCCTCTGACAACAAGACATCATTACAGTTAGTTAGGACCAGTGTTGACCAGTTGTTAAAATACTCAATTGTTTTAATAACAACTTCAAATAATCTACACTTTTACAATCAGCCTGAAAGACAGGTGTGTTACATAGTTTTCAGTAAACACTTGATGTCTATTGAAATTGATGTCTTTAAGATCCTGATAATCATGAATATTGGTAATATTTGCTTTTTAAGGACGTTATAGAGGAAATAATTCTGAATATATTGGCACACAGTTGTATGAAAAGCAAACTGGCTTCCAGTTCTTTAGGCGCCCAGTAAGAGCAATTGATGTTCATATTCAGTTTGCTCATTTACAGACACACACACACACACACTTACTGATTTCAATGGTCTTTAGCATTTGTAATGATCTAGAAAAATGAAATGTAGACAGAAAGCATAAATTATTGAATATGTACGTATTTAAGTAATTTACTAACTACTTTCACATGTTGGAAAAACAAAATCTAAGAAAGGGTTAAATAGGTACATTTAATATCTATTCATTATTAATACAAATAATAACTAAACAGAAAATATGAGAATGTTTTTAATTTCCCAAATATTGCAAAATAGGTACATAATGCATACAATGCCACACAAGATCATGAAATTTACCATATACTTTAAAAGTTCAGGTGAGACGCCAGAAGGTTCAACTGTTTAACTGAGTCACTGAATCGAATAAAGGCCTGTTGTGTGAAAGGTTGTGTGTGGAACCCTGCAATAGACCGGCGCCCTTTCCAGAAGGTATTCCTCCTGCCTTGCACCCAATGAATCCAGGTAGAGTCTGGACCCACTTCAACCCTTTAAATCCCTTTTTAGCTACGTAGCTTAATCGATTTGCAAGCAGGCTCAGGGCACATGTGGGCCAATGGAAAATCTAAATGGCAGATGTGGACATTAATGGGTTAAGTATCTTTTTACAGTGCTCTCACAGGCAAGGTCATGCTGTCAAGATCCTGCTGATGTAATGCCACGGGTCTACAGAAGGCAACCTACATCAAGCTGTACGGCTCTCTGTTTTAGAGGGTACACTAAACACTTTTCAAGCACTAGAATGTTTATATTACATGATGAGCATTAGAGAAATCTTATGTGCCATCTCTCAGTTGCAGAGCTTATTTTGAAGACCCTTCCATTCTATTTGCTTCTAAGCCTGAGGAAAGTAAAAGCCTAAGTCAGTAAAGGAAAAGGAAATGCTGACTCTCTTCCTTGGGGAAAAGTGGTGAGAGAACAACAGAATGCTGTCACGTTTAAAACTACCAGGTCATTGGTTAAAAAAAAACAAAAAAACAAAAAACACATTTGTGTCTTTAGATGTGTTGTTTGCTCACTTATAGATTATTAACTTGCTAATACATCAAGCCAAGGTCAGCTCTGTTCCAACGGCCACGTTTACTAAAACCACTGAGAGACCAGAGGCCAGACAGCTCAAGTTACTGCTATCTTAAGAGTAGGCTGAGACCTTCCCTCCTGGGTTTGTGAATGGACTTCCATTATCCTGCCCTGCACATCTTTATCTGCTGCTGTTTGCACTTGGAATTAAGATTATACAAAAAAAAAAAATTAAAACAAAAGGTAAGTCTTTAATCTGACTTTAATACATGAAAAGATGATGATTGGTTTGCTGTGTTGGGCACTTTTATTAGCCTAGCAGTAGGAATAACTCGTGACATGCAGGCGCACTGACTGACTGTGTGGCGTTCTCCTGTGCTCCACCTGTATTCCGACAAAGCCACGCCCTCAGCGCCAGGATTGGCTAGATCATACAACCACCAGAGAGCCTGTACTCTCTGTACTCCATGAGCCGGTGTCTTCCAGACAGCCAGATTAAGCCTAGTGCTGGACAATTTTCTTGCACATTTAGTCACCATGCCCAAAGGCACTGGCAAAGAAGGGCCCAAAGTCTCCTATCACTGGGTTGTGGAGCTGTGGAGCTGTGGTACTCCGTTCCCTTGAACATTCAAGATGCTTGAAGGCACCTTTTGCCTTTACAGTGCAACACAGGATAGCGGCTGCATGCGGCTGCATGCAATCAAATCCTAACAGCAATGTTCTAAGATCCAGTGTAAAGCTCCCCTGAAGTGTAGAGACTGTCACCGCAGCCAGGAGAATTCATAGAAAGACTGGTTGGATCAGCAGGTGTGTTTGGATATTTGGAGGATCTAGCCAATCCTAGCGCAGGAGGCGGGGCTTGTTGGAAATCGGGTGGGGGAAAAAGTGCAGCGCGCGGGGAGGAAAGCAACTTTTGACAAGATGTCAACTGCTGATGAAAGCAACACGGTGAACACAGTGGACTCCGAGCTTTCGACAGAGAACTCGAGCAATGACTTGCATGTGAACAAAGACGCCTCTGAGATCATGGAAACAGGTGAGTTACAGTGGTATGGATATTACTGTAAGGCTGAATCTTCACTGCGGTTATGGTGATTGGCTTCTGTAGCTGTAGCTGTGGCTGACGAGGTCTAATGGAGTCAGATTTCCTATAATGAAGAAGTATGCTGTATAAAACTTCAGGGTCAGTGACAACATGTTAGGAAAAAGACATAGCCTACTGTGTTCAAATGAGAAAAATAAAAGAAAATAAAGATTATAGTTTATCAGTTCAGTTTTGATTATTGTCTATTAGACATTCATTTAAACAAATGTACAGCTTTACATGTATACTCTGAGCAAAAAGGGATTTATAAAATGTTTTTAAATGCTCTATAAAGAAAATAAAAGTTTAAGCTTTTAAATGGTTCTTTGAGATGAATATATGTAGAACTATTGTTTATGCTAAAGAACCTTAGAAGAGAGAATATCACTAAAATTACTGTATATTAGTGTATTAAGTCCCCTTCAGCACCTTAAACTGACGATCTGGGTAAAAATGACTGAAGAATTCAAATATTCACTGTAGACTTTTAGCTGTAGATGTCTTTCCCTCTCAGAAAACAAGCCAAGGAGAGGAAGAGACAGTATCAAGGGGAGCTTAGCAGCATCTGAGGACAACGTTCCAACAGGTAATAAAATTCCAATGCTACTCTGATCATCTCAGAAATGCAGTTCCTCAAACACTTCCTACAGCTCCCATTCCACTCTCTGGGATTGAAAGTTCAGTCTATGAGGCACAACCGTACAACATGATGGCAATCACATGAGTAGGTTTAGAGTATAAGTGAAGCACATGTAGAAAAAGTACTGAAAATGATATTATAACTGGGGCTTCATCACATTTTCAAATCACATTATGGGTTGGCTTTGGGGACATGGATTAAGCCTAGTCCCGGAGCAAAGTGCAATGCCAGTGGTGCTTGGGTTTAAGATGAGTATGGGTAGAGACCACTGTTAAGGTTTCATATCTGTTCAGTGTAAAAAAAAAAAGGTCTCAGTGCTGTTGTAGTCATAATAAATGTCTCCATGATTTGTTGACACCTAAAACAGTCTCATGCTGTGGGTTCCTCTTAGACTAAAATAGTACTTGGCAGTGCTTTGAAAGAAAAAGTCTCTGGGAGTCTCTGAAAACTACCTTGAACTTTACACCAACTGTCACTCATTAACCCCTTCCGTCACAGTACTACAACATCACATGATTAGAATGATGTCTTGTCCCCAATCGGTCATGAATTAACCGTTTATGTGGCCCGTATGAGTTAGCTTGTTCTGTCCACAGGCTGTGTGCTGTAACACTAATGATGGGACTGGATACACAGGTGCGGCAGTCAGCTTTATACACTGACCCGTGTTGGTGGGTTTTCTGGTAGCGAATGTACTGTTTAAACAAAGCTAGACTGATATGTTTTCCACATGAAGGCAGTTTTGTTGCTGCTGGATGGAGAGACAGAGAGCATGGCGCATTAACTTTCAGGCGTTTCCTGTTGCAGTGTTGGCTCTCCAGCTGGCTGTGGCAGAAGGACCAGACCGACTTCCTGCCGACAAGAGCACACAGGAAGTCCTCTGCGGGAAGCTGCGCATGCTGGAGGCTGACCTCACGAAAATCACGACCCTGATTGATGTAAGCGTTATTTTTTTGTTTTTTTTACAGTATCAAGTACATGCATTAAAACAAAATAAAAAATATTTCAGAACAAATATTTGGAACAACAGTGGTGACATGCACAGGATTTACAGGTTTTATCATTGAGAATAAGCCTTTAATCCATTGAAACATTCATGATTCTGATACCTACCTGCCCTCCTGCTGTTAGTACGCCATGTGCATCAGATCCTTCTTTGTCTTGGTATTGGACTTCCCTCAGCAAACCATCAACGTGTTGTAAAATAACTACTGCCCATATGTACTCACCAGTACTCCTGCTGCGTTCTCTCCACTGGCTTCCTGTAGCTGCCCGCATCAGATTTAAAACACTGACGCTGGCCTACAAAGCCAAGAACGGACCAGCCCCTCCGTATCTGATGGCAATGGTCAAAAGCCGATCCGCACCAAGAGCCCTTCGAGCTTCAAGTACGGCTCGGCTTAACCCGCCATCCCTCTAAATCCGCGGAAGAAAAGCGTCCAGGCTTTTTTCTGTCCTGACACCAAAGTGGTGGAACGAGCTGCCCCTGGATGTCCGAACGGCCGAGTCACTCGCTGTCTTCAAACGCAGACTGAAGACCCACCTCTTCAGAGAGTACTTGGACGAATAGTTCTATGGTCGCCTTATTGTATTGTGTTTAGTAATGTCTAAGCTTGGAGGTATCTTTTGAATTATTAGCCTATTCTAACTAGCTAAGGTTTTCTTGGGTAAATAGCAAAGCACTTTGTAAGTCGCTCTGGATAAGAGCGTCTGCTAAATGCCATAAATGTAAATGTAAATGTACTGACCAGGAGAACCCATAGGTTGCTTCGGTCAGGCTCTGATAACTGGCCATGTTGACTTGTCCCTGGTCAAAGTCGCTCAGGTCTTCACACCTGCCTGTTTTCCATGTACCCAACACAACTACAGGAACCAGCTGTTCAGTCACCACCCAAGCCAGGCCTAGACACTTGCTGTTGTTTTGAGCAAACCAACATTAAACTGCTTCATCTATGAGTGGTCATAGTGGTCTGGCTCATCTGTGTATAATCATTGCCTTTACTGAAGAATCTTTAAAGAACCTATTTGTATTTAATGTTGCAGTTATTCCTACCCTAGTTCTGATGGCCAGGGGTCACTGTGAGCTCAGCCTTCTATTCTCCACTCTTAACTTTGAACTGAATAGCTGTCAGTTTGCACTGTTCTTCATGTAAACACTGAATATTATGCATTAGGATTGATATGACTCAGAGTTTAAAGGGTTAATTAACATAATGAAAGCTGAAAAATGATTTCCTGTAAAATTAAACCTACTGTAACATACCGCTTGCAGTAGATTTACAGCCTCCTTCCTGTGTTTAAGGAATTCTCGGCTCATTTGGTGTCCGTCGACAGTGAGGAAAGGACTATATATATCACTTTTAAAACATTTGAAGAAATATGGAAATTCACCACCTACCACAAAATGGGTTTGTACTTTCTCATTCTGCCAGTAAACACAATGCTAGAGCTTAACAGCACTCCCAATATACCTTTATAGAATTATAACCAAAACGTTTAGCTGACAGGATGAAACTGCTGTATATTTTCATCCCTGATGAGCACTGTCAGTTTTATGGAATGTTCTCCAGGTTTTTTGGGTCAGTCTTTGGAGAATCTTCTCTTGGACCAGGAGTTTTGGCTGAACACTTTGGACCACGAGCACTCAGGGATTGAGGTGTCGTTTAGAGAGGAGACCTTGCACCTAATGTACAAAAACTTTCTAATGCAAGAAGGTAAGAAAGGATACACTTGACTTTTTCTTTTTTTTCTGCTGACCTATGATAGATTTCACTGCAGAAGATGCACTTTTCTGTTTCAGGCTCATTTTTTGGGAGCTGTACGGTCAACCAGATGTTTGATAGCTCCACGTCAGGCAGTGACCTTTACCTGGAGATGGGGGACATTGCTCTTTTTGAGCCTCCTTTCCTAGGCTCAGGGTGGACTGTGTTGTCCTTGGCGGATGGATCAAGAGGAACTAAACCGAGGCCGGCCCTGGAACCAGTCATTCCTTTTCATGAGTGAGTGGGATGAAGATGTTGCTCTGTAAATATTGACACACGACACACTGATTCATGCATATTTCATTTGCTATATAGGTGGTTTCTGAAGTCCTGTCCTGAGAGCGTTTTGGTAGGCAGTGGGAAAACATGCTGTGATCTGCCATTCCAAATGGGTAAGGATGGATCATGCCTGAAATGCCTACTGTTACCAGGTCTACTGCCTGAAAAAGGGAGTTAAAGAAAAAAAAGTCATAATGGTTTTGTAATCATTTGAAAAATGTTTATGTGCTGTATCAGCTGTAGGTATCTGCGAGGCAAAGGAAGTGTATGATGGTAATGGACCAGACGAGCTGAGTTTTGAGGCAGGTGATCGCATCATCATCCTAGGCCTACTAGTGACCTGCTTTGAGTGGTTCATGGGGAAGCTGGAGAGGACTGGTGATGCAGGACTAGTTAGGACCACCCTAGTGAAAGCAACCGATTCTCTTTGTGAGTAAGTGCCTGCATGTTGAAGGTGACCACACTGTTTGAATTTTGGATTCATTGTTCTGTTTAAGCAAGTCTGCACGTCAGTCATCGAAAAATGGGCCATGCCCCACTGAAAGTCACGCGTAGCAGCAAACAGAAACTGAAATGTTTAGTGGTCCTATTGGGCAAAGCAAAAATTATATTGCAATCTGCACAGAGAACTGAAAACTAGTAACGAAAAAGGAATGTTGTCTGTATGCTTGACAAGTTTCAGGGTCAGCATAAACAAACAAACCAACTCTGCAGGTCTGTGCCTATGTTGATTTTCCTCTTTTGGTTCTAGCAAGTATTCACATGAGCACCCAGTTTACCCAGTTTAGCCAGAACATCAAAACTACAGACTTAAAAGTAAAGTGAATAACATAGCTTATCTTCTTATAATTGCACCTGTCGAAGAGTGGGATATGTTAGGCAGCCAGCGCACAGTCAGTTCTTTTTGTTGAGGTGTTGGAAGCAGGAAAAACGGGCAAGACAAAGAATCTGTGCCACTTTGACAAGTTGCCAAGCCAAGTTGAGAGTTATAAAACAGACAGATCTTGTGGGGTGTTTCCAGTATGATTGGTCATGACCTACCAAAAGTGGTCCAAGAAAGGACAACTGGTGATTTAGGACAGGGTCCTAAGTCATGGGTGTTCAGGGGTGATCACCAACTGGTGATCTAGAACATGGGTGTCCAAAGCTCATTGAACGAACATGGGGAGCCCATCTGGGCAGATACTACAGAACAGCTACTGCAGCACAAATCGCTGAAAAGGTTTGCATTGGCTGTGCCTTGTGGAATCCAATCCCTTGACGGGCCAGAGCTGCTGTGGCAGCATTACTGGGACCTACACAATATACTGCAGACTGCATTAATGCTATGGCTGATGTAATGCAATATGTTAGGCTTATAGACTAGCATTTACAAAACTTACACAACTTGGTCTATTAAAACGGTAGATAGACTTTAGTACTGGCACATAACGAGGGACACATGCCTGCCAAATATCTGCCATAAGAACTTTATTCTTTCTTTATGGGCAGTTTGTTTGTATAAACACAGAGCAACATAAATGCTACATATGTGTTAACAACACTTGGCATTTCAACACAAGAACAGGGGCCTCAGTGTGCTCTGTTTTTATAACAGATCAGATGAAATCTTTTTGAAAGAAGAGGACAGAACAATCTTTAACTTGAAACAAGAGAAGATTAAGGAGGAAACCATTGCCTTTTTGACGAAAACATGCCAAAGTGATGTTGCTACTGTCTACAAACTTGGTAAGTTATCAAATTTTGCTTTTCAGACTAAATACATCATTCATTTCAGCTAAACATGCATGGAAGGCTGGGCCACCAATCATTTCCTATTGCAGTACCAATAATTCACTTAACCAGTGCCTAGCAGCAGTGAGTGCCCCTAAAAGTGACAGTAAGGCTTCATACAAGAATCAAAAGTATTACCTAACAGATTGTCTATTGTAAACTTGCTCAATTGAGAACCAAGAAGTTTAACAATTATCCTGGCACTTGCAATCACAACAGTGAGCCATGAAAATGTACTAGACATCACAGTTAACTTGCCTTATATCCTGCTTGCATCCTTCTCTTTTGTTTGACACAGCCACAAGCCAAACTCAAATTTACTTGACTGACACACCTTTAAACATTCAGAGTCATTCTGACACACTTATGAAACTGGTCCATCCATAAAACATACAGACCACTATAAACTCAACGCAAAGGAAAAGGGAAAGCGCTCAAAAATAGAATAAAGTGAACCCATCATTCACTTTTCCTGTTTCCAAGGAAAGACTCTTGGCGTTCTGAGGCTGGAAGACAAACTGTTGGTCACTGCTGGTTCAGTCCTGATCAAAACAAAAATGTGTTTATCATCAGCACTTCAAAACGATCCAGTGGAAGCTGAGCATTGAGCATCATCACAAAGATGTGCACAGAGTCTCTACACATGCACAGTCTGGCAGCCTGACTTTCTTAACCGATCAAACCAATATCAGTATTTGAAAAGAACTGACCAGTCTTGTCCAAGTTGTGAGGTTGACAGTCCCCAGACAAACGGTGCTGCTGGCATCACTGCCTCCTCTTCCTCCTCCTCTGTAGTAAGCAGAAGCGTTCATTAGTCAATTCTCACAGATATCTTATAGCCCTACTATGTCCAATGACCAACACAACAACATCCTATATATTTATACATGTATATAATCATCTATATATATTCTGGAAATGAATATTATGTTGTATTTACACACACATATATACCATATATGCTTTTACTGGAGTCTTACCTTGGTCCCAGTCTTCATCACATGCAGGGATTGTCCAGTTGTTGACAGGAACCTGAAATTTGCGCTGGGTCTCAGCACTTTCCACTAAAACACATGAGAAATGTTGCTGTAACAGGGCATTCTGGCATTACGGCAGTGAAATCAGTTATAGCTGGATTAATAAATAGCATAAATAATCACAATTTGTTATCTCAGTAAGTCACAAAATCCAAAAATCAGGTCTCACCATAGTCAGTATTTACAGAGCACCTATCCACACAGTTAGACATGTGATGGGATAGCTCGTGCCTGGGCATGAGGTGGCGGGCATTAAAAGGGCACGTCCACAGCTGATGGGCCAACTCAGGATGGTTCTGGCAACATTGCTGACAATTACATCTTTCATGCTTTGCATTTTTAACATGTCAAGAGTTAAACACGAGTCATGAATAAGGATACAACAGGTTTTTTTTTAGCAGCATAATCTGAGCAGTTGTGCAAGAAAATGGGCCTTACAGTCACCCAAGCACTGACATTTAGACTCAATTTAGGAAATACTGGGTTTTAACATTTGCTTTCTGCTTGTTATTTTGACTCAGAATTCTATTCTAACGTCTATAACACGCATGTGTATGCTATTTTACAAAGAAACAGGAAATTAATGTATGATAGTAGGAATTAATATGCTATACATATTTACATATTCCTAAATGTAAAAATCTCTTGATGCAACTCATAAAAGGCTTGATAATTAGCTGATGAGTTGCGATGAGGTGTTTAATGGTGGGGAATAGCTGAAAATGTCTAGTGCTGGGGGTCCCACTGCCTATAATGTGCAGGGCAAGGGGTCCCATCAACCCATTGTCTTTAACAGAGTAAATGGGGCTGTTTTGTGAATAGGTAGTGAAAACTGAGGCCCACTGATGCCTTTAAAAGTGGACCAACATTTATATATGTACATATTTGATTTACTTTTATGGTAAATATGTACCATGTCCAAAGAGGTGGATGTTATTTGGCTTTGACCTGCAATGAAACTCCAGTGCTATCTAAATAATACTATTTACTACGTTAATAATATAATAATACGTTTTACCACCAGAAACTTTAATACGGTTTACAGTGGTTTATAGTTAAAAAGGCATAACGAGGGTTAATCACCTTCACCCACTGATCTCTGTCTGATACTGACCTTCCTGCACTTGATGAGATGGTATGGAAAGCGACAGGCCCGGATTTGATGGTTTGGGTCGTAGGGGCACACCAGCAGTTTATCGGGGTTACAGAAATCCTCATCTGTTAATCAAAGCATTACGATGATAAGTCAGTTTGGCAGGCTAATCAACGAATATGCAACTTTACTAGCTGACAGTACACAGTGCATGTAAAGTAACGTGCCATTATCAGCGCCTTCATAATCTTTACCTTCCGCCTGTTCCCAGCGACGGAGGGAGGCTTTCGCCTCAGACGCCGAGGCCTTGGACGACTGTAAGCTCCTGGAAGCCATTCTTAGCAGTCTCTCCCTTTTTACCTAGAAAGGTTGTGGCGTGGTTTGCCTACAACTCCGACAACCACAGTTCAGCCAAGAGGTATCTAGCTAGATCTACCTTAGCCTGCTAATTAGCCAGCAGCTAGCAAACTACAGGCTGAGGCGCTATCCCACTATAATAAATGCCAGCCGGCATATAATTGAGTAAATATAGCTAAAGGCTGATCTGCTCAGTTCGACTCGTGTACGTGATCGATAAAGCTGTTATTAATAATCCGTTATTATTAACTTTTTCTCACACAAATCATTGACATCTGCAAGGACAGCTGTAGCTACCGAGCGAGTTTAGCTAGCTAGCGCTAGTAGCACCGCCACGGCGGCTGCGCTTTACTAGATAGCCCAATAAAACCTGCAGCTAACATAGTAAACCTTTGCGTGTCTTGATTTGGCCTGATTTTTGGTAATCGTATTTACTCTATGCCAATATCTGCTTTTGTGTTTAATCAGGTCAGGAACAAAAAAACCGGGGAGATATAAAACGACGTTTAATTTAAACACATGCGTCCGTGAGCCTAGCTGTAAGGGGAGCTAGCTGAGGGGGTTCTTTAGGCGCATGCTCCGAGGGGCGCCTGTTGGAGACTCTTAGGAGTGTGAGTGGCCAAGAGACTAAGCGTCTGTTCCTGAATAAAATAGCTAACTAACTGTCCGGAAAAATATTACTTGAGTTAAAGTACAAATATACTTGCTTTTGAATGTTCTTGAATATAATTCCAGAATATAATATAATAAAGCCAGAATATAATTACATTACGGTATTGCAGGTCAGAATACAGTGATTTTAACGAGACATGGGTTGTTTTATCGTTTTTTATATATAGGCACGGTTGATCCAATATAATAACTGAAATAAATCAAAGTACAATTACTTGAGTATATTCTGAAATAAAAATAGACTCTGCCTTAAAAAAAAAAAAAAAAAAAAAAAGCAGAGTCATCAGCATTTCAGGGCTGGTATTCTGGCCAACCATGATCATATCCTTCATATAACTCTTACTAGCAAAAAGTCCAGTTTCACATATCCATACATACATACATACACACACACACACAATATATATATACACACATACATACATACACACATACATACATACACACACACACACATATATATACACATACACACATATATTTTATGCTAATTCAATATATCTCTAATGCAGTCTGACTAGTTGTGCATTTAGTACATATAGTTTTATCTACAATTCAGTTTTTGGCTGGAAATATTTACATCTAAAATGACAGTTTTTACATTGTAGATATCTGGAGCTACACTAGTACAAGTCATTTTAAATACATGTTACTGGAGCTTTCACTAGTAAAACATGTAGAGATATAAGAGTGAGATGAACAAGAGCCTAAATCAATGGTAACAGAAGTCTAGTCCAAATTACATTAAGGTTTTATAGATCTGATAATATTACTAGTAAAAATGTCAGTTACAGAATTGTAATTTCTACTTGCGAAAACTGCATTACAGAGATCTGGAATTTGAGTTTTGACTTCTATGTCATGTTTGCAAGGCAGGCAAGTAGGCAGGGATGAGGAGGAAGTAAGTGCAGGGTAATGGCTTTTAAAAACAAAAGAAGGAAATAACCAAAGTAAACACAACAGAACAAACAGAGAAAGCAAACAGACTAAACTAACCCAAAAACAAGCAAGAGACACTAAATAAACTGCAGATCAAGCATGCTGGCAGTGAGAACCACAAGACACAGGCACTCACAAACACAACAACCAACAAGAGCCACAGCCAACAAAGGTACTGTATATACACTGAAACCAACGAAGAACACCTGAGAAAAGTTAATAAAGGGGCTGGGCTACAATGGAGGACACCTGGGAGACAAATGACAAGGCGGGACATAGGCTGAGATGAGGGAGGAGACAAGGACAAAATACAAACAGTGCCATGTTCTAATGTGCACATGGCAGGACAGAACGGAGACAGAGAGCAGAAGGGCAAAAAGAAAGAAAAAAAGACAATATTATATATTATACTATACACCATATAAGTGTCTTAATACTTTTCATTTCATTTTTAAAGATGGATTTGGCTGTTTATGTGTCTGTCTTCTTTGTTTATTACAGATTTGGCAAAGCCAGAATCATTTCCAAGTAGGTAACATTTCTACACTTTCTAAACACATTATTATGATTTTAAAATATGAGTAATATCATCATTTTGTATAATCATAATTGTTACGCCTTTCAATGATGAAAGTAAAACATAAATCCCATTTCATTTCCTGTAGATGACTCCACTGCAGACAGTGTTGACCACATTGAAATGTATGTAGACCTGAGAAGGCAATTGACCAATGTTTTGAGTGAGATGCAGGAGCCAAGAAATGCAGTTCTGCTGGGCAGTGCTGACCCCCGGACAGATTCAGAGCCCACAGAGAAAGAGTCATCCCAGGAAATCACTCATTTCACTGTATGTTCAGAGCAGGGGGGTTCCAGCCCAGATGGACACCACTCCCTTCTGTCTTTCCTCGGCAGCCGTGACCACCGGCCTGAGTACCAGCTCCTCTACAGAGCCTACCCAGAGTTCCTCCTGTTGCACTTCGAGGGCCATTCTGATGAGGAGGAGCTGGTGGCCTACCTCAGCGCTGCTCGAGAAACCGCAAGAAAGAAGCGCACGTCATGGGCACAGAGCAGAATCTGCTTCCTCCTGGCTCAGCTCTGTGCGGGCAGGTCAAAATTCTCCCAGGCTCGGGTCTATTACGAGGAGGCCTTGAGTGTACCCAGAGACTATTTCACAGACATGCAGCTTCTCTCTGCCCTCTATTCCAACCTGGCCCTTATCTATCTCACACAGAAAAACACAGAGAAGTATTTCTCTGTGTCTGAACGCTTCACAGCTTTATTGATGGTGGTCTCTGACTGTTTATCTGGCTCGGAAGACCCTGATGTGGTGAATTTTGCATTAAAAAAGGCCATTCTATCTGGGAACAAGCCTGCAGAGGCCCGGCTCTGCCTCCTTTTAGCCAAGCTCCATCTGAAGGTCGGAGAAGGCATGAGCGCAGTGCCTTTCATTGAACGGCTGCAGATCCTAGCTGACGAGATGCCAGGAACCTGTGAGAAGATACGGAGTCATGGTTTTTTACTCCTAGCAAGGCTTTATAGTGACCATCATCTTACTCGCCTGGCTGAGAGCTCTGCAAGGCAAGCATGTATTCAGGTGGGTTCTACACAATGCTGACTGTTTGTGTGTGTTAATGAGGCTGCCATTAAAAGTTTGGGACACCTAGCTCTTAAGATTATGCATTATGTTATGTCAGTATATGGTTTATGGTATAACATCTATCGTGTTAATAATGCCACTGCACACATTTCTCACAATGATAGCAGAATCATATTGGCAGATAATTCAATTCAAAATTATGTTAAAATTAGATCAAATATGTTAAAATATATGCATTTAATTCATTTTACTGCATTTGTACCAATGAATGCTATAGTTGCTTCAACCATCTTTAATACCATTCCCAGTTTTTACATTTTATAAATGTTTATGTATCAGAATTTGCATATATGTGCATGCAAAATAGCGGATATTTACATTGGCCCACAGTTTTCATATTGGTGCATCCCTGATTTCATGGCATGCTTTAGGTCATGTGCTTCATACCAGTAAAAACATTTTGATGAACCTAAAGCTGAGATTTGAAAACATCCTAAAAGAGTTACTTAGTTTTTTTAGTCAGATGTAGCCTTTTTTGGTTAATGGTGCTCAAGCATCCTCAACACTTCAGTTAGAGAGAGAAGTCAATCTATTTCAAAGACAATAATCAACAGCAAAGATCTACTGACAGCAAAAAGATACTCTCCATAGTTCACTACTGTGACTATTAAATAATAAAACAGTATACTAAAAGCATAATAAAAAAGTGGCAGAAAAATCTTATTAAAATCTAAAACCTTTAAAGCTTATATCTTTCAAATATGGGAGCTGTACTGTAACATGTTTTACTGAATTCTTTTGTAAAGCTCTTATGTAGACATTATTTGACATTACCAAGCCTTTTAGAGCCTGACCAACTCTGAAATAATGAAGGCAAGGAGACCCCAGACTTATGTATGGCAGTGTAAACAAAATTGGTAATCCACACATTCGTTAATGGACTTCATTCATGCTTGTGTTTATACAGGTGTCATCCTCAGTCACTGACTGTTTCTGTGGCATCTCTCTACTTTTGGAGAATGCTCAGGAGTTGTACGGAGTTGACATTCCAACACAAGTGGCCCCATGTTTAATGCGAGCTGCTGCTTTAACATCCGCTAGCGTGGAAACCAGTCTGGCTCACGCTCAAGCTCTTTGCCTGTCCTGGCTGTTCCAGAAGCACGGCATGCCAGACAGAGCTATCCACTGCATGTGCGGCCTCCTCGAGCACACGTCGGCTTCCAGCCTCAGCCAGCATGACACCAGCAGTGCTCTCATATGGCTGGCCTGGCTACATATCTGTGGCCTGCAGCACCGCGCTGCACTGGAGATACTGGACGCAGTGCTGTCCACTCTCCCTGAGCACTGTACCACACAGCTGGAAGGGGTGGTCTACAACATGCGCGCCATCGCCCTGAGGCACGCCGGCAATGTAAAACAGGCCGCCGAGAGTTTCCGAGCTGCGGCAGAAGTCTGTGAGGAGTTTGAAGACAGGAGCAACTGGGCCATAGCCCTGGCCAACTTTGGCTTCTTGTGTCTACAAGTCAAAGCCAAGAGGCTGGCTGAGGACCACCTTACACAGTCAGTGGAGCTGTTCTCTGAGCTAGAGGATGATGGAGGCCTTGAGCTGAGCTTTGTTGCTGTGCTTCTGGAGTTGGGGAATTTCTATGTGTTGCAGGGTTTCTGTGATAAAGGGAAAGTCTGCTATGAGTGGGCCTTGCTGATCGCCATTCTGTATGATAACTCAGAGAGTGAGTATCAGCTCTGCTTGTTTTAAAATATCTGAGAACTAACTGGAGGGAAAATACTATTTTTGAATGGTATATTGCTGTAAATCCACGGCTGAAATCCGCACATTACTCAAAAAATAAATGGGCAGGTGGGGAGGTGGTCAGTGCAAGTGACATGACAGCAATCAGTGACGAGTGTATCTAAAGAGTTTAGAGAGGGATGATTGAGGGCATTAAAGGTTTAGACATCAGAGTTTTCCTAACCTGAGTTGACCCAGGTTTTAGTGTACCCAGAGCGCGTAGGATAACCCTTCTCCTTTCACATCACTTGGTGTGATGCTAGCTAATGCAAGGGGGGGGGCACATATTTTGCTACCTGACTACAGCTACACTGAAACCTGGGTCAGTTCAAGTGAGGCCAATAATGTTCTTTTGGACTCCTGGGTAGAGATGGCTGTGGCATCCCGGGGGTAGTGTATACCTGAATGTACTGGTTGAAAATATGTTAAACGTGTGGTTTTACCACCTGACACATTCTGGGTGGTTAACTTGATTAAATATTGTTTAAACATCAACTATAAAAACATGAAAATATTAGTATTTTGTACACAAAAGCACATTTTAAATTGACCCACATATTAAAAAATGACCTAGTTTAGCTAGTTTAAGTATTTATAATATATGGACTGATAATATATTATTATCAGTCCAACTGCACTGATAATAATATATTACAATAATATTTAATAAAGCATGGTATTTATTGGTTTGGCCATAATACAACCCTCATACTAATTTGACTTGATGTATTATTTTAATTATTAAGTAATTATGCATCAGCAAAATTATTGAAACTGAATTACAGTTTCATCCACACCCCTAATTACTAATCTGCTCATTGTGGGTAGTGTCCAGATATGATATATAATTTCACGTTTTCTGTTAAGGCCAGCTGCAAGCCACCCGTCACTTGTGTCACCTGTATGGAGAAGTTTGCCCTGACGAAGCACAGTGCATCATCTATAATGAGCACCAGCTGAACTTGCTGCATCAGACAGGAGACAGAACCCTGGAAGGAGAGATACTGGAGAAGATCAGCCAGCTGTACCTGAGCCTAGGCACAGAGAAGTAAGTCGGTACTATGATCGATCCATCTGAATATTAAACATTAGAACTAAATATTAGATGATTTGGTCTTGTTTTCTCTCAGAGCAAATAGAACTGCACTGGACTACACCAAGAGAAGTCTGGGGATCTTTATTGATCTGGGGAGAAAGAGGAAGGAGGCCCACGGATGGTTACAGGCAGGAAAGATTTACCATATCCTCCAGCAGAGTGAGCTGGTGGACCTCTACGTGCAGGTAACACTGGACTGGTAATACTACATGTGTCACTCCTCACGTCTTGCAGAACACTAGTACATTTTACTAATTACTGATTCTGTTAAGCTGCTTTGTGACAACAACAGTTGTAAAAAGCACTATACAAATAAGTTAGATTAGATTTGATTTAATTTGACCTTGCATGTAGTCTGTTTGTAAGCTTCTGTAACCACCTCTTCATAGAGATAGTCGATTTTGGAACCTTCAGAAGAGAAGGTCATATATTGTTGTTGATCTTCATTAGACTGGTTTCGTATGTGATTGGTTTCCTCTGTCTTTGATGACAGGTTGCACAGGACATTGCTCTGAGCACAGGAGATACACTCTTCATCCTGGAGCTGCTAGAGGCAGCTGGGGATGTGTTCTTCAACAGTACACAGGACAGAGAGAAAGCCGTCTGCTTCTACAGGGTAGGCCTAATGCAGTTTGTACAGGGACGTTGTTTCTGGCCTAATTGCATTTGATGAAATTTGAGTCAGATAAACTACTTTGTATGTATTGTGTCAGATAAACTACTTTGTTTTAAATCAGGGATGTCAAACTCTCCACAATCTTGCATTTTAGGGTTTATGCTCTATTTTAAAACACCTTTTTCAAGTACTTGAAGTACTTGATTCCTGGATAACTAAGATCATTGAGTGGACAAAGTCAGGACAAAATAAGCAGTTGTTAAGATAAGACTATTGTTTCAAATGTTAATTCCATGATAGTTTCCCCAGACACTCAGTCAGTCCTGGGTGTCTCTAGTGATTGAGCAAGCCACATTTTGCAACATGGCTGCATTTATTTCAGAAAGCAGACAAACTGGAATGAAACAAGCAATTATCTGCTCAAGTTAAAGGCAGTTGGACTCATGGACATTGGAAAGGCTTCATGGACATTGATGTGTAGCTAGGAACATCCAGCTAACTGAAGCTCAAACCACACACCTTTTAGAGGATAAAGCTTTATATCTGAAAGCTCAAAGTTGGGTAAATGGTCTTAGGACTGTTTTCAGCTGTTTTCAGGCACATTTAGTAGGCTGCATGGTCCAGACTGGCTTGCTTTCCCTTTTAGTCAAACTCAGCGTTGCTAAACTTGCAACTACGGTGGGCTTGTTTTCCCCCATCGTTTTCAGAGTGTGACATTGCCAAAAAGTGAGATACCACATGTTTGGGGACTGGATTCCAGTTGTTTCTGCAAATTGCAGCAATCTATTTGTTTCTCTTTTCTTAAGCTTTTGGCAGTCTGTAAAAGAACAGCTCAGAGGTCTTGCTGATTATGTTTGTACAGTCAGCCGCACAACAGCTCTTTTTGCATTTTTGATGTTTTGTGTATTAGAGGCATTTACACATTAAGTGGCGGCATGATCGCCATGACTCCCACCACCTGTGCCGTCACGTGCATTCCCTCTAGTGGAACCTGCATCATTAACAGCATTGTTTTATTGTATTTTGATGGTGTGTGTTTGTGTGACAGGATCGTGCTCTGCCTATTGCAGTGAAGTCAAGCAGTGTGCGTTCTCAGCTCAGGCTGTGCAATAAATTAGCCGAGTTGCTGCTACAGCTGGGACATTACAGGGAGGCTGTGGAGTATGCACAGAGTGCATTGGACATGAGCATCAATCTGGGTAATGTTGACACAGATAGACAGACACACACCCAACCAACTCTCATTACCACCAGGTGTCCACAAGGTGTCACTAGATAACATACCAGTCATTATTTGTTTAGCTTACAGGGGCGTCCATATATCTTTAAACTTGGAAATCAACAACAGAAAGTTTTAAGGTGTGTATATATATATATATATATATATATATATATATATATATATATATAGAGAGAGAGAGAGAGAGAGAGAGAGAGAGAGAGAGAGAGAGAGAGAGAGAGTAGAGCAAATAGAATAGGAGATAACATGTCACAAGCCCTGAACCTCTTGGCACCATGGCTAGAGGGGTAAAGCTGGAATTAATACCAAGAAAAATTTGATGAGAACCATGTCTTTCATACCATATAGTGAACCTTTATGCTAATTAAACCATGTCATACCTACTATACCATCTGCTGTGCTAGTCTGTCACCTTGAACAGTTCCTTTGCATTTCTATTTTATGTTTTCTGCTTGAGCCACTTCTGACAGACTGGTATCTCTGGAGTGAGAGCTATTGCAGATAGAAAGCAAGACACACCTGTTAAGCATATGTTTAAATCCATCATAGTACAGTAGGTTGCGTCAAAAAAGACAGATACTGTATTTTACTGCACTGGAGAGTGTGTGGTTTTGTTTAACATATCAGTAACATCAAAGAGTTGCACTCCAGGATCTGCTTCCCTCAGTAGTGCAGTTCTAACCTTAGTCTAACATACCTGATACAGCTAATCAGTGACAGTGTGAGTATTAGACCCAGCTGTGTCTCCTGAAGCAGGGCTGAGGATACATACCGCAGATTCGATAAATAAAGTTGTTGTCAAGCAAAAAAAGCATACTGTACACATGCAGATAGATACTGGTAGAATTAAAGATATTGATGCTGTTTACATAACTAGATTGTCTTTATGACACTTGTCATGTTCTCTCCTCCAGCTGACCGGTTAAACGAGCGAGTGGCATATCATCGGCTGGCTACGCTGTATCACTGCCTCAGTCAGTTTGAGATGGCAGAGCACCACTTCCTGAAGGCCCTCTCCCTGTGTTCCTCACCCCTGCAGTTTGATGAAGAAGCTCTTTACTACGTCAGGGTGTACCAAACACTAGGAGACATCATCTTCTATGATCTGAAGGTAAGCTAGGGATGCTCTTTTGTTGAGTGAGTTTTTTATTATTATTTTTTTTTTTGCAAAATCCAGTCAGCAGAGGGCAGTATACACCACTATTCAGAATTGAAATTACAGTAAATAAGTTAAAATAAAACCAGTACAGTGGCAGACACATGTATATAATAACTATACATTAGTCCTGTGCAATTTCACAAGTTTACATAATTACAATTAGATACTAGGAAGCTATTAAAAATACTACTAATAATAAAATCTATGTCCATATTTCATCAGATTTTGAGGCAGATACCTTTAAAGAATCCTCTTAGTAGATAGTTACAATATTGTTCTGTAACTGCCGAAATATTAATAATAATAATAAAATATAAAATAATAATATAACATCTAAAATGTTATTGGTCCTTAAATCTGCATTGTATATATTAGTATTGTATGTAAAATAACATATGAATGATTGTAAACTTCAGCAGTGTGTAAGTGTGTATGTGAACTGGTGGCTGGGAGAGGTTTTTGTTAATGACGCAATTATGAAACGCACCACTTCACACAGACCTGATGAAGCGTTTTTCAAACTGCCCTGAGTAATGGCTTAGTAGACCTGTAGGTGTTGTACTGGGTTTGGCACAGGTGTGTTATGAGCTGTGATACAGCAGAAATGTGTGATGTACAATATCCTGTTCACCTTCCACCCTAAAACCTCTTGCGCTCTTTCTCCTCATCTCAGGATCCATTTGATGCAGCAGGTTACTACCACTTAGCCTTGGCGGCTGCCATGGACCTGGGCAATAAGAAGTCTCAACTGCAGCTGTGCACTCGCTTGGCCACTATCTACCACAACTTCCTGATGGACCGCGAGCTGTCCCTACACTTCTACCAGCGCGCACGGGCCTTCGCCGCTGACCTCAACATCCGCCGCATCAACATGGCGCCGGATCAGAGCTTCCGTACCACAGCCCAATACAAAATCACAGCCTTGCAGGCTACAAGATAGAGACCTGAACTGTACTGAGGTCCGGCGTACCTGAGGGCTTCTTTAATTAGACTTGTATTTGAGAGTCTGTGTTTACTTTCTCCTGATGAATTTTAAGTGCTGTTTGATTTGCTCTTGTTTGTGTTTTGACCCCAGGAAATGCTACTGCCATTGTGTTGATAAGTTTAATGGTGTCATCTGAATAGCAAAATGTAAATGTATGCAACAAGTAACAATGACTTTATATATATATTATATTCATAATATAAAAATAATCTTCATTTAGGTACATAAAACTGCTCAGGACTGTTCCACTTTACTCCAACCCTTTATAGCCCAGTAAGGCTAAATGGCATTGTAGGGTTTTTTATAGCAAATTCTTAACAAATATTCACCCCATTCACCCATTTAAAGCCCAGTACCTATGACTCCCCCCATCACAATGATGCCAACAGTGCTAGAAGAGTGGAAGCTAGCACATGAGGCTTCACTGCATCATTTTGAACTGCAGCTAATGCAATGTCACTGGACAGCTGAGTGTGCTTGGAGGAAAACACTAACTGCCCCTTCTGTTACATCAGTTAACAGACGTCATCATGGGTTTTCAAATACAGATTTTCTCACTTCTTGTTTTTCATAGGTTTGTATTAGTCCTTTTATGGACTGAGCCTAGAAGTGGCCTCCTTGACATGTACCATCTTTAACTGTATCGTTGGAGGCCAGTGATGCCACATGAAGTCATGTTTTTTTTTCTCTTATTATTTAATCTTTAAAATGACTCCCTAGTCCATAAAACTCATTTATGAAAACTAAGCAGCAAAAGCCAAATTGGTGTTTGGGATCATAGGGCATGAAAGCAGCTGCCCTGCTTACTCAAGCTGCAGTTATAAGAAGGCACCATGATTTAGCCTCTTCACACACTTTTAGTCGAACAAGGGATGCTCTGTTTTCCCAAAGTGCTGTTTCCCAAAGTTTCCCAAAATGACAGACGTTACATTTTCAAATAAACAAGTGCACGGCTGCTGAAGTCCGACAGCTTGACCCGAACTGTTCTTCTCTCTCCAAACAAACAGTGAAAGCTTAAGCTGTGATTATTCCAAGTGTGTGTAGTCTTCAGGTCTTCACACACGTTAAAAAGAGCAACATCTGTAGCTGTGGCCTGAGCCCTGCAGATGGACCATAAAAGGGCTTGTGGCAGTTCAGACACAAATTACTTAACAGCTGAAACCTGCACGTGGTGCTGAACTGCCAAAAACAACAGGCCCAGCACTGCGTCCGCCTCGTTTATAACAGCTTCAAGCAAAAGAAAACTTGTGGATGTTATTTTTAATGTTTTTTTTTCCCTGTAAAAAAGACTTGGAAATATTTAAGTGTTTACATTTTTTAACGGAACGTCTAAAATCTAAAACCATGTGGTAATTTCAAAATCATCCCTATATGCTGAAAAGTATATAGACAGCCATTCTAAATTGTGATTTTAGGTATTTTAAGGGTCCCAAAAATGGCTGACAATGGCTGTAGACCTCTAACACTGTTGTGTCCTCCTTCAAAAGCAAAATCCAACTAATGCATTTAACAAATGTTTAAGGTGGATATTTTGAGCATACTGGCCAATCTTTAATTATAATAAATGCTAATAAATATGTAATATATATTGTGACTTAAGTGCTGGTGTAACCATTTCCAAATGTTGCCTTAAGGAAGGCCGGTATTTGGTTTCTGTCTTACTCTCTAATCAGGCTTCAGTAGAGTGAATGAGGTGAGCTGGTGCTGAAATCTGAACACATCCATGAGCTTCTAGCTGCAAGGTGTTGTTAAAGGTGGCATTACCAAGTATTAGGCATGCAGGAAGCCTGAACCTTTGCTTTTGGACCTTGTATTTTGAAAGAAAGTAGAAAATGTAATCTTGTTAAATAGTAAAAAATGTGTCCTCTTTCACTTGAGGCCTCTAGGATCTGTTAGTCTTCATCTATGCACTGCAGCAACTTCTGAACAGAAGTGCACAAACTTTTGCATGCATCATGCAAGACTCACATCTGCAACCTTATGGTAGTCCAGCATTCCCGTTTCAACTCGTCTGGGGATCATATTATTGCAGCCTGGTCAGAGGGGCTGAGGCTCTGTATCCCCGCCTCCATTAGAAAAAGCCTGCAGTGCTGATGCCCATTTCAGAGCTCGCGCACCGGCCGGGACTGTGTGCGCCTGCCTGCTGGAAACACAGAGACTCCTGCAGCTGTACACACACCTTTTCCCTCAGTGTTGGTGGATGATGTGTGATGTGTGGCTCGACAAAAAAAACCTCACAAAGTTTCTGCTTGAAGAACTTCTGGACTTTTTGCATCTCCAAATACTCCAACCTGCTGCCCAGGAGAACACGAGCTTCATCTAAACGCCCTCATTTGATCGTTTCTCCAGAACCTCCACTGTCCTGCTACCTTCTCCATTCAGACACGCCATGCATGTGCTTCCACAAGCCGCGCTTCTTCTGCTCCTCGCCCAGCACTCGCTGGTGGTCGCGGAACCCAAGCCCAAGTGCCCGGCGCGCTGTGATGTGAGCTTGTGTCCGAGCCCGAGCTGCCCGGCCGGCTACGTGCCTGACCGCTGCGGCTGTTGTCTGGTGTGTGCCCGGGCGGAGGGAGAGCCGTGCGGCCGCAAGGAGCCGCTGCTGCCTTGCGGGGACGGTCTGGAGTGCAGGCACCCGGCAGGGAAGCGCTTGGCCAAAGGCGTGTGTGAGTGTAAATACAGCGGCGAGGTGTGTGGCAGCGACGGACACACGTACAGCAACGTGTGCCAGCTGAAGGCCTCCAGCAGGAGAGCTCTGCAGCAGGGACTGTCCAGCATCACCAACGTCCACAAGGGACCGTGTGAGAACAGCCAAGGTAAGGTAGTAGTTGTAAGCAGTGGTCTAGGAAGGGAGGGGGGGGGCTATGAGCAGAAGCTTTAGCCATACATGAGAAATCAGTTAGAAAAAAGAGAGAAAATATTAATACGTGTATCATCTCTCAAATGCAGATCTATATGCTAGTCATACTTCAAGGTAATCCACCCTACACCTAATAAAGGTATGAATAAATAAATACAGTACATTACAATACAGTACAGGTGCTACAAATGGTTCTTCGTCTGACCATTATTCCTAAGTGTGCTAGATCTGATCTCTCCAGCTTGGTGGATGCAAACCCAAGTATAGACCCAAAGCTAATGCAAAGAAGAACCACTTTCGGTTCCATAATGCAGCAGTTCTCAACCTTGGTTCTAGAGCCACACTGCCCTATATAGCTTTGTCCTTCCCCAGTTGCAAGGGGTGTGTAAAAGCAGGGAGTCCACTACAATGGATCTAAAAGGACCAGAGTTGAGAAACACTATCATAACATGTGAGGTCTGAGAATGAAGAACCTTCAAATTGGTTTACATCAAGTAAAGGCAAGTAACCCTGTATTTTGTTAGCCCTGTGTCCAAATTCAACAAACCTCTCCAAGTAATAATGCTGATCTAGGAGTGACCAATCCTGGTCACCTGGATCTACCATGCTGTACACACACAGCTGTAGTGTTCAGATGACCCCAAAGCCTCTATTACCTGGATCAGATGTGTTAGAGTAGGGTTGCAGGGACCGGAATTGGGCATTCCTGGCTTCTACCTTGTAGAATGGATGTAGATCAGCGTTCTCACTCTGAGACCCATGGAGATCTACTTTGTAAAATCCATCATTTTAACATGTTACATTCTAAAGCTATGGTTCTGAAACCAGTCCCCTGGGTCCCTACCTTTTGCTCTAACCCCGTTCTACTGAATCAAGCCATTTAAGACGACAGGGATACCTACCACACTTGTGTTGGGAGCTAAGTTGATAGTGCCAAAATATGTACCGTCTGGAAGCCCATGAGGACTGGCTTGGGAAATACTGTTTTTAAGTATGTAAACCTCTAAGATCACCTGAACCAGCTTAACTGTTGACTGATTGTTCACATGTCTGTCAGTGGGACTTTCATTCCTCTACAGCAGAAGTCTGTGGTCCTGGAGTTCAGCACAGTATACTGAGTTTCCCAACACCCATACCATTAATTAGGTGAAGATTGTGTGGTTAATAAGTGTGCCTACCAGACTCTGCTGGACCAAAGGTTGATGCCCCTTCTCTAGATAGTTATTTGCATTGTTGTGTTGGTGCTTGGACCCTTTAATGTAGTGCTACCCTGTCATTTCACATGGCACTGGGGTAGAGCTGTATTAAGTAGTCAAATCCAGTCAGACATCAGCTACAGCAAGTGAATTTCATGGGTTTGTGGTTTGTGTTAAAATAAATAGCTATTTTCAGAACTTCACTTTCCTGACTCAGAGGCTTTTATGAATCACTGACCCAAGCAGGACAGAATCCTGAATCACTACTACCTAGACCAGTCACTGTAGCTTAGCTGGTTTGGGTTCATGGCAACAAGTGTTTTGTTTAGGTTTCTATTTTTGTGAAACTTTCTTTGGGGCTCTGCCTCCAGGCAGTCTGGTTCTGTAAGGACTAAACAGGCACTCAGCATACCAAACATCTGGCCACATGACCTAGATCCTGCGCCGCATACCAGTCTCTGATATGTCCAACACTCCAACACTGCAGGCAGTAAAAGCCCATGCACAACTCCATATATCACTGTGAATGTACCTTACTATGTGTATAGTTGCTAGCCATCTTCCCATAACATCCACGTAGCATGACACCAAGGAAAACAACCTCCAAGGACTTTTAGCACAGCAGAACTCTGACATCAGCCCTGACATGCAGGTGGTGGCTGGAGATTCATTATATGAAAAGGCAGTTAGGGAACAGAGGTGCACTGTAGTCTCCAGACCAGACGCGAATTCCCCGGTGACTCTTAGAAGACGTTATGGATTTTGGTCTGGTCTCAGAACAGCTCTCCTCCAAAATCCTAAACTTTTGACCAGCTTATGAGCAACCATTAAACTGTGTGTAGGTCAAAAAGACTAGGGATTTGTGGACTGACAGGAAGCAGGAGGTGTTAACTGGATTTAGTGCCAAGGGTTGCCACTCAAAAGGATGGCTGTGAGCCGTGACCTAGAATCAGCTTCCGTGAGAAAGGGGGGTGTTTTTATGGAAACTGCCCTTAGGTCAACAGTATGGGTCACATTATAACATCAGACAGACACATTATTGCAGGAATTGGGGCAGAAATGGGGCAGGATGGGTGTTATTGTCTGGTGGGCATGACTTCCTTCCAATGGCCTTCTGTTTAAAAATGGTCACACATGTGGGAATAATAATGCGAAGACAGAGCTGGCCTTGGCAATTCACACACACACACACACACACACACACACACACACACACACACACACACACACACACCTTTTTAACAACATGATAGCAATTCACTTTATGATTCGTTGGTCATACACTATATGGACAAAAGTATTGGGACACCTCTTAATCATTGAATTCAGGTGTTTCATTCAATACCATTGTCACAGCTGTATAAAAAAATCAAGCACCTAGACTATGCAGTCTGCCTTTACACACATTGGTGAAAGAATGGGTCGTTCTGAAGAGCTCACTGAATTCCAGGGTGGTTCTGTAATAGGATGCCACTGTTGCGACAAATCAGTTTGAGAATTTTTTCCCTCTTGGATATTCCACCATCAACTGTAAGTGCCATTATTGTAAAGTGGAAGCGTTTAGGAGGCACAGCAGCTCGGCCGCAAAGTGGCAGACCACGTAAGGTTGGTGCATTAATGTCTCCAACCACTGCTGACTCAATAACGGCAGAGTTCTAAACCTGCTGTTAGACCATATTAATGCTTATGGATTTAGAATGGGACGTCCTAGTTCTGTCCATATAATGTAGCAGTGATATCTCTACTATGGTGGTCATATTAGTACAACTATTTGCACATTTGCAAACTCCTGAACATCAAGGTGCTGGTGTTTTTTGAGCAATGCCATAGAAGAGCCACTTTAGTTTTCATAAAGAACCAGGTTATTGAGATTAAATCTTTAAAATATCTTAAGAACATTTACATCAAGTTTCTTTAGACATTTAAAAGGCCTTCACACTCCCACATCTTCACACTCAAACATCTTTTACAACCAACCATGAATCTTTCTGAAACCAGCAGTAGTGGTTCCATGGCATTTCATCATAGACCTTTTTCATGCTAGTTTCTCCACTGGGAAACATATGAAACCACCAGAATGTATGCTGCAAACCCCACCTACACATTGTGATTTATCCAGATGTAGATACATTTTAATAGTGAGGTAACTGACAATGTCTTTTTCACCAAATACAATTTTTGGATGCCTTCCAACAACAAAATAAAAGCACACCATACTACAGGATGCTTCACAACTAATGTAGATTACTAAGAGGCAAAAATACAGAAACAAATAATGAAATGGACAAAATCCAGTTAACCAGTACTAATGCTGCTCTCTTTGCAATAAAATATGCAGTTAGTCAGTATTCTTTAAGTACTGATGATCATAAAGCACATTTACAAATGCATTATCATATTGCCCATCTCCAGCAACAAGCAAGGTTTTCAAAAACTGCTAATTAGTACCCTTATCTCTAACATTTAGAGCATATTACTGTAGTATCCACCTCATAAATAAATACCGTATGGCAGGAGTGTTGTCCTAGATTCATCTTTCTGCCTAATTTTCTCTGATTATTATTGTTTCAGCATTTAAAAGGGAAAATAAACTGATCCTAGGTCAGCCCATTCTTTTGAAAGCTTTGATTCATATCAGTGGTCGGGGGAAGTGAACAATAGCCAAACTAAGCAGCAGCAAAGAGTTTTCGGGAGTGCTCCCTTCCTGTGCTTCCAAAGGTCTCTTGTCTTCCAGACATTTATCCAGCAAAATTTAATGTACATCTAATCCTTCATAACATTAAAGTTCTGCACTGAAAATGATCATTACTGTATCAAATATCCCACTGCCATGCATCTTTCCACCATGGTAGCCAAGCATGTAGCATCAAATGGACCACTAATGTGCAGTCTGACCTCCAAACCAGACTGGAAAATGGGGAGTATGCAAGGACAATTTGTGCAGTTTATGGAATATTTAGATTTCCATAAATGGCTGGAGCTAGGCTGATGGCACAAAGTCAATTTTTTGGGTCATTTTAACCTCTTTTTGAGTCTGTAATACAGTGACCTCAAAGAGGATACATATTGCAGCTGGAATGGAAGGTTGACCGACTTGGCCATGGCACACACATTTCAACTGTGCAGATCCCCTTGAGCCATGCTTGAGTGATGCAGTTATCCTGGAATGCGGCCTCAATGTGGACTGCTTGATGTGATTAATGATTTGAAAGTGAGGGTGATGTACTGCACAGTTAGGATAGTTTTATAAAGAGCATGCCATCATTTATACTTTGTCTGAGATTTAAGGGCTCCATTTCTCCTGCTTTTTCATTGACAGAAACCCTGTCTTTTGGCCAAGCCAAAGCTGGTTTATGCTGCATGAACTCTGTGATGGCGATGACACAGAACTCAGAGGGTATTAGGTGACTGTAAATTTGTGCTATAAACTTTATACTGTCTGATATATTGCTTTGGATGACAATCCTAGTTTTCAGGTTATTAGGACAGGGTGTGCTTCGAAGTCATTGCACTCGAATGTTTGTAAGTGTGAGTGAGAGAGAATGAAAAAGATGAAGAGAAAGACATGTTGGCTATGTCTGCCAAGGCGGTCACAGGAAACAGCGGTCAGTTTAGGGGGAAAAAAAACCACCCAGTTTGTGCAGAAAATAACATGGCCTAATTACTGTACCTTTACACACCCAAGGCACAGATGCGCGCACGCACCAGATACAAGCACTGAAACCACTTACTGCTTTAGGTTGCAATTACAGAGAGGCAGTTCCTGTGTTTGGAAAATGCTTTGCCACAGCTTTGCCCTTGGGGTCTGCAGGGAAAGACCCCACCAGCCTATAAATACTGCATGTTTCTGTTTCTGGTTGCTCTTTTATAGACTTAATTGCTGAAGCACAGCAATCAGTGCTAAAAAACATCTTCCTATAGAAGCCACAGCAGTGTATGCTTATTAACACGAACAATTCTTCTTGCTAGTATAGGTCTGACACATCACAACAGCCCGAGGTACAAATTCAACTTCATTGCTGATGTGGTGGAGAAGATCGCCCCAGCTGTGGTCCATGTGGAGCTCTTTCTCAGGTAGGCCTTACACTTACATGGATAAAAGTATTGGGACACCTGCTCAATTATGAAAAAGTTTATCCTGCTCTCTCTAATGTTCAGAGAAGGCTTTCTACTAGATTTTGGGGCACTGCTGTGAGGATTTAATTCCATTCAGCAACAAGAGTGTTGGCGAGGTCGGGATGTTGGATGATCAGCACCTCACCTCATCCCCTAACTCCCCAACTCATCCCAAAAGTAGTGAATGGAGTCATATAATTCCAGAGTACACAGTTTCAATGCTGGGGGGCTTAATGCCCCATCCAGCACCATGCCTGGCATTAGGCATGGTGCCAGTAGGTTCATTTGTATCTGCTCCAGAGAATCCTATTCAATTGGCTATATTTTTTTCAGGGACTAAACAAGCTGTGTGTCTGTGCACATTTGCACATGTGTCAGTAAAGCAGCTGAATGCATTCATTAGAAGGGGTGTCCGTACATTTGGACAAATAGTTGTTCTACAAAATGAGTTGGGTAAACTTTATTGATCAACTTACAAGGGCAATTTTGTCATTTTGCTGCCTAATTATGCCATTTGGGAGCAACACACTGTTTTCTGGGGCTGGCAGGGGGTTAAGTGTTTTGCTCAAGGGCCTAACCAACAGTACCCGGTCATTCCTTGCACTACAGTTTTCTAGTTGCTACCTCTCCTCTACTGACCACTAGGCCACTGGCCTACGATCCGTTCTTTTTGGATGAATACATTAATGTGACTAGAGGAATTAACACAACAGACCAAGCAACTTCTCAGAACACTTCATTTCAGGCAGTCTGATATTACAGTGTACTTTTAATTTAATGGTAGCCCAAAAATTTGGTCTTTCCAAAATGTAAGCACATATTGTACTGCGTATTATTATAATTAAGAGACTTAATTATAAGATTCTGAAACTGATGGTGAATTGCATTGAATCTTCAGATTGACATATTTGCACACTCCAAGATATCGACGCATCAAATGTGCTATAATCCGCCTGAGACAAAGCAAAGACTATTAAAGTGCTTAAACATGTGAGAAGGTTGCAACGGTGCACTGAAGGTACATGGCCTGAAAACATTGCATTACTTCCTACACAAGCCTTCCTGCGCATCTTGACGGAAATGACGGGCCTTGTTACATGTTTTTTCTTCCGAAGGTGAAAATGTGGAGGATATAGGTGTGCAAACACCGGAGCTGTTGAGTTTTCCAAACACAGCTGTGCAACTGCTGTATGTCATTTAGGCTGGGAGATGTCCACAGCTGTTCTGCTGGGTTGTAGACGTCTGACAGTTGAGAGTAATTTAAGTAGACACACAGGAGCAGAAAGGCAGACCCCCTGAGTCAAACGCTGAGACACCAACTACATTAATCACCACTCTGAGTCATTGTCTCTGGCTTATAGCGAATGTGTTTATAAATTCTGCATTGTGTTCCTGTGCTTCTTTCATTCAGGCAGCATTAAATTGAGCTTGACACTAATGCTGACCTCTGATCCTTTAGTCACCCCCTGTTTGGCCGGACAGTACCACTGTCGAGTGGGTCAGGGTTTGTGACGTCGGAGACTGGACTGATTGTGACCAATGCTCATGTGGTGTCCAGCACCACGGCCGTTTCGGGGCGCCAACAGCTCAAAGTGCAGATGCATGATGGGGACGTGTACGAGGCCACCATCAAAGACATAGACAAGAAGTCTGATATCGCCACTATCAAAATCAACCCACAGGTAAATACGTACATCACATGCATGGTTGAGGCCACATTTTAAATGAATAGTTCAGGCAGTTTTCATTAGCAGTGCTCCACTTACTCCAAATGTAGACATTATATGGAGCTAAAAGGCTAATGTAATGATATAGGGCTATATTTAGGTTAAAAAAAAGTGTAAAATGCTAAATCTAAATGGTTAAGAGACTCTATGGCATATTTCATTGTATTACAGTTAACAGACACACGTTCACATGCATTTTACAAGCTTAGAGATACTGAACTGGCCTCTGAAGTGAAAGAATCATGTGGACAGAAGTAGAGTAATAATACAGGATTTTAGCACAAATATGACTCGTGTTACGCAGTGTTACACAATGTTACACAGTTTCCGTGAACGTTCTCCTGTCCACTTCACCAAAACTACATAGTGCAGATTCTGGCAGGCTGAACCCAGATTAGCAATGATAGCTACAGGTGATATTACAGGTTGGTGGAACATCAATATGATTTTGAAGCTGTTATTTTTAGGTATAATTGCTACATAATGTTGCTTTAATTTTTTTTCTCTCATTTATTTATTTATTTATTTATTTATTTTCTTAGTCATTTGTTTGTCCCTATCCAGAAAAAACTGCCAGTCTTGCTACTAGGTCACTCTGCAGACTTGCGTCCTGGTGAGTTTGTGGTTGCCATTGGAAGTCCGTTTGCACTTCAGAACACAGTGACCACAGGTATTGTGAGTACAGCTCAAAGAGACGGGAAGGAGCTGGGCATTCAGGACTCCGACATGGATTACATCCAGACTGATGCGATCATCAATGTAAGCCAGTCAGCATTGGTGACATTGTCATGTATAGCACTGCTCTGTCAACAATGGCTTAATGACAATTCTGTATTGTTTCAGTATGGAAATTCAGGTGGCCCTCTTGTAAACTTGGTAAGTATTCCTTTAC
The DNA here is from genome assembly GCF_030463535.1 of Salminus brasiliensis. Taxonomy (NCBI): domain Eukaryota; kingdom Metazoa; phylum Chordata; class Actinopteri; order Characiformes; family Bryconidae; genus Salminus; species Salminus brasiliensis. The sequence continues at coordinate 18,105,351 of NC_132886.1, forward strand.
CAAAGAACCTCTTAAGAACCCATAATAATATGAATAAACAATGAATGCATGACTGGGTCTTTACCATACTATTCTAATGACTTTAATCCACATAGCTATGGCTTTGCTCCTGTTCTTCACTTTATGTTGATATCAATGTGTGCTGATAGGATGGAGAGGTCATTGGGATCAACACTCTAAAGGTGGCAGCAGGGATCTCCTTTGCCATTCCTTCAGACAGGATAACACGCTTCCTCAATGACTCCATGGGAAAGCAAAGTAAAGGTTTGTTCAGCCATTCACTTTAATGGGGGGATGCATTTTCTGGGTCACTGCTGGTGCTGGTTTATGTCAATGTCTTAGGTTGAAAAACTGATGAAGAACAAAAAAAAGCAAGTTTTAATGTATTAATCATTGGATATCATCTTTTTATATTTTTGCCATGTATCATTGGTTAACATCAAAATAAAAAGCCAGACTAAAACATTCACTATAATGAATACCGTTATGATATTTTTCTTCCCACTGTTTCAGAAGTGAGATCAGTAAGGAAGCGGTTCATTGGAATCCGTATGCTCACTATTACCGAAGCGTGAGTCAGTTTCATCTACAACGCGTCTGTATTTTCCTAAATGCAGTGTTTCAAGACCTTGGTAAGCATGATTGAACATATGGTATATGCTGGTGTGGTTTCTTGTAGCCTTGTGGAGGAGCTGAAGCAGCAGAATCCAGACTTCCCAGATGTTACCAGTGGTATCTACGTCCATGAGGTGGTTCCTCACTCTCCTGCTCAAAAGTAAGCTGTCAAACTGAGAGAACACACTCAACTCAAACTGCCACATCAGTTAGATCATACAGGTCTTCATAAGAGAATCTGAAATGACAGATTGCTGTAGCTTTAAAACACAGGCATCTGTTAACTGGGGCAGTGGAGCTGGCGACCCAAGCGTGCCATCCGCCAGTCCTTATCCTAATAGTGGCAGGAGCATTGTTCATTCTAGGGGTTCTAGTCCTAGTTACGAACGGGTGGGGTAATTGATAAAGGGGAATAAGTGACAAACAAATTTATATATATATATATATATATATATATATATATATATATATATATATATATATATACACATCAGAGGATTCTTGTGTTGATTAAGTGGCTGCAATAACGTCTGTTCCTAATTTCTAGAGGGGGCATAAAGGATGGAGACATCATCGTAAAGCTGAATGGGCAGCCGCTGATGAGCACTAGTGACCTGAAGGATGCGTTAACAGAGGACACGGCCCTGCTGCTGGAGGTCCGCCGCGGCAATGATGACCTGCTCTTCAACATTGAGCCTGATGTCATCATGCAGTGACCGCACCATGCTGCTTAGCGTTCAATCTGCTGAGAGAATGCAGGGACAAACAGGGAGACATGGAACAAGAACCTGCAGCCACAGACAATAACGGCTAAGCCTTATAGGTTCGATCTTCCATCAGTTTTCTATGAAACATTGTGGACCCTGACAGAAGAACTGGGAAGGGCTTTTGACCTGCTATTTCTTGCAGCCTGTTTCATGACAGATCTGCATAACAGGTCTTAAAAGACTTCCATTCCACAGCTCAAAGTACTGTACATCTCTGGATGAAGATGGCAAGTCTTGAATCATTTAGTTCATGGTGAATATGGGAAGCTTTCTTTCTTTTTTTATTTACAGTACTGTATTGCTGTTAAGTGACAATGCTGTTGATGTTAAACAGCTAGATTTGTGCCAGGAACCATTCCACAGGCTAATGTGAAGCACACACAGAGAAAGAATACATATAGATAGACAGTGTGACTTAACATTACATAGCAATGTATGTTAATAAGTGAAACCTTGACTGACATTTGGTCTGCAATGATCAAAAATGGCAAAAAAGGGAAAGGTTAGAAATGCTCTGCATTAGCACGCTGTTGTATAAATGTGATCAACACATTCTATTGCTGTTTTTATTCTTGTTTGATGCTTGATATCTACTTTTAAATATATAGTAAAAAAGGTTTAAGCAAATGGTTTTGTTTAAAGTCAGAATGTTTACAACTGTCTGTTGGTTCATGCCAATAAAAGCAGAATTTATCACACCACGCACTGTGGAGCAGCCAGTTTGACGCCCCTCACTTTTTTTTGTATACTGCTGTTTATGAAAGACAGGCAAAAAGCAGCTTTACAGATATTGCAATAGAGTGTATATAGCATTAATCAGCCAAATGAATAAAATGTGTTCGCGTTTGTGGTTTGATCTGTCCTCATTGCTCCCTGCCGTATTTGTCTGAGAAGATGCAGTGTGGTGAGAACTGGTATGTCTGTATTTAGTCCTTTGCTGAATTGTAGAAGAAAGCTTACACTTGCAAAGAAAACGCTCAACAAGCAAATAATCTCACTGGGTCTCAAGTCTGCTCCTTAAGGTCCATATGTAATACCCTAACATCATGGAAACATTAACAACAGAACCTGAGATTCCAGGTTTCACTGCATGCGCACCATCTGAAACGAGAACCATATGAAGAGCTCAGTAATGAATCAGTGCTTAGACCACTGCCGCCTTTTCCATATCTCACAAAGGGTCTCTACCCATAAGGCATACTTCCACCATTCTTTCTTTCTGGTATAGGCTGGAATGTCCTTGAAATTGGTTTTTAATTAATAGTTATCACAAATTTGTGGCAGGGGTGTATAATGTCTCCGAATTAAAGCTAAACCTACACATGAAAAACAAAATCTATTAACATTCTACATTTAACATCTTTTTGAATGTTTTTTTTTCATATTTATATGTTTCTTTCCACTGTAAGGTCATTTAAAGCTACCAGGCAACCAACATTATTTAATTATTCTAATAAAAACATGTATTTTTTAAATGATAAAAACAGGCAAAAGATGGCCCAGCGGACTTAATGAACTTGAGCTTATCCCCCAAAATTTGTCCACAACCAGACTAGATGCTAAAAGCCCACATCAGGCGTCTATACAACAGTATATTTTGACTTGCTTCAGACTCAAGCGACCCATGTCATCAATGTCTGCAATTTTAAAACCAACCTACAATTTGTGGTGGCTTTTTTTTGGAGGGGGGGGGGGGTGTAAATCTAAATGTGGAGATGTGGTCTAAGGATTTTTCACCCACCTTTTTAAGTCAAGCACAAGTTGCAGAAGTCTACCATTCTCAAAATAGTCCTAGAAATATTTCCACACAGATCAGGTTTATCGAACTTGACGCCCTCACCTATGTTCATTTGCCGAGCACTGATTTGCTCTCAGTTCAGCACTGTAGTGGATAAGCATGCAGCACTTCCACACTGGTGGAGTCTAAGTCAGCCAAGCTGGAAACCACATGTAGACTGAAAGGAAATCAGTGATCTCTCTTGCTGTAATGCACTTAAAAGCAGGAGGAGAAGAGTAATGACAGTGGGACAGACGACTGGCTGTTTCTGGGGCGCTGAAGTTTCCAAAAATCAAGATGTACAGTAAACATACTGTTGGGGCGATGAAGCCATTTGCTGAGTGGATAAAACAGCCCTACATGGTTTGGCTTGGCTACAAGAGGACGATAGCTCAGACACAAAAAGGCCACACTGAAAATAGTGAAATAACATCTGTACTTGATTAGAATTAAAGTTATGAACCTTTTTTACTATATTACTTGGTACTGTATGTACTGCATTTAAAAACACCCTTTAAATTATACATTATTACACCATTAAAAAATACACTGTAAAGTACAAGTAAAAACATCTGTTACAAAATGGGACAAAAATGTTGGTCTGGTGTTGGTCTTTTCCAGACCCAATTAAGGTGGACGTAATTTGTGAAACCTGGAGCAACTGAAGACTTCTAAATCTGCCTGTTTTGATCAACTACCAAAATCAACTTCATCATATGAGCTGTTCTGCACATTTAGCTACAAGAACCATGTTAACTGTCCTACATAATTGTAGAGCTTAGGAAGTACAGATCGCTGCTTTCCAATAAAAAACACGTTTCTAAATTTTTAGTTTTCCCACATCATTTGAACCCTGTGGCTGCCCTGTATGCTGTGTCAAGAATTCTGGACCAATAGAAATGCTCCAATATCACACAGAATAAATTAATTTTACCTTGACTTCCATTAAAAGTTTTTTTGCTTCTCCTGTAAAGTTTTGGTGATACACATTTTTTTAATTGTACAGCGAAGATATACAACTAATATGTCTAGCTTAACAAGTTGCTAACTAGGGAGCTAACACTAGCAAGGTAGACTTCGATTGGAGTAGATGACCTGTAAAGGCTCAGAAGCCGTTTACACCTTTTAATTTTAAATAGCCACCTGAAAGACAACACCTTAACAAAATAAAATAAGAAGGCTTCTTTGGGGTTTTAGGGTCCTAAAGAATCTTTTAATTATTGTTCCTATAGGCTTGTGCACAGCATCAAGCCAATAACTTATCTTCTTTCTGAAGAGTGTAGCAAATATACAAACACACAAACACTCAGCTCTTTAATTCTAAAGCTGACCTGACCTCCATCACTAAGAAAGAGCCTTCCCAAAAGAAGGGCCTTCCACAGGTCCATGCATGAGCGTCTCTGTGGGGAGGAGTGTTAATTCAGCTGAACTCCGCCTGAAATAAAAACACAGACTTGGCAGTGATGTGCATGCTGTTGTCCAGGGCCATCTCTAGAGCCCTCACGTGAATGTGTGGAATGTAGACACACACACACACACACACACACAGAGAGAACCTGAGACAACCGAAGGAGGAGTGAGATGCAAAAGCACATGGATACAGATAGTGTGGATATTTCCTTAAAGGGCCATGTCATAGAGAACACACACCCTTTATACTGCTTTAAAAGAAATATATTAAAATAGTTTGTAGATAGTATGCATGTTAATACTGCATGGAACTTTCTCCCAGCCCTGTATTAGTGAAGTAAAAAAAAATAACACATATTCATATAAACTCCTAAACTCTGTCCTATTCCCTATCCCCTACCTGCGAATACCCAGATGCTTACACAGAGCAGTATGATAGAAGAGACCGGTGTGCTTGTTAGAAGAGTATTTCTATTATTTGTAGCCTGTGTTGAGTCGATACTGACTAGGCATGATAAGAAGCAAGACAGCAAAAGCACTAAGATCTCACTGGGCAGTAATAATAAATGCAACAGATGGACAAATTCATTTATGACTAAATCAATGACTACATTTATTAGCATATAGATTTACTTCTGGAGATGATTGATCCCTTTTGTACCTTTATACTTTGTTATTTATTGTTTATTCTCAGATGGGTCATTTCAGGAGGTACATCCCTTTTTCCTTTTTTAATTAGGATAAAACTAAGGACAAATGTTTGTGAAGTTGTATTTTAAATATATATTTTTTCTCTGTACATTATAAACGTTTCACAGAAAGGTTAATTTTATGGACTAAAAGTGTTAATTTCAAATGAAAACCATTTGTTAAGGAATAACAGCCAAGTGCTTGCTCATTTTAAGAGGCCTTTCGATGTTGCATAACACACTATTGATATTGTTGTTTAAAAACACAGAAGTATGATTTATCCGATTAATCGATTGGGAAAAAAATTAACAGAAATATGTTTACAAGTATATAAATATAGTATATATATATCCAAAAATATTCAGTAGCCCTAATAGGGAACAGAATTCATAGTGGTAGTGACTGATTTTAGACACGCCGTTATGTGTGAAAGCTTCACATAAACCGTTTGAATGTCGGTCTTCTTTAGAGAAGCTTGTACACTACTCACTCCAGTGCATCATGGGATTGTTATAGTTCTGCAGTACTACAAAAATGACGAAACCCCAAAGTAGTGCACTATATAGAAAATAGGGCACAGCATCGGGCTCAAGCCTGGAGACCTTTTTAAACAAAGTTCAAAATTAAACAGCACTGTTTAATTTTAAGGGATAAAGGCTGAAAAACATCCATATATATAAAAAAAAATCAAACAACTGTTTGTGATGCATAAAACTACACAGATCTCAACTGGAACTCTGGGAGAAAATAAACAGAAGGAAAAATCTAGGACTTGACCCTGTGATAAAAGCAACATTAAATCAATGAATAAATAAATAACTACTAAACATTGGCAGCCAGAACATGTAGTTAATCCAAAAAACAAACCCACAGGAACTTATCACATCTGGTTCCTTCAAAACACACTACCTGTGTCTTGTTTGAAGTCCACTGAGGAGCTTTACACCATCAAATGGAAAACCTCTGTTGAGGCGTCCTCTACATTCATTCTTATGAAAACCACAAAGCTTTCGGCAAGCCCAGGAAATACCAATTGGACAAAAGCAACGCTTTGTTGTCCAGTGTTGGTGTGGAAGAGATCTCACTACAACAATATACAATTTAAAAAGACATGACACAGGATCTGGTTTTGTAAACATTATAATTCCTTTATGGTAAGAGGTGCATTTTAAAAGTAAGATTATAACCACTTGTAATATGTAAGGCTAAACACAGAGAAATTATCCTTGATGTTCTTTTGTTCATCTTGATTTAATTACATTATGATGAGAAAGTTCAACTTATGCAAGATGAAATCGGAACCATATTTCGAAACATTCCTGCTTGTAGAAAAATGGCCATGCATGGCCAACATTTATTCATAGATCATTCAAAAATAGTTAATTTAGAAATGTATTATATTTTTAAATGTGCATGGTTTATCACATTTTATCACATAACATAATATTGGTGCCTGACAGTTATCTCTACCACACAACAAATTACAAGAGACTGGATCTTAGTAGATCTTAGTACACTTAAATTAATATAATTACCAACATGATAACATAAACATGATACCTGCAGATTGTATTACGGTATAATTCAACTACATTGACTTATGTTGGGTTTTTAAAATATAAAAAAATATAGGAGGTATATATAGGTCTTGTCCCTTAACCTTCAAATAGAATAATGTCATTATAGCAACAATTCCACAGTTCCAAAGTTAAGTTAAACATTTTTTGCATATAACACTGCATTACAGCAACTATGCAAAACCTCAACAGAATTCTATGAATCACTTTTGCTTGTGTACTGATGTTAGAAAGCTTGGTTAGGATTTCCTATGAAATACTTAATACCAACATCTTCCAACTAAACCCTCTTAGCTTATAAATCAAAATCAACCATATTTAATGCTCTGTTAATTCTGAATATACCTCAGTAAAACTGCCAACATTATGCTTGATTAAAGAGATTTTTCCCTGGGGCTGTGTTCACCACATTGCCAAGGCACAACTTTCAGAAAGAGATGTCTTGTGAAACAATGCTGTACATTAAAGCTTGGCTTGTAGGGATCCCACTTTAGGTTTGTCGGAACAAAACTCAGACCACCAAGACGGACGTTCCAGAACATTCTTGCCCGCCATGACCGTGGCCCACAAGTTCTTATAGAGCTAAAACACAAAAAACAAAGGAGTTATGGGGCATGAATGCTTACATGCTCTTAATGAAATGCAGCCAAACTTTGCTTAATCCACTGAAAACACTGGAAAAACCCTGATGTGTTTATTAACAATCTTCTCTAGTGAATCTGACCGTCACAAAGTTTACACAAGCAGTGTTTCTGAGGACCTGACCAGTGGGCCTCCATCAAACAATTCTGGGTGTTGTGTTGCAAGTTAGAAATCCTCTTTACAGGAACACAGGGAGTGGAGTCAGAGAAAGGAGCCGGTGCCAGAATGGAGAGTAACTTTCCTGTAAATACTGACTCCACCATAAACAAGCCTCAAGTGTCTGTGACCTACTAGAGGAGTCGGTGAAAAGGGCTGTGTGTGAGTGTGTCTCAATGTTTTGTTAAACGTCTGGGTGTCCCTATTCAGATTTTTAATAAAAGGGCTGTCTGTTTCCATTCACCCAAAAATGTATGATCTGACAGACAATGGATCAACAATGTCGAGAGGACGTATTAAAGGGAGGAACAAACATGCCCTTTCACATAGGATAACATTACCGGAGGGGGGAATGATATTAAATCACCTTGAGGGCAATGGCTCATCGAACAAGCTTCTAAGCAGACATAGCGAAGTAATTCCTCAACTTTCAGCTGTAGTGGTTTACTAATGTGTCAACAGTGTTAATACACAAGGACTCTTTCAGAGTACTTAGACAGTGAGCTTAACAGTTTAAATAGGTGATGCTGATTTTTATAGTGGCACTGTATGCCCCCCTATAAACACTGTTACAAGGTATATATATATATATATATATATATATATATATATATATATATTAGTTAATATGATTACTCCATATAGAGGTTTCACTGTACCCTCTGAATCAACTGAAACATAAGCCTTCACAATCACTGATTTACCTTACAAATAGATTTATGCATAGTTGTTTATGAACTTAAATGGACAGCATTAATGGACCACATAAAAAAACTATACAGTCTTTGGCAAAGATGACTCCCTCTAAACTGCTATGGTAGTGTGCTCAATGTGCTGGACTATGAAATAAATCATGAGGGTTCAATTACAGGTCGGAACCAGGGAAAACAGATCTTGCACTGAAATACTGTAAAGGCACCTCCTTTTAATCCCCCTGGAGAAAAGCACTTAACCCCACCTGTTTTGCTTTGCAATGTGCTGGGTACAAACAACTCTTTAACTCTATTGTCTTTCTGTTCTTTGTTTATAGAGAAAACACCAAATTTTCTGATCAATGATAAAGCAAAGAAAAACTTTAAATCTGCAAAAATAATCACCACAAGTGTGTATGTGTGTGTGGGTGCGTGTAGGGAAGTGTACGTATGTTTTTGCAGCTGAGTGTTGAGCAATAGCAGGTCTCTTACCTCACCGTCAGCTTTGCCAATGGGTGAGTTCAGAATAAAGTCAGGAGGTGCAATCACATCAACCAGAGCCACTGCGTCGTCTTTTAGCTGGGGACAGTAAGGGTTACAAATATTACAGTCAAAAGCACACTAGCTGCTTTTATCTGTTTGTTTAAATAGACAGGCTTATGCAATGTCTGCGCACCCTTGACACATTTGCCATTATTTTTTACTTCAGGCGTAGTAAATGCAGCCTCTGTACCTAATCATTTACATATACACAAAACACATGATTTTCAGCCAATCCTAACGTTTTTCATAAACTCATCAGGGGGGACATCAAATGCTTGGAAGACTGCCAAGCATTTTCAGCTTGCAGTTTCTTCAGTGCAAACTGTTCTTAAGAAATAGTAATTCAGGGGAACTGTGGAGATCAAGATCTGGAAAACAAAGAAAATGCTTGTGTTTGGAAGGCTGAAATAACCTTTCATGTGCTGGTAAGACACAAACCTGCATGAACATTTAGCTGAGTAAAGAGGGTGGTGAACCATTCCTACGTGCAGCATAGCTTACACAAACAATCTTTATGGAAAAAACATGGGAAGATAAGAAGAAACTCAAAACTCAAAGTTTAAATGATGTTACAGAATTAGCTTGAATACTCTTTGTCCACAATCTGCAAAAGGTACGTTTGGAGGGGAGAGAAACTGCATTTTATAAAAAGAACAATTTGCCAACTGTGAAGCAGGTTTTGACATTGGCAATAATGCATGAACAGCAGTATTCCACTCATACCAGCAAATCCTGGATGCAAATGTCAAATTATCTGTTAAAAGGCTGAAGCTGAAAAGATGATCGGTTCTACAACAGGTTAAGGATCCAAAATACATTTCAGAACTACTGACTACTTAAAGACAACCAAACTGGGAAGCTTCTGGGAAGACTTCCACTACAAAAACTAAAAGACTTACTTTATCTACAAAACACATTTGCAAGCTGTGCAAAAGGGAGTGTCACTAAAGTGTAGACTCTGTAGGGTGCACAGGCCACATTTATAATGTAAAGAATAAACAATCAAATTGTCAAAGACTTGAGATTTGCTATAAATACTATTTTAAAAAATGCTAGTTTGATCAGCTACAGAGACAAATGTGTCATTTGGCCATGGACGCCCAAATATTTGCATAAGACAGTATATGTTCATGTGTTTATTTATGTGCAGGTGTTTTTCAAGCTGAGAAAATTCTGACCTGTTCACAGAGAATGAGAATAGCATTCTGGATGAAGTCTGCAGGCTCCTTACCAGAGAAATAACCTCCTAATAAAACAAATAAAAAGTCCAGCTGGATGAAAAATGATGCATTAAAACCATTAATTAGTGCTATAATTTCCATTTGAGTCATAACAGAGGGCACAGAAGGCTTACCCTGGTATAGGACGGCCATGTGACTGGTGAGGGTCCAGAGGCCGTAGAGAGCACAGAGCCTCCTGAGAACTGGTCTGAGACCTGCAGGAGTTTCCTCATCCTCCGTCAGGTCATGGAATCGCTGTAGAACTGTGTGCTCAATGTAGGCAATCGCCAAAGAACGGCAGTAATATACCTATATAGAAAAATAGTGAAACCATAGGTGAGTTTGGAGTTGAATTGAATATTCCAGCATTTTTCAACCTAATCTTTGCTGATGAGTGACTGAGTTATGAACCCTCTGGCCACCACAACCAGCAAAGATACATCTGGAGAGAAAAACAGAAGTACAGTGCCAACTGTGAAGTATGGGGGTAGATTTATCATGTTTTGGGTTGTGTTGACTTTTTGATGGTGAAAGTTCAGGTCAAGTTAGTGTTCATTAAATACTCCAGCCCTTTTAAACCTAACCTAGATATTGCAAGATCAATCACCATGAACCATATTTCAGAAAACAGGGTGTCTGCTCTTTTCAGGGAAATTAATATCTGTGGAAACACCAAAAATTAATGACACTTGGTCAATTTCCACACATTTAACTAAAAAATCCTATCCTATCCTATCCGATTACAGAAACTTTCTATGCACAAAAGTAAAAAATGACTGTTTATCAGTTTAACTGAGCACACTGGGAGAGGGGAGCTAAGATTATGACACATTTTCTAAGTTGCATTTTATTTTTCATCCCAATCTTTCACATAGAATTGAAATCATAAACCTCTTTCCTTTGAAACAACCATAAAGCGGGTTGGGGGTTGTTCATTTTATTAGCCTTCAACTCTGTTTTTAAACCAACCCCATCCTCTTTCACATAGTCCTTATTTGAGGTCACTTGGCAGGACAAGTGCTGTTTTGGAGCGAGTCTGACACTTGAAGACAAACTGAAGTCAAGCAGAGAGGAGAAGGAGGGTGGGGTGCAACTTGTGAAGTCAGGCACATTTTGGGTGGAGTTGAACAGCTGCCATCTCTCTAAATTCTTGTTATTACAACATCAGGCCTTGTAGCCCCTCGCATGTCATTTCGGCACAGCCAGACGTTCAAAACACAGAGTACACACCTTTCTACTTTGTCTCCATGTGTGTAATGATGACAAGTGGTTCTAGGTGTTCTGTTACATTTAATTGGAGAAGTTAATTCAGTTCAAGTGTGAGTGATGCAGTAACGTCATTAGAAACCTACAAACTGTGACTGTGGGCCTGAAGTCGATTCTCTGTAAAGGCCCATTATACTGAAGGGTGTTTAGTCTTAGTGGCAAACAAATGGAACCTCCATAACATGACCAGGGCTCTTTAGAACCCCTTCACGTTGGGAAATGAATTGTGTTGTTTGTCTTCTCCATACTTAGTCTGACATCCCAAGTTTAAAGAGATTTATGGTTCAAAAGCCAAATGCAATGGCCTTTAGAACACTGGATATGATCCAAGACACCAAAACATCTGTTAAACGCTTCACAAGTGTGGCCTGATCTGGATTAAAGCCGAAACAGGTTTTATCATGGGATAGAATTTACACTATATGGACAAAAGTATTGGGACATTTTGCTCATTCATAGTTTCATAGTATTTAAAAAAGTGTATTCTGCTTTTGTTGGAGTGACTGTCTCTACTGTCCAGGGAAGGCTTTCTACTAGATATTGAAGCATTGCTGCAAGGATCTGATTGCATTCAGGGACAAAAGCTGATCACCACCCCATCTCTTCCCAAAAGCATTGGATGGAGCACAATTACTTCAGAGAACACTAAGTGCTATGTGTGTGCACTAGACTAGGTACTAAGGTGTGGATTAGAGTACAGTGCAGGTGTACCTGGCTGTTATTGCGAGCCTCAAAGTCTCCCAGCCCCAGAGCCTTTTGCTGGGTCAGCTTCTTCTCGCTCTCCCCAAGCAGAAAACACACCAACCACTTATATGCTGCCAGAGGCACTGGAAACAAAATGTGATATAAATAAAATATGGCATGTTCCATTATGCAGTGATGTGCACAAAATGAGCAATTGCCAAATACAAGGTCGCAGAATTACACTGACACAAAAATGTCACAAGAATATCAGAAAAGATTCTTATTATCGCTGCCACACAAAAATCTTGCGTCTCCATTTTTTTTGCATAATGTAAATCTGCAGCAGTTTTTTTTTTTTATTGTGTCTTATCAGGTGTTAAGAAGAGCTCTCCTGATTCCTGTAAAGTTGCCATTTCGGAGACACAAGGTTTGACAGCGAACTTGCAGTAGATGAAGTTCACTTAAACTAGGCTGATAAATGAGCAAGTCAAACCTGAGGAGACGTCAATGTACAGGGATAGATATTAGTGATAATGTTGAAAACAGATGGAGCGACCGCAGCCAAACTGGATCGGATTATCAGATCAGATTACTTTGCACACATCCACACCTGTTTAGGTCTTGGATTAAAAACTATGACAACAGAGTATGCACCTCATGTTTTTTGCGAAAGTTTAGGATATAAAAGATGAAAGGTGAGATATATGAGGTTAAACCAAAAGCCAAATAGGAAAGTTCAGGAAAAAGCGTTTAGAACTCTTTCAAGTAAATTCAGATAATAAAAAGCAAGTGATTCAGAATTTAGGTGAACTCTGCCCAAAAGTCACATTTGAAACTGATCCTACAAAAAAAAGCCATAGAAAGGAAAAGAGCAGGTTTGTTTTTGTAATTTGGAAGATAACGAGACCCCAGGGTTTGCCTTTTTGGCCAAAAGCAACTTCTATGTAATGACGCTAGTCATGTAAGTTGCTTGATTTGTTGGCACTTTTAATAATGTGCCATTTGGCACAACAGCTGGTCTGGGTTGGTAGGTGAGGTCACTGTAGTTTTGTTATATGGAAAAAAACACTTGGATTTAGACAGACTGTGGTGTGTCATTGCTTCGCTGGCCTACAATGAACATGTGCTAGTGACACAGTGTTTCTGATACCATCAAATTTAAAGCAGAGGAACGTTTAGGAGCAAAATATAGAGGCACCAATGGTTTAAATGCATAAAAATCTTGCACTAAAATTTAAAGATGCCTTTTCCTTCCCCTTAAAGACTATGTTTGTATAAAATTGCATTGACAAAATCATTCTATAACATTCTATACAGTGTTGCTCCATGTGGTGACTAGTTGCACAGTTCCTCAGACACATTGCTCATGTTTTATGCTGGGTGACAGAGCGTGACACATAGCAAGTATTCCTCCCCGTCTCCCCGTCCAATTAAAGCTCAGCTCTTCTGACCCTGGTCCCCAGGCAACAGCCAGTTAAGTCACGAGTTGAAGAATGAAGTCAGTAACAGAGTACAGATGTAGAGCAGATGTGCTGCAGAGGCTACAGGATGAGCAACTCTCCATGGGTCTCCAGCATATAAGAACATTCTTATTACGGTAAAACACACATGCAACAGGACACTGTATGTGTTATAAAGTGTTCTAAGAAACCTTTCCTGGGGTTTTAGGAGACAGTGGCTTAGCCCCTCCATTCATGGATGCTATGAGTCATTCTGGAAAATCTGGGGCAGCATGAGCATGGAAAAACAAACCCCTAACCCCCCGCAGCAGCATATTGTGTTTATCTCTAAAAACATTAAGTATGACATGCGTTAAACATTGCTTCAGGCAGGTGTGCCTTAGGCTTGTTTCACACATACTACCTTACAGCTTGTATGTATTGGCCATTCACACATACCACTTATGTGCTGCAAAAGAGTACAGCAGGACTAGACTGGAAAATCACAGTCTGTATGCAAGATGTTCAGACATCCTTTTTCCAAATGGATAAACAGCCTAATCAGTCACTTTACTCTGTTTAAAAAAAGGATCATTCATAAAAAAAAAAACAACACACTTGTTTACTCAACTGAGAAACTTGTTGACCCATCAGAAAATATGAAGAACAACAGGGTTAACTAGTATTTAATTTTATGATGAAGTGTTTTAACACTTTGTTCCTTCATGCACCTAGAAACAGCATGGTATAAATGTGTGAAACAGTTTTTAGAGACATACTTCTCTCATTGAGAGAGATATTGTATTTAATCGACTATGGTAACTCCACAACATCAAGAGAACCAAGAATGTGTATCTAGGCATTTTTTAAAAAGTTTCCCCTCTCTAGAGGCTGACGCACCTGCTGAGTCCATGCACTCGTCCACTGAAGCAGCTGTGAACCTGCTCTGCAAAATCCTGTTCCAGTCATTCAGGAAGTTCACTGTTTCCAGAGGAGACTCTATCCTTCCTTTACCTATAATTGAGTGTGTGCAGGGGAGATCAGAGCAAGAGCAAGAGCAAAAGAAAGGAGTCAATCTAAATACATTGTCTCACCAAAGCTACTCTGATACATTCTAACAGCCACAACACGCTCAGGAAATCACCCACTATAACCTGAAAAGCAGAACACGCCTCCTCCTTCTACTAATCTGTATAGGCATGTGGACTGTGTACGGAGGAACCTACCCTGCTGTTTGTGTTGCAGCAAGCTTAGTAGATAGTTGCTGGTCTGTTGCAGCAGGACATTGTTATCTCCCTCATATGTGCAGTTTGGGTCATTGTCATCGCGGAAATCTCCAAGACGGTTCACTAAACAATGAACATAAGAGGAACTTACATTTGTTAGTTTATCTGGTCCAACACTCTAGATGAATAAAGTCTTTACGACTAATGCAACACACCTGCTGTTATGTCCAATGGGAATTAAAGATCGATTACTCACTGGCCAGGTATCCGTGTCCTCCACAAGCTTCACGGCACTCCTGGATTCCTCGCTGGGCTGTCCACGAACCCAGTGGCTTACTGGAGCAAGACATAGCATGGATCTCTCTACCTAGATCAGCCTTAAGAATCAAAAAACACACACACACACACACACACACACACACACACACACACACACACACACACACACACACACACACACACACTCAGGAAACTGGTAATGGGGTTATTTTGTAGACATACTTTTATTATGCATTTTATCAACAGTGTACCTGTCTGTCACTATTGTCCTTCATAAAGAGGCCAATTTGGAACTCCACAAAATTACTGAAGAAGGATTTGGAGAAAATATCCAGGGCATAAACGGCTGCTAAGTAGGGAATAAGGCGCCATTGCTGGAACAGAGAACACATGACCAAAAAGGTTAATCCTCAATAAATAAAACACACTTCCAGGACACACTTTTACAACTTTCACCTTGAAAAAACAGATAAAGGTGCCCATAAAACAATCAGAGCTCTGGTGAAAGGCCTTTCTTTTTTGTTTATGGTCCTACAAATAACCACTACATGCGTCTTAAGTAGTCTTGAGTAGGGCTGGGCGATATGGTAAAAATACTTTTTCACAATATTTAAATATTTTTCCCAAATACACAATATTTATCACAATACATTACAGACTAAAAACATCAGTAGTTAAAAAATACTAATTAGATACTCTCCCATACACTGATATTTATTCAACATCTGCTGCACTTCACCTAATTAAATCTAATTACACTGCGTGTAATGAAACCTGCAGTCGATTCGTGTGGCACAACAGACAACACCACTACCTGCCAGTGAGCTACCACACCATGAGGGGAGACTGGGGTGCGATTCCTGGTCTGGTTGACTATGCTGCGCTACACCAATAAGAGTCATTGGGCAAGACTCCTAACACTACATTGGCCCTCCTCTGTAATACAAGTAGCCTTGTACATCGCTCTGGATAAGAGCGTCAGCTAAATGCCACAAATGTAAATGTAAATGATCAGTGTTTATTAAGCACTAACAATATCCTTGAGAAGCATACTGTGTATCACGATCACAAAATGTATCACGATACGATAAAATATCATCA
This sequence comes from Salminus brasiliensis, assembly GCF_030463535.1. Classification (NCBI taxonomy): domain Eukaryota; kingdom Metazoa; phylum Chordata; class Actinopteri; order Characiformes; family Bryconidae; genus Salminus; species Salminus brasiliensis. Next base: position 18,121,435 of record NC_132886.1, read on the forward strand.
TGTTGCTCAGCCCTAGTCCTGAGTATTAGGATTATATCTGCATAAGGTCAAGCCCCAAACAAATGCAAGTGTAAACGCACCCAAGACGCATTCAAAACAGAAACAGAAATCTGATAGCTCAAACCAGTTCAGGAGGTGGTCTGAGACACATTTGAGCCACACGTTAGAGCAGTGTAAATGCATCCGTCTCTCCAAGACACATTCCACAACCAAAACCACCAGTAATAATTACAGAGCATTGAGTGAATTTGCATATTCCATCTCCCACAGCAAACGGATTTCAGTCAGACTAACCAGGGATGCATTTGACTACCAAGTGTAAACGCATGTGGCTAAAATCAGGATACAATATTCCATGATTAATCAGTGGCGGTGACAATATTGGCATGTGCTAATATGTCGGATATCTTCTGTTCAATGCAAATGTCATATTAGCAGATCAGTGAGATGGGCAATTCAGGCACCTGAAGCTGGTACTCCAGTACTGGGATCTCCTCATCCTCTTTGGGCCCAAACTGACGTCGAGTGGCTGAGAAACGTACAGCAACAGTCATGGCCAACTTTAGATTCACCACAGCCATTCTTGTAATGGACACCCTGCCTCCAGACAATGCACCCAGAGAAGCCCCAAAACGCTTATTAGGGTCCTGAGGGAGGAAATAAAATACACTGAAAAATGAGACTTCATTCAGTCTCAAGTTTACATTTTAAACAAACAAACCGTTCTGTGTTAGGCATCACTCCTGCAACAGCATCTGAGCTAACAACTCTACTGTTTGTTTTCCCAAGATCCTCTTCACAGATTTCCATCATTTACAAAAAGCCAACAGTTTTACACCCTTACACTAAAGACATTTGTTTGTTTAAAAAGAAAACATGGAAGACATGTGTACATTCAGAACAGAGTCTGGAATAAGACAGGCTGGCTTAGGCTTTTTCCCTAGGGCTCTTTACTGTGTGAATGTTGCAGTCCAAAACCAACAAGCAGTCTACAAATAATAGTAGTAACATGTAACTTTGTGCTTTTCACTGGTTTTGAATTGTCCATTTTAACACTGACTAGTTTGAATAAGGTGACACTGTGCAGCTTTTAGAGAAAATATTTTGTGCTGACCTTAAAAGGGGTCACATATCGTCCATCAGGCATCACATCTCCAGTTTTATTGAGTAAATTTTCCAGAGGGACCCTGACATTGTGAAAAACTGCAAAACTGGTACATAAAACCATCTAAATATTAGGCATCTGCAAATACAGAGACCATAAGCCATTCAACAGAGAGCACAGTATTTTACTTTATATCCAGTGCCATCTAGTGGTATTGTAGAGGAATCAGATTTTTAATGGTGCTGAGTAGAAACCTCATATACACAAAACATCAGTGTGCAGTTATACTGCCCGCACTCACCCGTTGTCCAGTCCATTTTGGCCCAGTTTCTTTCCCATGTCTCCAACCATCACCCCTGGCATTGCCAACAATGTCTTGGGATCTCTGACCTGAAATATTAAAATAATGAGCTCATATAAGATAATGTATAGTCTGGTCTCATTCCATCAACCTAAATAACTGTAAAACCACAGCCCATTACAAAACCTGTTGCACTAAAAGTGGTCAAAGAACATTTGAGTGTTAAAGCAACACTACGTAGCATTTTTATCTTAAAACTTTAAAATCACTGTGATATTCTACTGAAGTGTAGCAGGGAGAGTAGCGTCTTTGTCATTGTTACTCAGGGTTCAGCATGCTACTAACTGCAGTATGTAACTTTGGAGAAATGGGCAGATAAAAAGGGGACCTGCGTAATGCTACATGACCGGAATCATATTTGTGTACAATCCGGTACACACGCTTCTTTCACAGTGACGGTCCTGTATGTGTCAACTGACTGTAGGGGCAGCCGAAGAAGCAAACTGCTGATTTCCTATAGCGTTGCTTTAAGCCTAGACATCTAGAAATGCAAAAAATACAGCAAGCCACCTGAAAGCATTGTGTTATTTATTTCCAGTTACATTGCTAACTTGCTTCAGCAATCTAAAGCAGTGAATGAACAAAGTGCAACAAAATGAACAAATCTAAATTGGGAGATTGCAATACCTGAACCACAAAAGAGTGCAGACCATGGCAGAGTCCATCAGGTGTGTAAAGCTGGGCAAATACTATGGCATGAGTGGCAGTTTTTCCTAGGTTCCCCACCCAGAATTTTGCTGCTTCAAAGTCTGGAGAGTTGATTACAAACTCCTGTGAAGAGGCAAGAGATAAGAGGAGGAGAGGCATGGAGAGAACTTCCTTTATAATATCATCATTACAGTCCTTCTTATTATCTAAGTAATCAAGTAACTTAAGTAATCAAGTAATCTAGTCAACTGACTAACCTTAAAGATTCAGGATGAACATTTTTAGCATGAACTTTGTGTGTGCAAACATAGCAGAGAGGTAACCCCAGATGAAGGCCACCTCCAACAGATAAAGCAGTTTACAGCTGCCTTTCCTATGCTACACATGCAACTCTCAGATTACTGCCTGAAAGGTCACATTTTCATGAGATTGTTCTGTAAGTGGTGTTCTGAGAAAAGTGTACCTTAGTGCTGGGGTCATATTTAGCTGTTGTCCTCATGGCCCTTGTGTTGCTACCATGGCTTAGTTCGGTCAGTGCAAAGCAGCCAAAAATCTAAACGCGCAACAACAAATACTGTTTAAATGACTTAACAGAAACTCATTAAGCTCTAAGGAAACAAAGATAACTTTACATTTACATTGTCTAACTAAACTCCTACCATGCAATGAAGCAGTCTACAACATTTCCCTGAACCGTTACATACACAGTACTGTGCAAAGGTTTTGTAAAAAATGAAAATACTGCCAGCTTTTTTTCTTTTTTTTTTTATAGTTATCATCCAACAACTGATTTGGCAAATCAGTGCTGAATGACAGATCAGGACCTCTGGTGATGGAATTCAACAAAGTCATGCACTGCTTGGGAGCATCCTAAAGGATTCTGGTACAGTTCTTAAAAGTAGTCTACTTATTTCAAAATGCAACCTTCTTGTTATTTTATACTGCATATTTGCTTGTTTGCATGTTCTCTAATGTTGAATTGGTGTTTTTACAAGTAAAACAAACAACCAAACACTCTTACTGCCAAGATCAATGGGTTTAAATGTGCTTAGATGCTCAACACTTCAGCGCTGTACTGTATATACTGAAGCAGAAAGTCACACAGAACGTAAATCATTAGTATGATTTAAATACACATATTTCAAGACTTCAGACAAGACTTTTCAGTCATTTAGTGCCATTTCCAAAACACAGACAGAGGTTACGTTTGCTCTACACTCTTGAAGAAATGTTGAGCCAAAAAGATGCATGAGCTACAGAACTGAACTGTACAGAAGAAAAGGCAGAATGGGAGAAAAAAAAGTATGATGGACACTTTACCATCATGTTCTCAATGTCTTGTACAAATCCGTGGTGTCTCTGAGATCCAGAGTTAGCCACTGTACCTCCAAACATCTGAAAGGAGACAATACAATGATCAAGTGTCACGGTACATGTTAATTAATCATGAATAAATGAATAGCATACCTGTGTAATGTCAAAGTAGCAACGTTAGGTCAAAACAAAGACTGCCAAGTGTTAGTTAGTCTATTACCAATAAAAATGACTAAATAAATTCTGCTTGGCTCACCCCTTTGTTGAGGAAGAATTTGGCCCCCAAGGACCAGTCGTACATGCCCAGACTGTCATTAAGCACGGTCACTTTCCAGGGACTCTGCATCATTTCATCCTGCGACAGGAAGTTGTACTTAAACAGCTGTTTGCAGCGGCGGAAAGTGAGCTCCCTCTTCTGCTCCACAGGAACATCCTCACCTGCCTGCCTTGCAAAAAGCGGGTCATTCTCTAGTGTCCGAAAAACGTACTGCTGCTCACCAAGCGGGAAAGAAAGAGAAGAAAGAAAACAATCCAAGGTCAAAAGAGGCAGAAGTAAAACACTGGAACAAAGCATACTGAAACCCACATATTAGAGTTAATCAGACAAGATAAATGAGATTTGTCCAAAATAAGCAAATCACTCAATCATGTTTCATTCAAACACAATCAATAAAATGTCAAGAATATAGATGTGTAAGCTCATTCACTGAAAAACAGCAAATCCTATCATGTTACCTTAAAAGCAATTATTTCCTCACCCTCCATGAACCTCAACATCTCCTTCCAGTTGAAGGATGCTGCTTTTCGGTACACATCTAAAGGACCACTGGGAAAGTCTGGGATGTTTTCATCCTTTTTCTCATCCAGGCTGTATTTGGCCTCTGAGATTCCAGGGAGCGTCATTTTCTCTTCTCCTTCAACAGATAAACTCCCATCAGCCTTTCAGTGATATTTTTAAAGGATCTGAAATGACATTGCTTAGTTTCTCTTACAGAAAAGACCTACAGTAACACTACAGTTCTGTCTTAATAACAAGGTGTATTTTCCCGTCTAGGAACATAGCAGCATTTCTTCAGTATCCTACAGTAAACTATACACCTGTAGGGTTTTAGACAATCCTGTATTAATACTACAGTGTTGGTGCTACACTTTCCATCTCTAGAAGTAGCTCTCTACAAGCTGTTCAAGCTGTTTTAGGAAATCTGAAATCCTCAATTAGACAGTAAACGTTTCAGCAATGTCTAATAAAAAAGCTCTGGACTGATATAGCCTTACCAAAACCACATGGAAATGTTTGCTATCCAGCTGGCTAACTTACCTGCAGCTCTACCTGAAGTGACTTGGCTCTGCAGACAAGGCAAGAACACAAAGTTCACCCCCTCCCTGAAGTTTGGACTGCACTGGGGTCATCAGCCTACGTGCATTTCGACACTGCTAGCTATCTCATTTCTAGCGGGTTATAGCAGCAGTGTGGAACTTCATACTTCAGTATTTTTATCTAGTGATTGTGTGAACATGTTTTTGCGGACTGTCCTCGGTGGCGTTACTGTTGTTTATTTGTAAAGCTCAATTCACACTGCCACAAAGTCGACCTACATGAACTACATGTAGCTAACTACTGTTTTCACAGTAACAGTGATAAAGCCTCTCACTGTGTTATTTCAAAGATCTTAGCTAGACTCGTTTCGACCTTTGAAATAATAATAATAATGGCAGGACTTACCCTCCCAGCGGCCAGTCTGACACCTTCTTCTTTGGTGAAACTGACGGTCGGCACCACGGCACACTGCCTCCTACTGCACCTGACCGGAAAATCACTGAAACGCCATACTGCACAAGTTAGCCCTGTAAGCACTGCCAAAATAATGATGACTAAACATTTAGGTGCAAAAATACATTTTTAGCAACTTCTGTTTAATAAATAATATTAAAATTAAAATAAAATAATAATATAACAACAAAAAATTAATTGCTGTAACGATAGCCCATATCTGCATAAATATTAATACGTGATTGTTGAATGACTTAAAATAATGGCATTAGTGGAGAAGATCCCACTGAGTGTGTGATTTACTTCTTGTAGTTAATATGAAGACGGTGATTGGACAGTAACACTTTTTTTTTATTTTATTTTATTTAAAAAAAATTTATATGCAGTAGTAGCTCAGTGGTTAGAGCTCCGGGCTGTTGATGACAGTGCGGGTTCAATCCCCGGTCTCAGCAAGCTGCCACTGTTGAGCCCTTGAGAAAGGCCCTTCACCCTCTTCTGCCAGGGTGCTGCAGCAATGGCTGCCCACCGCACCAAGCATGTGTGCTCACAGTCACTGTGTGTGTTTCACTAGTGTGTGTGTGTGTGTGTGTGTGTGTGTGTGTGTGTGTGTGTTCACTGCACGGATAGGTCAAATGCGGAAACCAAATTGTTTGTAGTGTCCGACACTAATGGTGAATATGGTTGTCTTGTCTTGTCTTGTCATAAGCATTGGCACTGCTCTCAACCCATTACTGCTTAGCAGTCTGCGAGCAGTTCTCCATCAAGCAAGAGGGAATCTACAACAAAACCTCTCAGAAAAGTCACCTAAAATTTAATCCAAAAAAACATTTTTTAATTAAATCAAATAATAATAAGGATATTTCATTACAATTATGAGACAGTTTCTCAAAAAAATATGTAAACGCCTTAAAAGAATGAGATAATAGCTCAAAATAATAACACAGCATCTTAAAGTAATCAGAAAACATAAAAACAGCATACAGAAATATTCTCATTTTGGTTAGACTTTTTAAAAAATATTTTGGGATGTCTTGATAGTGAGAAATTTCTCTTTTTGAGTGTTTTATTTGTGTATTTATTTTCTTTTGCTTTCTCTATATTCTGAGAACATTTTGCATGAATTCTCCTCTTCCTCACCAGTTATCAACATGTAGATTATCACAGTCTCATGGAGACAAGATGCAAGACAACAATCTCCTCTCTTTACTGAGCTTTTATGTTATCATTTTTCAAGTTCGAGCCACCAAGCACCACTCTGACTTGTTTCCTCCTGCATAAAATGTACTTTACCTTGTGTAAGATTTCGTTTGTGCTACGTTTTACTGGTTACTGATGAAGGACCAACACAAATAGTGTGTGGAAAAGACAAAGGGTGCAGCAACAAATGACCTACAGTCAGTAATTGGCTGCATACAGAATTCACCGTCTGGGTAGGTGTATCTCAAAACATGACCAATGAGGAAGGAAATGTTAACTAGGCAACTGATACCTAAAAAGACAAGTCTTGATAAAACAGGTCTTACTGGTTTGGACCAGTAACCTGGAATGGTTCCATGCCAGTTACTTGAAAGACTCCTCTAAGAAAACATTTCACCTGAAAAAAATAAAAATCAACCCTTGGCAAGGTCTATGTGTCCAGTTACTCATGAACTGCACTGTACATGTCACTGCTGTCCAATGAAAGACATGTATTAACATTTCTGTCTATTTTTTAGTTTTTGCCATCATTGAAACCCTGTAGCTGCTCTAAACACTGTATAAATAATTCTGGATGAATGGACCAATGGAAATGAGCACCACTATTATCAAGTGATACAGTGTTTTTGGAGTTGAATCAAAGTCCTTATAAGACAACTCGGAAAAAATAGATCTGAAAAACAGTACAATGAATAGTTTGTAGCTTGAAGTTCTGGAGCAGGAGATTCTTTCTGGAATGGCAGCCTCTCAGACCATGGTGAAAACTCATTTAACAGTAGACAGTTACACTGATGTTCAAGCAGCTTGCAGTTCGTGGCAGGCCTGCACTTTGGATGGTTCTTGGGTTTCACCCTGACCATCAAAACTAGTTTCCTCTCAGGGGAAAGTGTCAGTTTAATGGCTACACCTCCTAATAACATACATACCATTGCTTGAACTGATCTCGAAATTTGCGGTTGTCTAGAAATAGTTCCAACAAACATGCCTGGCTTGTGCAAATCTATAATCATTATTTTTAGATCTGCACTGATCTCCTTAGACTATTCTCTTGTACTGTGTGACAGTCAATCTAATGAGCACTGTCAAGCAACCCTTATTTACAAACCGGATTCCAATAAAGTTGGGACACTAAACAAATTGTGAATAAAAACTGAATGCAATGATGTGGAGATGGCAAATGTCAATATTTTATTCGTGATAGAACATAGATGACAGATCAAAAGTTTAATCTGAGTAAATGTAACATTTTAAAGGAGAAATATGTTGATTAAAAATTTCATGGCATCAACAAATCCCAAAAAAGTTGGGACAAGGCCATTTTTACCACTGTGTGGCATCCCCCTTTCTTCTTACAACACTCAACAGACGTCTGGGTACAGAGGAGACCAGTTTCTCAAGTTTAGAAATAGGAATGCTCTCCCATTCATGTCTAATACAGGCCTCTAACTGTTCAATCGTCTTGGGCCTTCTTTGTCGCACCTTCCTCTTTATGATGCACCAAATGTTCTCTATAGGTGAAAGATCTGGACTGCAGGCTGGCCATTTCAGTACCCGGATCCTTCTCCTATGTAGCCATGATGTTGTGATTGCTGCAGAATGTGGTCTGGCATTATCTTGTTGAAAAATGCACGGTCTTCCCTGAAAGAGATGACGTCTAGATGGGAGCATATGTTGTTCTAGAACCACAAGCACTCATGCAACCCCATACCATCAGTGATGCAGGCTTATGAACAAATCGTGACTCATCTGACCACAGAACAGTCTTCCATTTTGCCACACTCCATTTTAAAAGACCCCTGGCCCAGTGCAAACGTCTGAGCTTGTGGAGCTTGCTTAGAAATGGCTTCCTCTTTGCACTGTAAAGTTTCAGCTGGCAACGGCTGATGGCACGGTGGATTGTGTTCACTGACAATGATTTCTGGAAGTATTCCTGAGCCCATTCTGTTATCTCCTTGACAGTGGCATTCCTGTTTGAGGTGCAGTGACGTTTAAGGGCCCGGAGATCACGAGCATCCAGTGGAGTTTTACGGCCTTGACCCTTACGCACAGCGATTGTTCCAGATTCTCTGAATCTTTTGATGATGTTAAGCACGGTTGATGATGATAACTTAAAAGTCTTTGCTATTTTACGCTGGGTAACACCATTCTGGTATTGCTGCACTATCTTTCTGCGCAACAATGGTGAAATTGGTGATCCTCTTACCATCTTGGCTTCAGAGAGACACTGACACTCTGAGAAGCTCTTTTTATACCCAATCATGTTGTCAATTGACCTAATTAGTGTTAATTGGTCTTCCAGCTGTTCGTTATATGCTTAATTTCCTTTTTCCAGCCACTTATTGCTACTTGTCCCAACTTTTTTGGGATTTGTTGACGCCATGAAATTTTGAATCAACATATTTCTCCTTTAAAATGTTACATTTACTCAGATTAAACTTTTGATCTGTCATCTATGTTCTATTACGAATAAAATATTGACATTTGCCATCTCCACATCACTGCATTCAGTTTTTATTCACAATTTGTTTAGTGTCCCAACTTTTTTGGAATCCGGTTTGTATGTGGGCACAGGGAAGCTACAGCTGGTAGCTAATTAGAAATGCTCACTTAAAATGGTCTTTATAGAACTAGATCTATTTAGCATTTTCCCACAATGGAAAGAACCATTTAACCAGTAAAGCAGTTGAATTGTTATGGTTCCATATAGTCACTGTTTCACCAATTAAATCATGAAGACCACTTTTTGAAGAGTATGTGAGCAATAAATTACTTATTCCGTAATCTAGCAACCCATTGCGTTTTTTTTTTTTTTTTTTTGACATGGGATTCAGGGTATTAGCATGAAATGTGAATGCTTCTTCAAAAAACAGCAACTGACAAATAGAGCAATACAGAGTGACAGTGGAGGAGTGGACATACATTCAGTAATTTTGCAACTCATTTTTTCTGGGTGGGAAAATGAGTTTGAAAAGTATGTCAGAAATAAGCAAACACTGGACCATATTTATGCAGCTTTTCAGAGTAAGAATGCAGGTCTGTTATCAGTTAATGCCTTCTGCACAACACTGAATATAATTAGAGATTAAATGAGAGCTTATCTTATCACTTTTGCTCTGAGATGCTTGATAGATACATGTCACATGTAAAACTGATTGTGTCACATTTGGCAGTAACATCTGCAATCATACATTTGCTCTAATTTGCAATGGGTACATTACATTGCATTTTTTGCCCCACTCTTCTTTGAAGAATTGTTGTAATTCAGCCACATTTTGGAGCATAATTTGCATTTAAGGTCTTGCCAGAGCATCTCAATGGGATTCATATCAAACTTCAATTTTGTTTCATTTGAGGTGAACATGCTTTTGTGCTTTGGATCATTGTCATGCTGCATAACCCAACTGCACATGAGCTTTAGGTCATGAACGGACAGGTGGACATTCTCCTTCAGGAGTTTTTATGGTGGAATGGGGTGTTAGCTTTACGCCAAGTATACCAAGTCTTCCAAAAAGTTCCACCTTTAACATATCAGTCCACAGAATATCAAATCAAATTTATTTGGATAGCACTTTTTACAACTGGTGTTGTCACACAGCACCAGTTGTACTGTCCAGTTGTACATATACCAGTTGTATTGTCCAGTTGTATATATATATATAATGGCAGATCATTAAGAATCTGCTAAGAGTAAGCTAGTCTCACACTGGGGATAGGGGAGCCTGGTGGTCAGTCTGGTGTGTGACAGCTGGTCCGATGCTAGTAATAGGGGACACGCTGTCAGTTAATAAAAGGAAAGAGCCAGAGGGTAGCAGAGCCCTGAAACACTGGCATCCATCTGCTCCACTGTCCAGAAGCCTGAGTGATCGCATGCAATTCATTGCATTTAAATTTGGTTGGATGATCTGAACACTTAAATGTGACATTATGCAAATAATTTTCACAGCACTGTACTACAGAGCTGTCAGGTAGAAAAAATCTTTGGGGGCATTAATATATAGACAAGAGAGCAGATAATACAATCTGTATTTGAACATTGCTGTCACTGCTGTTGTTGCAGTTACAAATTTTGAATTTGTAATTCACATGTTTATTTTGTATGTATGCAAACCTATCTGAAGAAGCCATAATCTTTTTAGCAGAATAGCTGGAGTGGCCAGCAATGGGTTCAGAAGTAACAACAGTGTTCTGAGAGAAGCGAAGCATTTTCTGAAAGAAGTGCTGACGTGCCAATATTTTTGGCCATGACTGTATTTGAATTGTTTTGGAACTTCTGATCTTATCTGAAGGCATTTTGCTGAGATAGTTAATGCAAAATAAGGAAACAGGAACAGTGGGAAAAAACCCTTCTCCACCAAGCATGTCAACATTGTAAACAAACAGGAAGAGCTTTAGAGTCTGCCCAACCTCAAATATGCATAAAAGCAGTAGAAATCTGATAGAAGCAATGTTTCACTTTTCATCTCTGACTCGGACAGGTGAAGAAAAAGTCGACTGTCGAAAATGCTTTGTCTCCTGTTGCTATGCAGTAAGTGTGCAGTTTAGTTTTTTTAAGAAATTTTTTTTTAGATAGATTTTTTTAGACGTTTCTCAAGGAATGTATACTTTGAACAGTGTACATTTTACATCTCACAGTTCATAAGAATAATTTTATGGTAGTGTGCAAAGATATACATGATGCTTTTGGGTGGTTTACTTGTTACTCAAAATGTCTCTCACTCATAGGTCTCCTCGCCCTCTCCTCCTGCCTTTCGCGACAATATTACTTTGAGTCTGTGGCTAAAACCTGGACTGATGCACAGACATACTGCAGACAAAACTACACTGACCTGGCCACAATTGAAAATGCTAATGACCAAAGCAGCATCATGGCTGTTATAAGCAACAGTGGATATAATGGCACTTATCAGATCTGGATCGGGCAGTATGAAGATGTACAGAACAGCTGGAGATGGTATTTGGATGATGATGCCTTCTATGGGGTGGGTGAGAGAAGCTACAGGAACTGGGACTTAAATGAACCAGATAATAATGATGGAAAAGAAATGTGTACCCAGATGGTGGCTAATGGATTTTGGAAATCTGTGAATTGCAACCTTCTAGCAAAATTAATTTGTTACAATGGTGAGTTAAACAAAAATAATTATTATTGTGTAGCATGTTATATACTGACACCAGTAAGGCCTGATCTTGTCTCTTGCCTTTTTTTAGGAGCCAATAACAGTAATATTATGATCAGCATAAGTGTGAATGCCGCTACTGCTCGACAGTATTGCAGACAGCATTACACAGATCTGGCCAGCATCAGGAACGCAACAGAGAATCAACAGATTTTAAACTTAGCACAAGGACAAGACGTTTGGATCGGACTTTACAGAACTAGACTGTGGTCGGACCAGAGCGACTCCACTTATGAGAACTGGCTCAGTGGAGAACCAAATAATTCAGGAGGAAATGAACACTGCACCACAATGTGGCTCTGGTACTCTGGCCTGTGGAATGATTCTCCTTGTGGTTTTGCATACCCCTTTGTCTGCTACAGAGGTGAGTGATTTTTTTATTTACTCCAATAATTATACACTATTAATAACAGTGCAATAAATTTGAGTACAATTGTTAGGAGTTATCTTTAGTTAGTAATCATGGGTGTCTAGGTGGCCTCCCTCACTAGTTCCCTTCTTGCACTATCACTCACGCAGATTTAAATATGTATTCCTTTGCCTTTATGGTGGTTTTGTAACCAAAAATCTTAAAGAGGTAAATACTTTCTATAGACATGTCACCCAGATCTAATCCTGAAGACAATTATTTTTGTATATTAAAGTTACACTAACTACAACTACCACCTCAGGTAAGGGTCTAGACTCTATGTGTGTGTGATGCACTGTACTTTTTGCTTAAAGATTTTATCAGATGTTTGTTTTGAAATTAGACGTTACCCAGATCCAATTCAAGGGTCTAGTCTCTATATGTGTGTGATGCACTGTAGTTCTTGCGTAAGGATCTTGTCAGCGGTTTGTTTTGAAATCAGACATTACCTGAAGGCAGTCCTAAATACAATTATTTTTGTACATTACAGTTACATCAACTACAGCTACCACCTCAGGTAAGGGTCTAGGACCTATATGTGTGATGCACTGTACTTTTTGCTTAAGGATCGTATCAGCTTGAAATTGGACATATTACCCAGATCCAATCCTGAATACAATTCTTTTTTGTATATAACAGTTACACCAACTACAGATACCACTTCAGGTAAGGGTCTAGACTCTATATGTGTGTGATGCACTGTACTTTTTGCTTAAGGATTTTATCAGATGTTTGTTTTGAAATTGGGCATGTTACCCAGATCCAATCCTAAGGACAATGTTACATATTTGTTATATTACAGTTACACCAACTACAGATACCACCTCAGGTAAGATATCACCTCTTTATATGTGTGTGATGCACTGTAGGTCTTGCGTAAGGATCTTGTAAGTGGTTAGTTTTGAAATCAGACATTACCCAAAGGCAGTCCTAAATACAATTATTACAAGTTCTGAAATTGGACCCAGATCCAATCCTAAATACAATTATTTTTGTACATTACAGTTGCACCAACTACAGCTACCACCTCAGGTAAGGGTCTAGAACCTATATGTGTGATGAATTTTAGTTTTTGCTTAAGGATCTTATCAGCTTGAAATTGGACATGTTACCCAGATCCAATACTAAAGACAATCATGTTCGTTTCTTACAGTTACACCAACTACAGCTGCCACCTCAGGTAAGGGTCTAGACTCTATATGTGTGTGATGCACTTTACTTTCTGCTTAAGAATCATGTCAGCTGTTTGTCTTGAAATTGGACGTTACCCAGATCCAATCCTAAAGACATTTTTTTGTATATTGCAGCTACACCAACTACAGCTACCACCTCAGGTAAGGGTCTAGACTCTATATGTGTGATGAACTGTAGTTCTTGCTTAAGAATCATATCAGCTGTTTGTCTTGAAATTGGACGTTACCCAGATCCAATCCTAAAGACATTTTTTGTATATTACAGCTACACCAACTACAGATACCACCTCAGGTAAGGGTCTAGTCTCTATATGTGTGTGATACACTGTAGTTCTTGCGTAAAGATCTTGTCAGCGGTTTGTTTTGAAATCAGACATTATCCAAAGGCAGTCCTAAATACAAATAATTTTGTACATTACAGTTACATCAACTACAGCTACCACCTCCGGTAAGGGTTTAGAACCTATATGTGTGATGCACTTTAGCTTTTGCCTAAGAATCTTATCAGCTTGAAATTGGACATATTACCCAGATCCAATCCTGAATACAATTATTTGTGTATATAACAGTTACACCAACTATAACTACCACTTCAGGTAAGGGTCTAGTCTCTATATGTGTAATGCACTGTACTCTTTGCTTAAGGATTCTATTAGATGTTAGTTTTGAAATCAAACGTTACCCATATCCAATCCTGAATACAATTATTTCTGTATATTACAGTCACACCAACTACAACTATCACCTCAGGTAAGGGTCTAGACTCTATATGTTTACAGTAATTCAGTAATTCATTTTTTGGGGCTCCCAGGTGGAAAAAATGCTAAAATGATTACTTACCTGTGTTGAAGACATAGGGCCAATTATAAATTATGTTGTACTAACTGTCTGAATCATGAGAGGTACAGTGCACTAGTAGGAACCCAAAACATTTTTGTGTCATTGAAACTACTGGATGTTGCTTTTCCTGCCATCATTCTCTACAGTCCCTGTTAAAATAAGCATAATGCTAACTATTAGCTATCTAATATGTGGAAGTTGTGGAAAAATAAGGTATACTTAAATAACACATTATTTCTGTTAAGACACAGAAGTCCTCAAGCCTACAGTCACAGCACACCAGTGCCCATGTCTTACGATATAGTCTGCATTATGCATTAGCAGTTTTCGTATTTAATTTGAGATAGTGAAGTCAACAAACTTCATGGGTATTGTTTTTTGGCACTAAACGTTATGGTCATTTCTGAGCTGTAATTCAGCTAATAACAGAAAACTATTGATATAATATTAGTATTTTAATAAATAGAGGAACATTTAAATTATAGTAATAATAAAAATAATAATAATATGTTGAAGCAAACAAAAAAATGCAGCCCAGGTTAAACCTTTTTTGTTTTTATGTAACACTGATGGATTTATTAATGGAACACAATAAGCTTAATACTACATACGAATGCAACATCTCTGTCTCTGCTCTACCCCTTCCAAGTGCTGGACATTAACAGGGGACCAAATGAACCAAAACTGTGAATTGAAAGAAACAGTTCACCACTTTAAATATAAATGGGAAAGCCTAACACAGTGGCTGTGTTACTGAGATTCTCTCAAAAAGGACTAAAATCTTTTACTTTTATCTACAGTGACGGCAAGCACTGCTTTTGTCCCAGGTAAGCCTGCAGCTTATTATGCATTACATACTCTTGATTTACTTTAGTATGAATAAATTCCCAGAATAATCTCAGTGTTAAAACGCTTCTGTATGTGTTGAATCCAGTTTTTAGTGATGTAGGTTATATGTATAGTAACGGTTAATGTACATTGTACATTTACATTTACGGCATCTTATCCAGAGCGACTTACAAAAGTGCTTTGCTATTTACCCAAGAAAAACCTCAGCTAGTTAGAACAGACTAATAATTCAAAGATACCTCTAAGCTTAGACAGTAATTGTAGTAGTAATTCATGGCAAAACTGAATACGTTCTTTGTTTTTCATCAGTTGAAAGACAAAGTAAAGCCCCTAAAACACTACTAGAACATCATTGTCCTGGATGAGTCTTAAGACATAATATTTCAATTGAATTGTAAAAAGTAAAAAAAAAATCTGCTGCTTGAACATTTTTATCATGATCCTTAATAAAAGGTTAATTACAGTACTGAACTAAATATTCACACGAACTAGCTGTCCAAATGTTTGTGACAGCCCTTCTAATAAACACATTCTGCTTTGACTTGAACTCATTGCTGACACAGATGTGGAAATGCACACACGCACACAGCTCGTCTAGTCCCTGTAAAGAAGTATTGTCAATAGAATAGGAATACCCAGAGCAGATCAACATAAAACTATTGGCACTATGCCTAATGGCAGGCGTGGGCAGGAAGGGTATAGTTATGCAGAGAACACGAAAATACGTCACACAGATTCTTAGTCGGTGGTGAACTGTGACTATCAGACCTAGGGCTTGACTTTAGGCCAGTAGTATAACATTTTGAACTTTTTCAAGTGTAACACTATTTACTTGTAACAGTGTAGAAATGTAAAGATAACCAAGCATTTTTTTTTCTCAGTGGGTGTGATTGGAAGCCGTTTCAAAATTACCTCAACTAGAAATCTAACACAGTCCGAGATTGAAAACATGCTGTTGCAAAATGTAAGATTTTAATAATAAGATGTATTATTATTTTACTGAATCTAAACACATTTTGATTTTTAACACTTCTCAAAATCTCTATTTCACCAGCTTCATCAGATGCTGATCCACAGCAACATTTCAAGCACTATAAAGCTGCGTGTGACACGTGTCAAGAAAATCCTCTGAAATATTTTTTGTAACACATGTAATTCAACAAAAGTTGAGTATGGTAAATATTGTATGGAATATGAGTAAATAGTAAATCATAAAGAAGCACTAAACAATTAAGCTGTTTAAGCTGTACTCACTGGCTGTTCTTAAGTTAAGTATCTGTTTAGCTAAACAACATCTAGATATGCTTTTATTATTATTGTACTTCAAAATAAAACAAAATATATCTTCTGCATGAACTGTCCTCAAGCAGTAATGAAAACAGTCTAGATTACAGTCTGGTGTTAAATTTGTGGTACATTATTTTAAATAAACGTAACATATAACATTAACCGATATACTAAAGTGCCATATTTAAAAAAAGCTAAAACTGAAAAGGTAAACACAACATAAAATCTGTGACTTACTCCCTGAATTTGTCCTAACAGCCTTTTAAAAATGTCTTTCACAGCATCTTCATTTGGGTTGTAGATAAATGGGGGGGTAACCCTCGTCACCCTTTCTGAGTTGGGTGGAAGCTTGGACATTGCTTCCCCAATGGCAGCCTGTTTTTCTTTGCTGCTAACCAGAGCACTGTCGAGCAAGCCATGTCTAAGCTTCCACTCAACTTAGAATTACAAACTATCACAACTTTTATTGCCAAGTATTTGAACCAGGGTTTTCACGCTGTGTTATTCCCTTTAAAGACGATATTTTGACAGCTAGCATCTTGTGCCCAAACAAGAGTGGTGAATAAGAGCTACACACATGCAGATATGGCTGATCTGTTAAAGAATGTAGCAGAGGAATGGCAGATCACTACGACATGGTTTAGTTACTGAAAACACTCCAACAGGGTTGTTGCTGATGAACCAGGTAAATTCCTACATGTGAAATGCTACACCTGGCCTCTCAAGACTGCCAAGATTACTAGATGTAAAAATTATTGTTTATTTTTACATCACAGCACTCTTAATCATAACTGATATGAATCACGTGATGCCTAGAGATTTCCTCCCCTAGTTGTAGACATAGTAATTTGTTCCATGTTAAAGTGACAATGCCATTCCTCAACTGATGCATGGCTAAAGGCAGGCATAGCCTGGACATTCTTTTCCAGAGCAGCCACTTTTGATGGATCACTGGAAGAGCTTTGAAGAGGTCCAAGCATTGTTGCATCCCCATCACAGCCTGCAACCTTGCAGAACAGCCAGATATGGACGATTCTAAGGGCTGTGATTGACAAGGCCTACAAAATGAGTATTTTGGCAGAATTAATAGAGCTTTATAAACTTTATCCAGTATTCTGTCTTGTTGGTGTTGTGTCTTCATCATATTAAGCAACCCATTCAACTATGCCAGGATACCAATCATCCAAAATACTTACATTTTAATGACATTTCAAAATTGACATGGTTAAATCTTCTCAAAATGCAAATAGAAAAAAAAAAATCATTGTCTGTATTGATCTTCATAGAAGACAGCTGAGATCTAATCACAACACACACACAAGGATTATATGATAAACTTAGAACTACAATCAACAATAATGCCACCTGTTTAGATTTGGCAAATGATTTTGAACAGATAACAAATGTTTACCAAGAATTAGTGCAAACATGACCAAAGTGATCTGTGCATCAGGATTTAGGTAGAGAGACAATATACCAGATGTGTTGTTTTTTGGAGTAATGAGACAGTCATATTTGTAAGAGGTTTTGTAAACTGCTTAGACTCAAATCTTGACAAGGTTTTTATACGTTGGATGATCTTTGAGCAGGAAAACAATACTGAAAAACCTAAGTAAGATGAATGTCTCTCTTAAAAGTAAATGAAGAAGGTTCTGATCTCTTTAGGTGATATGGTCACGTTGAAGTCCACAGGCACATGTCTGAAGGAGGTCTCTGTAACACACACACACAATGAGACTTCAATGAGCAGTTTCGGCTTCAGTTTTGATACTAGTTTCTATTACACACACACACACACTCAATATTCTATTCACAATCAAACTCTATTTAGTTATCTTGTCACTACACTCACTGGCCATTTTAACAGGTACAGTACATGTACAGTAATTTTGAATTTAAAGTTAAATTGTTCAATGTAGAAAAAAACAACATTGAACAGGTTCTTTACAGTGGTAATGAAAGCAGCCAGAAGTTGGGTAAAATTAAAAAGAGTAAAAAAGAAAAAGAAATCCTTTGGAAAATAAATTTCTTTCTTCTAGATTTCTTCTAAAAAGCTATGAAAAGCAATGTCTCAAAGCATTATGCAGCATATTTATAACCATATTGTGTATTAACTATTAACTAAGATGTAGCTTAAGAAGCATTAAACATTTCAGATGTCAAGTCTGACTCTTGCTAGCCAACAGTGGTCCTGTGAAAAAATCTTGATAATTGGTAAAGGGCTAGAAGATGACTAACACAATGTATGTCTAGAAAGAGATGAGCTACAGCCTCTATCTGTAAGTCTATATGGTCCTGATGCATTCATATCAGCAGATCACACACCATTATGTGACCAACATGTGGGGATCACTTCAACAGTGACAATGGTCAGCACCCAAACACCTGATTAGTAGTGGTCATTCCTTTTTCACAGATGGAATGCAGCACCACATATGGACAGCCAGTAACACAGTGGTGAGTAAGGCTGGTGTCCCTAATGGACTAGCAACTTGTACATTACAGTGCCACATGGCATTTTATTGGTAAAAGGAAAGCAGATCATACCTTTATTCTCTGCTTTCTCATTAGTTCTCCAGCTCCATCTCTGGAGGTCGGAAATATCCCACGTTCCTGTGAGGGAACGTTCTTGCACTGCCTTCACTTCACCTAAGCCCTGCATGATTTCCTATATAGGCAAAGCAAGCATGGAATTTATATTTTTCATTCTGTCTCTGTATTATTATACCCATCAATTTCTTAAAAATGCAGTACTAAAACATCGCTTTAACAAAAAAAAAAGCAAAACAAACAGCAGTAGATAATTGAATAGCTATGGTTAAAATATACCCATTAATGTTTGATCTTATTCAGTATCCTTAATGAGTCAGTTGAAACAATTGCTACATATTTATACTGGAAAGCCTTACAACAAATGTCTGATGAAAAAATGGGGGGGGACAAAAACCATGTTCTTAATAAGGCTGCACAATCTTTTCTGTTATACATATTGTGATCTAAATATACAGGATCTTTCACCACATTTCACCATAAATCATTGATTCAACATGCAAGATCACAAGATTAGAGTAAAATAAACAGTATTATATACTCTGGTAGATATATGTCACAGACAATGAGAACAGTGTTACTTTTCACTTTGTATTAAGTAGTAAAGTTTTTTTTTTATTATTTGACATTGCACAAGACATTGCATGTACTGTAATGTGACTACTGCGCATGTGCACATTGCAATAATGATGCTAAAACAATATATTGTGCCTAGGTTGTTCATTATAATGCACATATATAAATCATAGATAAGTAAGTAATTAAGTTGATAAGATTAAGGTTAATCTCATTAAATGAATAAGAAGTGATGTAATACATAGTTTTACCTTTAAGTTTATGGTGGTGGTTTTGGACAGGATAGGGTCCTCTCCTTTTTCATACAGATGAGCAATCCTCAAAAGAACTCGATCAAAGTCTGTTTCTGGCTTTTTTTCTTCACCTGTACATAAAAAAAAAAAATTAAAAGATGAATTAAAGAAAGACTGTGTATTAGTTGATGACACATTAATTAACAACAACAACAACAACAACAACAACAATAATAATAATAATAATAATAAAATCATGCAACAGTCTTGTTTTTCTGTTTTTAACAAAATTTGAATCGGAAAGATTTTTTGGCAGAATTTAATTATTGGACCAATAGAAAAGCTCCAAATTTACTGTTGTAAAGATACCATTTTGGAGCTACAAAGATTTTGTGTGACAGCATTAGTATACAACCCTTTATTAAAGCAGACAATTTTAGGCTCCCTATAAAAGACCTTGTTTTAGCCTGTTCTGGAGGACTGGAGAGGTCTACCTGAATTGACATGCTTGAGATGCTGGGTGTGATTTGGGCCGTAGCTCCATCCAGGGATACCGAGGTATTGCATGTGCAGATTTGGAGGCAAAACCACAGGTTGAACAGTGGGCCCATTCCACTTTTCTTGTTCAGTCCAGGGTCGGTCTGTCACAGAAAAACATTATCTAATGATCACACTGTCAGTATACCGTTCTATCTACCGTTACCCACAGTGTTTTATATTCTAATACTTTTCCTGCCAAGAACTGAGGAAATGAGGAAAAGAAGGTTTGTTATCAAGAGCACCGTTTGATTTTTTTTTATCAAAAGAGCAACTAATTGTGAATTAAAATTAAACCACAAATTAATATAATCATGGGATAACTCACAAGGTTTGTCAATGGGCAAGACCACAGGTCTGTGCTGTAGATATAGTGCCCCCTGCTGACTGAGGGTTGCCATGCCAGCAGGAGAGCCCAGCATCATCCACAGAACAGGCCGAACCACAGAGGAGTCGTTCAGGGTTAGGTTATATCCTCGATTCCATTCTTGGTTGTTCCATAGTCGCCTATGAAGCATCACCTGCAATGACCAGACAAGTCAACAGATACACCTCAACCTGCCAAAAAATAGATAATAAATTTAATACTATGTTTACACTAATAAAATAATAATGTAAATATTACAATAATGTTGAGTGTGTGTACCTCAATATGGCCCTGCCCAAGACTAGCTACTCCATGTGCCCTCTCACTGAGTACGGCCAGTCTGCAGGAGTCATCTTCAATAAAAGCTTGTCGCACCATTGGGTAGTAGCTCTACAAACCCCCACAAAAACACAGAAGTGAACAAAGGTGGGGAAAAAAACTATTAAACAATATGAACAGATTCTCTTCAGTCTCAAACTGACATCTGATCATGCTTACTCGAGACACTGTGTTGTTGATGTACTCTTTGTGCTCCCTCTTCAGCATCTGATAGCCATTGTTGTCTGTGAATATAGTCCTGTTATTATTCAGACTAGTTGTGGTTCTGAGCACAGCTTCTCGATTTACCACTAGGGGGCCCACTGCATAGCTCTGATCCAGCCTCTGACACAGCAACCTGTCTTTGAATCCCACTGGAACACGAGTGACCACCGAGTAAGTGTAGTTCTTATCAGACTTTTCCCTGCAGAGAGGAGTTCAAATTTTTACTCAATATCTACACAGTTTTTCTCTTACCCCCTAATGTGTGTAATCAGTGAAAACATGTTTGGTGTCTGATGTTTGCATGTCTACTTTAGCATGGGAGCTACAAAGCTAGTCAAACTAACAACTAAGCAAGCTTATGACCAGTAATAAGTATTTGGAAAACTGCACAACTAACTCTTTGTGCAGTTTGAATGATGCTACTTGGTGGCCACAACCTTCCAATATTGGTCCTTGGAGCTCAAGTGCAAGGCAAACCCTACACACCAAACCCTACACACCATTACATGACGAAAATGGGCAAACTATCACTTTCAATATTTAAAAAAAATCCAGCTTGCTCAAGTTTTTTTACCTGTAGAAATACTGCCGGACCTCAGAAACGATCTTCCCTGGAATGATCTCCATTGCAACAGATTTGTAGGCAGGAACTGCAAATCTATTGGCCGTGAAGATGTAGTTGTCTGAAATGGGCCCTGCATGCACATCTCCATTGGCCTCATACTCCCAGAAATCTTGGCGAATCCTCACCTTTTTGCCCTCAAGCCTGGAGCAGAGAAATCATAAATTAATGTTCTTAACACAAAAAGCATGCACACACGCACACGCACACACACACACACACACACACACACACACACACACACACACACACGCACTCATATCTAAATATTATGACCACCCCTGGTTTGGAATGAACTTACCCCTATTATATCAGTTCCATTTGCCCATTTGGGGGGTGTGTGTGTGTGTGTGTGGGGGGGGGGGGGTCAGAGTTTTTAAACACTGTATTCACTCTATAGACTCTATAGACAGTGACTCTCAGATACAGAAGCTCATCTGTTGTTGCACAGTTTGTGTTGTCTTCCCCTAGTCTTTCATCAGTGGTCAGGAATCTGCCCACAGAACACTGTTGGCTGGATATTTCTGGTCGGTGGACAATATAGTGATGCTATATAGTGGTGTTTAAAAACTCTAGCAGCACGGCTGTGTCTGATCTACTGAACCAGCACAACGTCCACTAACAACACCATCATGTCAGAGTGACCGCAGTGCTGGGAATGACCCATCACCCAACCAATACCTGCTCTGTGGGGTCCTGACCATTAAAAAACAGTGTGAAAGAAGGCCAATATAAAAGCATGCAGAGAAACAGAAGGACTACAGTCTGTAATTATAAAACTACAAAGTGCTCATATACAGCAAGTGGAGCTGATCTAATAGCCAGGATTCATTACAGACCAGAGGTGGTTGTAATATTCGGATATGATTTTTTATGTGCGGTCACAGTTTTTACTTTGTTGACAGTGATCTCAGTCAAAAGTAAAACTGACAAAGAAAGACGACACAGCTTAGAAGCATTGTAAACATGATTCCTGACGTTGTAAGATCACCAAGTCGGGGTAAAAATCTAAGTCTAAATGAGAAAAAGATGAGCTAACCTATTTGTTATACTGTGCAGTAGATTAGTCTCCTGGTCAAACAGCAGCTTGTAGCATTCATTTAGCACAGGCAAGAATGTTCTACCCGTCTTCTTCCATTCACCAATGTTACGTCTTTTAAACTTCACCACTCTTGCTGCGTGAGTCAGCCCACAGCTAGAACCCTTGTTACACTTTGTCTGTGGAAACTGCAGGAGATATTTTCTGTACTGAAGTCCTCCAAGTTCCACCATAATGAAAAGGTCATAGTCCGCTGGCGACTCTGCAGAAGGCTGGATCTGCAGGAACACGATGGATATTCAGGAAACACTGGTCAGAAAATGGTCTGATGAATAAACAAATAATTCTCCACTAAAATACATACGTGAAGATATGAAAAGAATTTACAGTTGATGCATACTGTAGTGTTTATTAGTGGTCACCAATCCTCCAATCCTGGAGATCTACATTCCAAGGTTTTACTTCAATCTACTACACCTAATTAAGCTAATCAATGAAGATCCTTATATGGACACAGTGTGGTTGATTAGGCTTGGAGATAAAGTATGCAGCGTGTCTAGGAGTAGGGCTGGTTACCACTACCATGCGTCTGGTGAGAGTTTGAGAGGGGGAGTTACCTGAGCAGGAACTGCTAACCCGTTGTCATCGAATACAAGTGCCATAGGATATTTTACAGAAACATTGATGTATGTTGTAACGTTCCAGGAAAGTGGGTTGTACACAATGATGTGCTGCTCAAGGTCCTCTGATGGCTCTAGTGTGCAATACAATTATTATATATTATTTTTAAATGCATGATATTTATTATATATCATGGTTAAGACACCTAGTAAATAATGAGGTTATGCTAAAAGAATGCTGTAGTTGAAAATATTAAATGATGCAAACAAATGTGCTAATGTAATGTATCATAAGTCACATGGTTTAACTCACTGTGACCTATTAAAAAAAAGATTTGATGATGATAAAGGATTTGTTGAATCAATAAATTCTGTAAACATGACTCACGTGTACCTTCTGGGGTAGATCTATAGCTGGCACTAGCCGTGCCAGGGTTCTGAGGGAGAAGAAACATGGCAGCCAAGAGCTCTTGTACTCCCATCATACTTTGTGTGAGGTGCTCCATGTACATATCAGCCACTTTAGGGGATTCTGTACCTGTGATCCCGTCATGATGTTGAACCTGGTTTAGTGAAGAACAGATAACAACAGTTCAGCATAAATGTCCTGTACATCACATATTCTGAAACTATTTGTTCTAACCTCAGAGACTGCCCATCTGAGAGCTTTAAGCTTGTCCAGGGCCCATTCTTTCTGGACAGGACCTTCTGGATACTTGATCCGGTACCGAACAAACAAAGACTCTGCTGCATGGAGAAGGGCACTGGCTCTTCTTGCCACTCCTTTAAGGACATTTCTGGAGGCATAGAATCCAGTCCATGCCTGGAACGGTTCTGAAGCAATCACAAAAGAAAAAACACAAAGTAGATATGACCTCTTACATCTTAAAATACAAGTTCTTGTATTGTCTAAAAGTCTCTTTATGGAATCTCCAGTCACATTTTCAAGACAACATGGTAAACCTGGTAAACTCAGAAACAGGCAAAAGCCTTTATACTGTAATGGAAGATTGCAGAAAAATCAGGTTTCTGTCTTTTACATATGAGGAACGACCCTAAATATGACCAGTAATGTTATCTATAGTTGAAATGGTAAAAAGGTCCATTTCAATTTTAGGATGACTCCATTCAAGTGGATGGAGTCTCAGGTAGTCAGGGAGCGACTTTAAGTACTGCACAGTCACACCACTACATCTATTGAAAATGCTTCTTCTTTGAAATCTGTTGCATGAAGTAGTCTGGATAATTGATTTATGCCAAATCTAAAGAATACTTAACATACCAGTGGAATAAGGAAGAAAGTCTTGGCTCCCCCTCACCTCCCACGACAGATTCGATTGGTGTACAGCTTGAAAGTACTCTTTGAGAGTGGCATACTGAACTGTCACTCCAAATGTCTCGCTGTGCTTATTAATGTAGTTCATTAAAACATCCATATTTGTGAACTGCACTGAAGCATTGTAGAACTGCTTGTCGCAACCCTATAAAATATATGTACAGACAAATGGTTATAGGAATGATGCATCATTGCCATGTACTGCGGCATCAGTATTGGTCTTTAACTGGTAATGGCATTAAACTAGACTGACCCAAGGCCAAAGAACATGGTTGGTCCGGAACCACTGGGCCCTTTGTTTGATGTTGTTCACCATTGTCTGGGCATAGGGCTCCAAAGTTTCCTTTGTGACTGGAAGGCTCATGTTGGGGTAGACTCCATCTTTAGGGGGGTCTGGAAACACAGCAACTCCATTCCAATAAAACCCTGATCTAAACACAACAACAACAACAACAAAAAAAAAACTAGAAATGTTAATGACTTACAGTATGTGATTATCAGCCATAACATTAGTACCACCTTTCTAACATTGAGTAGGTCCCCCTGTGCCGCCAAAACAGATCTGACCATTTGCGGCATGGACTCTGCAAGACCTCTGAAGGTGTCCTGTA